>NC_053035.3:299265252-299578109 GCF_002575655.3 Aegilops tauschii subsp. strangulata | reverse complement strand
GATTAACGGCATCACATCATTAGGATAATGATGTGATTAACTTGACCCATTCCATTAGCTTAGCACTCGATCGTTTAGTATGTTGCTATTGCTTTCTTCATGACTTATACATGTTCCTATGACTATGAGATTATGCAACTCCCGTTTACTGGAGGAACACTTTGTGTGCTACCAAACGTCACAACGTAACTGGGTGATTATAAAGGTGCTCTACAGGTGTCTCCGAAGGTACTTGTTGGGTTGGCGTATTTCGAGATTAGGATTTGTCACTCCGATTGTCAGAGAGGTATCTCTGGGCCCTCTCGGTAATGCACATCACTTAAGCCTTGCAAGCATTGCAACTAATGAGTTTATTGCGGGATGATGTATTACGGAACGAGTAAAGAGACTTGCCGGTAACGAGATTGAACTAGGTATTGAGATACCGACGATCGAATCTCGGGCAAGTAACATACCGATGACAAAGGGAACAATGTATGTTGTTATGCGGTCTGACCGATAAAGATCTTCGTAGAATATGTGGGAGCCAATATGAGCATCCCGGTTCCGCTATTGGTTATTGACCGGAGACGTGTCTCGGTCATGTCTACATAGTTCTCGAACCCGTAGGGTCCGCACGCTTAAAGTTTCGATGACGGTTATATTATGAGTTTATGTGTTTTGATGTACCGAAGGTAGTTTGGAGTCCCGGATGAGATCGGGGACATGACGAGTAGTCTCGAAATGGTCGAGTCGTAAAGATCGATATATTGGACGACTATATTCGGACATCGGAAAGGTTCCGAGTGATTCGGGTATTTTTCGGAGTACCGGGGAGTTACGGAATACGGGAAAGAAGTATTGGGCCTTAATGGGCCTTAGTGGGAAGGAGAGGCAGCAGCCAGGAGGTGGCGCGCGCCCCTCCCAAGCCCAGTACGAATTGGACAAGGGGTTTGGGGCGCGGCCCCCCTCTCCCTTCCTTCTCCTCTTCCCCCCTTTCCCCCCTTCTCCTAGTTGGACTAGGAAAGGAGGAAACCTACTCCAACTAGGAGTAGAAATCCTACTCCCTTGGCACGCCCCTCCTAGGGCCGGCCTCCTCCTCCCTTGCTCCTTTATATACGGGGGCAGGGGGCACCCCGTAGACACAATAATTGATCATTGGATCTCTTAGCCGTGTGCGGTCCCCCCTGCACTATAATCCACCTCGGTCATATCGTAGCGGTGCTTAGGCGAAGCCCTGCGTCGGTAGAACATCATCATCGTCACCACCCCGTCGTGCTGATGGGACTCTCCCTCAAAGCATGGCTGGATCGGAGTTCGAGGGACGTCATCGGGCTGAACGTGTGCTGAACTCGGAATTGCCGTGCGTTCGGTACTGGATCGGTCGGATCGTGAAGACGTACGACTACATCAACCGCGTTGTGCTAACGCTTCCGCTTTCAGTCTACGAGGGTACGTAGACAACACTCTCCCCTCTCGTTGCTATGCATCACCATGATCTTGCGTGTGCGTAGGAATTTTTTTGTAATTACTACGTTCCCCAACAGTGGCACCCGAGCCTGGTTTTATGCGTAGATGTCATGTGCATGAGTAGAACACAAGTGAGTTGTGGGCGATATAAGTCATACTGCTTACCAGCGTGTCATACTTTGGTTCGGCGGTGTTGTTGGATGAAGCGGCCCGGACCGACATTACGTGTACGCTTACGCGAGACTCGTTCTACCGACGTGCTTTGCACACAGGTGGCTGGCGGGTGTCAGTTTCTCCAACTTTAGTTGAACTGAGTGTGGCTATGCCCGGTCCTTGAGAAGGTTAAAACAGCACTAACTTGACGAACTATCGTTGTGGTTTCGATGCGTAGGTAAGAACGGATCTTGCTCAGCCCGTAGCAGCCACGTAAAACTTGCAACAACAAAGTAGAGGACGTCTAACTTGTTTTTGCAGGGCATGTTGTGATGTGATATGGTCAAGGCATGATGCTATATTTTATTGTATGAGATGATCATGTTTTGTTGAAGTTATCGGCAACTGGCAGAAGCCTTATGGTTGTCTCTTTATTGCATAAGATGCAAGTGCCAAATAATTGCTTTACTTTATCGCTATGCGATAGCAATAGTTGCAAGAGAAATAGTTGGCGAGACGACCATGTGACGACACATTGATATAGATCAAGATGATGGAGATCATGGTGTCATGCTGGTGACGATGGAGATCATGACGATGCTTTGGAGATCGAGATCAAAGGCACAAGATGATGATGGCCATATCATGTCACATATTATGATTGCATGTGATGTTTATCTTTTATACATGTTGTTTTGCTTAGTTCGGCGCTAGCTTTATAAGATGATCTCTCACTAAATTATCAAGTTATAAGTGTTCTCCCTGAGTATGCACCGTTGCGAAAGTTCTTCGTGCTGAGACACCACGTGATGATCGAGTGTGATAGGCTCTACGTTCAAAAACAACGGGTGCAAAACAGTTCCACACGCGGAATACTCAGGTTAAACTTGACGAGCCTAGCATATAACAGATATGGCCTCGGAACACTGAGACCAAAAGGTCGAGCGTGAATCATATAGTAGATATGATCAACATAAATGATGTTCACCATTGAAACTACTCCATCTCACATGATGATCGGACATGGTTTAGTTGATATGGATCACGTGATCACTTAGATGATTAGAGGGATATCTATCTAAGTGGGAGTTCTTAAGTAATATGATTAATTGAACTTTAATTTATCATGAACTTAGTCCTGATAGTATTTTGCAAATTATGTTGTAGATCAATAGCTCGCGTTGTTGCTTCCCTATGTTTATTTTGATATGTTCCTAGAGAAAAATTATGTTGAAAGATGTTAGTAGCAATGATGCGGATTGGATCTGTGATCTGAGGATTATCCTCATTGCTGCATAGAAGAATTATGTCCTTGACGCACCGCTAGGTAACAGACCTATTGCAGGAGCAGATGCAGACGTTGTGAACGTTTGGCTAGCTCAATATGATGACTACTTGATAGTTTAGTGCACGATGCTTAACGGCTTAGAATCGGGACTTCAAAGACGTTTTGAACGTCATGGACCATATGAGATGTTCCAGGAGTTGAAGTTAATATTTCAAGCGAATACCCGAGTTGAGAGATATGAAGTCTCCAACAAGTTCTATAGCTAAAAGATGGAGGAGAATAGCTCAAGCAGTGAGCATGTGCTCAGATTGTCTGGGTACTACAATCGCTTGAATCAAGTGGGAGTTAATCTTCCAGATAAAATAGTGATTGACAAAATTCTCTAGTCACCATCACCAAGTTAGTAGAACTTCGTGATGAACTATAGTATGCAAGGTATGACGAAAGTAATTCCCGAGCTCTTCGCGATGCTGAAATCGACGAAGGTAGAAATCAAGAAAGTGCATCAAGTGTTGATGGTTAACAAGACCACTAGTTTCAAGAAAAGGGCAAAGGGATAGAAGGGGAACTTCAAGAAGAACAACAAGCAACTTGCTGCTCAAGTGAAGAAGCCCGAGTCTGGACCTAAGCCTGAGACTAAGTGCTTCTACTGCAAAGGGACTGGTCACTGGAAGCGGAACTGCCCCAAGTATTTGGTGGATAAGAAGGATGGCAAAGTGAAACAAAGGTATATTTGATATACAGATTATTGATGTGTATTTTACTAGTGTTCGTAGCAACCCCTCGGTATTTGATACTGGTTCAGTTGCTAAAGAGTAGTAACTTGAAACGGGAGTTGCATAATGAACAGAAACTAGTTAAGGATGAAGTGAGAATGTGTATTGGAAGTGGTTCCAAGATTGATATGATCATCATCGCACACTCCCTATACTTTCGGGATTAGTGTTGAACCTAAATAAGTGTTATTTGGTGTTTGCGTTGAGCGTGAATATGATTTGATCATGTTTTATTGCAATACGGTTATTCATTTAAGTTAGAGAATAATTATTGTTCTGTTTACATGAATAAAACCTTATATGGTTACACACCCAATGAAAATGGTTCATTGGATCTCGATCGTAGTGATACACATATTCATAATATTGAAGCCAAAAGATGCAAAGTTAATAATGATAGTGCAACTTATTTGTGGCACTGCCGTTTAGGTCATATTGGTGTAAAGCGCATGAAGAAACTCCATGCTGATGGGCTTTTGGAATCACTTGATTATGAATCACTTGATGCTTGCAAACCATGCCTTATGGGCAAGATGACTAAGACTCCGTTCTCCGGAACAATGGAGCGAGCAACTGACTTATTGGAAATAATACATACTGATGTATGCGATCCGATGAGTGTTGAGGCTCGTGGCGGGTATCGTTATTTTCTGACCTTCACAGATGATTTGAGCAGATATGGGTATATCTACTTGATGAAACATAAGTCTGAAACATTTGAAAAGTTCAAAGAATTTCAGAGTGAAGTGGAAAATCATCGTGACAAGAAAATAAGGTTTCTACGATCTGATCGCGGAGACAAATATTTGAGTTACGAGTTTGGTCTTCAATTAAAACAATGTGGAATAGTTTCACAAATTCGTGCCACCTGGAACACCACAGCATAATGGTGTGTCCGAACGTCATAACCGTACTTTATTGGATATAGTGCAATCTATGATGTTTCTTACCGATTTTGGGGTTATGCATTAGACACAGCTGCATTCACGTAAAAAAAGGGCACCATCTAAATCCGTTTGAGACAACACCGTATGAACTGTAGTTTGGCAAGAAACCAAAGTTGTCCTTTCTTAAAGTTTGGGGTTGCGATGCTTATAAGAAAAAGTTTCATCCTGATAAGCTCAAACCCAAATCGGAGAAATGTGTCTTCATAGGATACCCAAAGGAGACAATTGGGTACACCTTCTATCACAGATCCGAAGGCAAGATATTCATTGCTGAGAATGGATCCTTTCTAGAGAAGGAGTTTCTCTTGAAAGAAGTGAGTGGGAGGAAAGTAGAACTTGATCAGGTAACTGTACCTGCTCCTTTATTGGAAAGTAGTTCATCACAGAAATTTGTTCCTGTGACTCCTACACCAATTAGTGAGGAACCTAATGATGATGATCATGTAACTTCAGATCAAGTTACTACCAAACCTCGTAGGTAAACCAGAGTGAGATCCACACCAGAGTGGTATAGTAATCCTGTTCTGGAGGTCATGTTACTTGACCATGACAAACCTACGAACTATGAGGAAGCGATGATGAGCCCAGATTCCGCGAAATGGCTTGAGGCCATGAAATCTGAGATGAGATCCATGTATGAGAACAAAGTATGGACTTTGATTGACTTTCCCAATGATCGGCGAGCCATTGAGATTAAATGGATCTTCAAGACGAAGACGGACGCTGATAGTAGTGTTACTATCTACAAAGCTAGAATTGTCGCAAAAAGGTTTTCGACAAGTTCAAGGTGTTGACTACGATGAGAGTTTCTCACTCGTATCTATGCTTAAGTCTGTCCGAATCATGTTAGCAATTGCCGCATTTTATGAAATCTGGCAAATGGATAAACAAAACTGCATTCCTTAATGGATTTATTAAAGAAGAGTTGTATATGATGCAGCCAGAAGGTTTTGTCAATCCTAAAGGTGCTAACAAAATATGCAAGCTCCAACGATCCATCTATGGACTGGTGCAAGCATCTCAGAGTTGGAATATACGCTTTGATAAGTTGATCAAAGGATATTGTTTTATACAGACTTGCGGTGAAGCCTGTATTTACAAGAAAGTGAGTGGGAGCACTACAGCATTTTTGATAAGTATATGTGAATGACATATTGTTGATCGGAAATAATGTAGAATTATTCTGCAAAGCATAAAGGAGTGTTTGAAAGGAGTTTTTCAAAGAAAGACCTCGGTGAAGTTGCTTACATATTGAGCATCAAGATCTATAGAGATAGATCAAGACGCTTGATAAGTTTTTCAATGAGTACATACCTTGACAAGATTTTGAAGTAGTTCAAAATAGAACAGTCAAAGAAAGAGTTCTTGCATGTGTTATAAGGTGTGAAATTGAGTCAGACTCAAAGCCCGACCACGGCAGAAGATAGAAAGAGAATGAAAGTCATTCCCTATGCCATAGGTTCTACAAAGTATGCCATGCTGTGTACCAGATCTATTGTATACCCTACCACTGAGTTTGGCAAGGGAGTACAATAGTGATCTAGGAGTAGATCACTGGACAATGGTCAAAATTATCCTTAGTGGAATAAGGAAATATTTCTCGGTTATGGAGGTGATAAGGAGTTCGTCGTAAAGATTTACGTCAATGCAAGCTTTGACACCGATCTGGATGACTCAAAGTCACAATCCAGATACATATTGAAAAGTGGGAGCAATTAGCTAGAGTATCTCCGTGCAGAGCATTGTTAACATAGAAATTTGCAAAATACATACGGATCTGAATGTGGCAGACTCGTTGACTAAACTTCTCTCACAAGCAAAACATGATCACACCTTAGTACTCTTTGGGTGTTAATCACATAGCGATGTGAACTAGATTATTGACTCTAGTAAACCCTTTGGGTGTTGGTCACATGACGATGTGAACTATGGGTGTTAATCACATGGTGATGTGAACTATTGGTGTTAAATCACATGGCGATGTGAACTACATTATTGACTCTAGTGCAAGTGGGAGACTGAAGGAAATATGCCCTAGAGGCAATAATAAAGTTATTATTTATTTCCTTATTTCATGATAAATGTTTATTATTCATGCTAGAATTGTATTAACCGGAAACATAATACATGTGTGAATACATAGACAAACAGAGTGTCACTAGTATGCCTCTACTTGACTAGCTCGTTAATAGAAGATGGTTATGTTTCCTAACCATGGACAAAGAGTTGTTATTTGATTAACGGCATCACATCATTAGGATAATGATGTGATTAACTTGACCCATTCCATTAGCTTAGCACTCGATCGTTTAGTATGTTGCTATTGCTTTCTTCATGACTTATACATGTTCCTATGACTATGAGATTATGCCACTCCCGTTTACCGGAGGAACACTTTGTGTGCTACCAAACATCACAACGTAAATGGGTGATTATAAAGGTGCTCTACAGGTGTCTCCAAAGGTACTTGTTGGGTTGGCGTATTTCGAGATTAGGATTTGTCACTCGGATTGTCAGACAGGTATCTCTGGGCCCTCTCGGTAATGCACATCACTTAAGCCTTGCAAGCATTGTAACTAATGAGTTTGTTGCGGGATGATGTATTACGGAACGAGTAAAGAGACTTGCCGGTAACGAGATTGAACTAGGCATTGAGATACCGATGATCGAATCTCGGGCAAGTAACATACCGATGACAAAGGGAACAACGTATGTTGTTATGCGGTCTGACCGATAAAGATCTTCGTAGAATATGTGGGAGCCAATATGAGCATCTAGGTTCCGCTATTGGTTATTGACCGGAGACGTGTCTCGGTCATGTCTACATAGTTCTCGAACCCGTAGGGTCCGCACGCTTAAAGTTTCGATGACGGTTCTATTATGAGTTTATCTGTTTTGATGTACCGAAGGTAGTTCGGAGTGCCGGATGAGATCGGCGACATGACGAGGAGTCTCGAAATGGTCGAGATGTAAAGATCGATATATTGGATGACTATATTCGGACATCGGAAAGGTTCTGAGTGATTCGGGTATTTTTCGGAGTACCGGGGAGTTACGAAATACGGGTAAGAAGTATTGGGCCTTAATGGGCCTTAGTGGGACGGAGAGGCAGCAGCCAGGAGGTGGCGCGCGCCCCTCCGAAGCCCAGTCCGAATTGGACAAGGGGTTTGGGGCGCGGCCCCCCTCTCCCTTCCTTCTCCTCTTCCCCCATTTCCTCCTTCTCCTAGTTGGACTAGGAAAGGAGGAAACCTACTCCATCTAGGAGTAGGAATCCTTCTCCCTTGGCACGCCCCTCCTAGGGCTGGCCTCCTCCTCCCTTGCTCCTTTAAATACGGGGGCAGGGGGCACCCCATCGACACAACAATTGATCGTTGGATCTCTTAGCCGTGTGCGGTGCCCGCTCCACTATAATCCACCTCGGTCATGTCATAGCGGTGCTTAGGCGAAGCCCTGCGTCGGTAGAACATCATCATCGTCACCACGCCGTCTTGCTGACGGAACTCTCCCTCAAAGCTCGGCTGGATCGGTGTTCGAGAGACGTCATCGGGCTGAACGTGTGCTGAACTCGGAGGTGTCGTGCGTTCGGTACTTGATCGGTCGGATCGTGAAGACGTATGACTACATCAACCACGGTGTGCTAACGCTTCCGCTTTCGGTCTACGAGGGTACGTAGACAACACTCTCCCCTGTCGTTGCTATGCATCACCATGATCTTGCGTGTGCGTAGGAATTTTTTTGAAATTACTACGTTCCCCAACATTTAATTCATTCACATTCCTTAAATCAGACCTAAACATGCACGCAATGACACATGTAGGATTCCCCACCCATTTTGCTTCACTGGAGCATGTGCTTGTAGTTCAAATTTGAATTATGGACTACATTAAATGCCTAGAAAACTTAATTCATATATACAAAGGCCTAACGAACCCTGAACAGTTTCAAATTTCAGCACGACACTCCTGCTATTCTATGTTGCCTGTAGAAAACAAAGTTCAAGGCGAGAATATGCGGCGATTATCGTTTCGCCCACAAGAGGGGCATGTTTCCCTATCGGAACCACGAGGGTTGCGACAGGCTCCGGTTTGTAAGAGGCTTGTAATATAGCTTCACCCAAAATGGACAATTATATGTTCCATGTAGTGACACCATGCCAAGTTTCATGATTTCCTCGTGAGTTTTGGATTTATAGAAATTTAAAAACCGAGATTCGCAATGTTTGTGGCCAAGCCAGGACGGCGAGACGGTTGAATTCATTCCCATTCGTTCCATGGGACCTAAACATGCACCCCAAGGACACATGTACATTTTTTCTAGCCATTTTTGGTGCACTGGAGCATGTATTTGTAGTTCGGATTTGAATTATGGACATTAAATGCCTAGAAAAGTCAATTAATGAATAAAGAAGGTCAAACGAACCCTGAATAAGTTCAAAGTTCAGCGTGAATCTCCATTTGTTCCTTGTTGCGTGTAGAAGGAAATACGAGGCTAGAAGAGGGAGCGATTATCGTTTGGCCCACAAGGGGACACGTTTCCCTATCGAAACCACAAGGGTTCTTGCGACAGGCTCTGGTTTGTAAGAGGTTTGTAATAAAGCTTGGCCCAAATTGGCAATGCTTTTACCACAACATATATGTGCCATGACGTGACACCATGCCACCTTTGATGACTTTCTGGTGAGTTTTGGATTTATGGGGATTTAAAACCCAAGATTCAAAATGTTTGAGGACGAGCCAGGACGCCGGTATGGTTGTAATTCGTTCCCATTCGTGGCATGGGACCTAAACATGCACCCAAGGACACATGTATAATTTTTCTAGCCATTTTGGTGAACTGGAGCATGAATTTGTAGTTCAGATTTGAATTATGGACATTAAATGCCTAGGAAACTCAATTAGTGTATAAAAGGCCAAACAAACCCTGAATAAGTTTAAATTTCAGCACGGATATCCTGTCGTTCCATGTTGCCCGTAGAAGAAACTACAAGGCGAAAAGAGGCAGTGATTACATTTCGCCCACAAGGGGAACACGTTTCCCTATCGGAACCACGAGGCTTCTTTGAGAGAAGCTCCGATTTGAAAGAGGTTTGTAATAAAGCTTGGCCCAAATTGCACAATGTTTTAACCATGACATATATGTGCCATGACGTGACACCATGCCACCTTTGATGACTTTCTGGTGAGTTTAGGATTTACGGGGATTTAAAAACCGAGATTCCAAATGTTTGAGGACGAGCCAGGACACCGGTACGGTTGTAATTCGTTCGCATTCCTGGCATGGGACTGATAACCCACAAGTATAGGGTTCCCAACAGTTTTCGAGGGTAGAGTATTCAATCCAAATTTATTGATTCGACACAAGGGGAGCGAAAGAATATTCTCAAGTATTAGCAGTTGAGTTGTCAATTCAACCACACCTGGATAACTTAATATCTGCAGCAAAGTATTTAGCAGCAAAGTAGTATGGAAGTAACGGTAACAGTGGCAAAAGCAACATAGCAGTTTTGTAGTAATTGTAACAATGGCAACGGAAAAGTAACTAAGCAAAGAGCAATATGTGAAAAGCCCGTAGGCATTGGATCAGTGATGGACAATTATGTCGGATGCGATTCCTCATGCAATAGTTATAACATTGGGTGACACAGAACTAGCTCCAATTCATCAATGTAATGTAGGCATGTATTCCGAATATAGTCATATGTGCTTATGGAAAAGAACTTGCATGACATCTTTTGTCATACCCTCCCGTGGCAGCGGGGACCTATTGGAAACTAAGGGATATTAAGGCCTCCTTTTAATAGCGTACCGGACCAAAGCATTAACACTTAGTGAATACATGAACTCCTCAAACTACGGTCATCACCGGTAAGTATCTCGATTATTGTCACTTCGGGGTTAACGGATCATAACACATAATAGGTGACTATAGACTTGCAAGATAGGATCGATAACTCACATATATTCATGAAAACATAATAGGTTTAGATCTGAAATCATGGCACTCGGGCCTTAGTGACAAGCATTAAGCATAGCAAAGTCATAGCAACATCAATCTCATAACATAGTGGATACTAGGGATCAAACCCTAACAAAACTAACTCGATTACATGGTAAATCTCACTGTCCAGCAAGCATACGATGGAATTACTCACGCACGGAGGTGAGCATCATGAAATTGGTGATGGAGGAAGGTTGATGATGACGACGGCGACGGATTCCCCTCTCCGGAGCCCCGAACAGACTCTAGATCATCCCTCCCAAGAGAGATTAGGGCTTGGCGGCGGCTCCGTATCGTAAAACGCGATGAATCCTTCTCTTTGATTTTTTTTCTCCCCGAACGTGAATATATAGAGTTGGAGTTGAGGTCGGTGGAGCTCCAGGGGGCCCACGAGGCAGGGGGTGTGCCCAGGGGGTAGGCGCGCCCCCACCCTTGTGGACAGGGTGTGGGCCCCCTGGCCTTGATTCTTTTGCCAGTATTTTTTTTAAGTCCAAAAATATTCTCCGTGAAGTTTCAGGTCATTCCGAGAACTTTTATTTCTGCACAAAAATAACACCATGGCAATTCTGCTGAAAACAGCGTCAGTCCGGGTTAGTTCCATTCAAATCATGCAAGTTAGAGTCCAAAACAAGGGCAAAAGTGTTTGGAAAAGTAGATATGATGGAGACATATCAACTCCCCAAAGCTTAAACCTTTGCTTGTCCTCAAGCAATTCAGTCGATAAACCGAAAGTGGTAAAGAAAAACTTTTATAAACTCTGTTTGCTCTTGTTGTTGTAAATATGTAAAGCCAGCATTCAAGTTTTCAGCAAAGGTTATGAACTAACCATATTCACAATAACATTTAGGTCTGATGTTTACTCATATCAATGACATAATCAACTGGCGAGCAATAATAATAAATCTCGGATGAAAACACTTTCTCAAAACAATCATAATATGATATAACAAGATGGTATCTCACTAGCCCTTTCTGAGACTGCAAAACATAAATGCAGAGCACCTCTGAAGATCAAGGACTGACTAAACATTGTAATTCATGGTAAACGAGATCCAGTCATAATCATACTCAATATAAACTAATAGTAATGGATGCAAATGACAGCGGTGCTCTCCAACTGGTGCTTTTTAATAAGAGGAGGATAAGTCAACATAAAAGTAAATAGATACGCCCTTCGCAGAGGGAAGCAGGGATTTGTAGAGGTGCCAGAGCTCGATTTTAAAGCAGAGATAAATAATATTTTGAGCGGCATACTTTCATTGTCAACATAACAACCGAGAGATCTCGATATCTTCCATGGTACACACATTATAGGCAGTTCCCAAGCAGAATGGTAAAGTTTATACTCCCCCACCACCAACAAGCATCAATCCATGGCTTGCCCGAAACAACGGGTGCCTCCAACTAACAACAGTCCTGGGGGAGTTTTGTTTGCAATGATATTGATTTGAGCATGGGACTGGGCATCCCGGTGACCAGCCATTTTCTCGTGCCTAGCATGGAGGATACAGACAGCCCTAGTTGATACATGAGCTATTCGAGCATACAAAACATAATTTCATTTGAAGGTTTAGAGTTTGGCACATACAAATTTACTTGGAACGGCAGGTAGATACCGCATATAGGAAGGTATGGTGAACTCATATGGAATAACTTTGGGGTTTATAGAAGTGGATGCACACGCAGCATTCCCGCTTAGTACAAGTGAAAGCTAGAAAAAGACTGGGAAGCGACCAACTAGAGAGCGACAACAGTCATGAACATACATTAAAATTAATAAACATTGAGTGCAAGCATGAGTAGGATATAATCCACCATGAACATAAATATCATGGAGGCTATGTTGATTTTGTTTCAACTTCATGTGTGAACATGTGCCAAGTCAAATCACTCGAATCATTCAAAGGAGGATACCACCCTATCATACCACATCACAACCATTTTAATAGCATGTTGGCACGCAAGGTAAACCATTATAAACTCCTAGCTAATTAAGCATGGCATAAGCAACTATAATCTCTAATTGTCATTGCAAACATATTTCATTCATAATAGGCTGAATCAGGAACGATAAACTAATCATATTTACAAAAACAAGAGAGGTCGACTTCATACCAGCTTTTCTCATCTCAATCAGTTCATCATATATCGTCATTATTGCCTTTCACTTGCACGACCGAACGGTGTGTATAATAATAATAGTGCACATGCATTGGACTAAGCTGGAATCTGCAAGCATTTAATACATAGGAGAAGACAAGGTAACATGGGCTCTTTGTTAAATCAACAATAATGCATATAAGAGCCACTACAACATTTTCATTATGGCCTTCTCCTCTCGACCCCCAAAGAAAAGAAATAAAACTATTTACACGGGAAAGCTCCCAACAAGCAAAAGAAGAACGAGAAATCTTTTTGGGTTTTCTTTTAATTATTACTACTACAGGCATGGAAAGGAAACTAGCTAAAAGCTATAGCTAATTTTTTTTGGTTTTTCTTAAGGTTTTTCAAACACACGAGAAGAAAGCGAGAAAACAAAATAAACTAGCATGGATAGTACAATGAAAAAGTATGAGCGCCGACAACTGGAATGTAATGTCAGTGAGAAATACGTACTCCCCCAAGCTTAGGCTTTTGGCCTAAGTTGGTCTACGCCCAAGGATCAAAGTTGTAGCTAGGGTCGTACTAAGATGCAGCAGCTATTGCCTCATGAGCTGCTGCTTGGAGGCGAGCTTCCTCTGTCCTCCTCTCATACTCGTTCGCCTCTTCCCTAGTTATAATATATCTCCTTTTTGCCTGAAAGTCAAAGAAACCAGGAGCAGGGAGAGCAACATGGACAGTGCGACGTCTATCAAAGATTAGTCGGTACTAGAGGGATTGTTCATTCCTCTCAATAAACTGAGGGCGAACCATAGCATTAAGATCTAGATAAGCGGGAGGCAATTCCATATCATTTTCATGTATGGGTATCTCAAGAAAATTAGACACATGGGTTGCATAAATTCCACCAAACATGTCTCCACTTAAACTATTGAGATGCAACCTTCATGCAACAATGGCCCCCAAGTTATATTGTTCATCTCCTAATACAGCACTCTTGAGAACACTAAGATCCGGGACATACATGTGACATGCCTCGTCCTTATCTTTAATACATCTACCTATAAAGAGAGCAAAATAATGTATAGTAGGAAAATGAATGCTCCCTATGGTAGCTTGTGTTATTTCTCTAGATTCCCCCACAGTGATACTAGCAAGAAAATCTTTAAACTCAGATTTACGAGGATCACTAGCACTACCCCATTGCGGTAGTTTACAAACAATATTAAAATCTTCTAAGTCCATGGTATAGGATTTATCATAAAGATCAAATAGGACAGTGTGAGAATTGCGCGAGGATGAAAATTTGAACCTTCTCACAAAGGAATCATTTAGGTAATAATACTGAGGGCACTTATCTAGCATGAAGCCCTCGAGTTCAGCATTATGCACATATGCATCAAATTCCTCCTTAATTCCTGCTTGAACCATGAAATTTTCTGACGGCCATTCACAAGGCCGCACTTGAGCTTCTCTTGGTAGTTCATAGTCCGGCTCACGTATTGCGGGCTTGGGTCCTTGCTTCCTTGAAGAACCACCTTGGTACATTTTCCTAAACATATTTCTTCCTCTGAAAAATTTCTGAAATTTTTAGTAACTCAAAATAAAAGTGAACCAAACTCAACAAAATAGATAGCAACTACTCCCACAAGTGCCTAGAGACTATATCATGCATTAGAACTACCTGGGGCCAAATAAATTTGACATGCAAGCTCAAGAACAGGGTCATCTAGGCAGCAAAAATTTGCAATGAATAAAGCACTAGAACAAAAACTAATTGGACCATTGGAGGAGTCACATACCAAAGAACAATCCCCCAAAGCAGTTTTGTGAGTGGAGCTTTGAGCAAGGAGATCAAAAATGGCAGCAAGATGAGCTAGAACTCGTGCTTGAGCTGGTGGGTGATATTTTCTGGAGGAAGAAGGAGTGTGTGGGTGCTAAAATAAGTGGAGGGGGCCACGTGGGGCCCACGAGGCAGGGGGCGCGCCCAGGGGGTGGGCGCGCGCTGGACCCTCGTGGACAGGTGGTGTGGCCCCCAGGTGTGTTCTCAGTGCCAATAATTCTTAAATATTCTAGACAAAACCATATTTCAATTTCGGGACATTTGGAGAACTTTTATTTTCGGGGTATTTTTTTATTTCAAGGATAAATCAGAAAACAGACAGAAAATATTATTTTTGCTTTATTTAATCTAAATAACAGAAAGTAAAAGGAGGGTACAGAAGGTTGTGCTTTCTAACTTCATCCATCTCATGCTCATCAAAAGGAATCCACTAACAAGGTTGATCAAGTCTTGTTAACAAACTCTTTTCAGATAACGTGGAACCGGAGAAATTTCGAATAACACAAGGTTACCTCAACGGGGATATGCACATCCCCAACAATAAGAATATCATATTTCTTCTTGACAATAGGAAGAGGAAATTCAAAACCTCCAATAGTAATAGTTGAAATTTTTCCAATAGAATTGATACTATGGACTTGAGGTTGTTTCCTCGGAAAGTGTACTGTATGCTCATTACCATTAACATGAAAAGTGACATTGCCTTTGTTGCAATCAATAACAGCCCCTGCAGTATTCAAAAAGGGTCTACCAGGGATAATCAACATACTATCGTCCTCCAGAATATCAAGAATAACAAAGTCTGTTAAATAGTAACGTTTGCAACCACAACAGGCACATCCTCACAAATACCGACAGGTATAGCAGTTGATTTACCAGCCATTTGCAAAGATATTTCAGTAGGTGTCAACTTATTCAAATGAAGACTACGATATAAAGAGAGAGGCATAATACTGACACCGGCTCCAAGATCACATAATGCAGTTTTAACATAGTTTCTTTTAATGGAGCATGGTATAGTTAGTACTCCTGGATCTCCAAGTTTCTTTGGTATTCCACCTTTAAAAGTATAATTAGCAAGCATGGTAGAAATTTTTGCTTCCGATATCTTTCTTTTATTTGTAACAATATCTTTCATGTACTTAGCATACGGATTCATTTTAAGCATATAAGTCAAATGCATACGCAAAAAGATAGGTCTAATCATTTCAGCAAAGCGCTCAAAATCCTCATCATCCTTTTTCTTGGATGGTTTAGGAGGAAAAGGCATGGGTTTATGAACCCATGGTTCTCTTTCTTTACCGTTCTTCCAAGCAACGAAGTCTCTCTTATCATAACGTTGATTCTTTGATTGTGGGCTATCAAGATCAATAGCAGGTTCAATTTCTACATCATTGTTATTGCTAGGTTGAGCATCATCATGAACATCATTATTAACATTATCACTAGGTTCATGTTCATTACCAGATTGTGTTTCAGCATCAGAAATAGAAATATCATTGGGATCCTCAGGTGTGTCTACAACAGGTTCACTAGAAGCATGCAAAGTCCTGTCATTTTTCTTTTTCTTCCTCTTAGAGGGACTAGGTGCATCAACATTAGTTCTTTGAGAATCCTGCTCAATTCTCTTAGGGTGACCCTCAGGATACAAAGGTTCCTGAGTCATTTTACCCCCTCTAGTCATAACTCTAACCGCATTATCATTTTCTTACTATTTAATTCATTGAGCAAATCATTTTGAGCTTTAAGCATTTGTTCTACTTGAGTGGTAACCATAGAAACATGTTTACTAATGAGTTTAAGTTCACCTTTAACTCTAGACATATAATCACTCAAGTGCTCAATCATATTAGCATTTCGTTTCAATTGTCCACCAACATAAGCATTGAAGTTTTCTTGTTTAACAATAAAATTATCAAACTCATCTAAGCATTGGCTACCAGACTTATAACAAGGAATATCACCTTCATCAAATCTATAGAGAGAATTTACCTTTACTACCTGTGTCGGGTTATCAAGACCATGTATTTCTTCAATAGGTGGTAAATTCTTAACATCTTCAGCATTAATACCCTTTTCTTTCATAGATTTCTTTGCCTCTTGCATATCTTCAGGACTGAGAAATAGTATGCCCCTTTTCTTCGGAGTTGGCTTAGGAGTCGGTTCAGGAAGTGTCCAATTATTTTCATTAGTCAACATATTATTCAATAGTAATTCAGCTTGATCAATAGTCCTTTCCCTGAAAACACAACCAGCACAACTATCTGGGTGGTCTCTGGAAGCATCGGTTAGTCCATTATAAAAGATATGAAGTAATTCATTTTTCTTGAGAGGATGATCAGGCAAAGCATTAAGTAATCGGAGAAGCCTCCCCCAAGCTTGTGGGAGACTCTCTTCTTCAATTTGCACAAAATTATATATTTCCCTTAAGGCAGCTTGTTTCTTATGAGCGGGGAAATATTTAGCAGACAAGTAATGAATCATATCCTGGGGACTACGCACACAACCAGGATCAAGAGAATTAAACCAAGTTTTAGCATCGCCCTTTAATGAGAACGGAAATAATTTAAGGATATAGTAGTAGCGAGTTTTCTCATCATTAGTGAATAGGGTGGCTATATCATTTGATTTAGTAAGATGTGCCACAACAGTTTCAGATTCATAGCCATAGAAAGGATTAGATTCAACCAAAGTAATTATCTCAGGATCGACAGAGAAATCATAATCCTTAACGAAAATACAGATAGGTGAAGTAGCAAAAGCAGGGTCATATTTCATTCTAGCATTCAAAGATTTTTCTTTTAGCTTAGCTAACAATTTCTTAAGATCGTATCTATCATTGCAAGCAAGAAAGTCTCTAGCAGTTTCTTCATCCATAACATAACCCTCAGGCACAACAGGTAATTCATATCTAGGGGGAGAATATTCATCATCACTTTCATCAATATAACCAGTTTCAATAATTTCATTCTCTCTAACCCTAGCAAGTTGTTCATCAAGAAATTCACCTAATGGCATAGTAGTATCAAGCATAGAAGTAGTTTCATCATAAATATCATGCATAGCAGAAGTGGCATCATCAATAACATGCGACATAAGAATTAATAGCAGAAGCAGGTTTAGGTGTCGCAAGCTTACTCAAAACAGAAGGTGAATCAAGTGCAGAGCTAGATGGCAGTTCCTTACCTCCCCTTGTAGTTGAGGGAAAAATCTTAGTTCTTTCGTCTTTCAAGTTCCTCATAGTCATCAACAGATATAAATCCCATGTGACTCAAAGAATAGAGCTATGCTCCTCGGCAACGGTGCCAGAAAAGAGACTTGATAACCCACAAGTATAGGGGATCGCAACAGTTTTCGAGGGTAGAGTATTCAACCCAAATTTATTGATTCGACACAAGGGGAGCCAAAGAATATTCTCAAGTATTAGTAGCTGAGTTGTCAATTCCACCACACCTGGATAACTTAATATCTGTAGCAAAGTATTTGGTAGCAAAGTAGTATGGAAGTAACAGTAACAGTGGCAAAAGTAACAGTAGCAGTTTTGTAGTAATTGTAACAATGGCAACGGAAAAGTAACTATGCAAAGAGCAATATGTGAAAAGCTCGTAGGCATTGGATCACTGATGGATAATTATGTCGGATGCGATTCCTCATGCTATAGTTATAACATAGGGTGACACAGAACTAGCTCCAATTCATCAATGTAATGTAGGCATGTATTCCGAATATAGTCATACGTGCTTATGGAAAAGAACTTGCATGCCATCTTTTGTCCTACCCTCCCGTGGCAGCGGGGTCCTATTGGAAACTAAGGGATATTAAGACCTCCTTTTAATAGAGTACCGGACCAAAGCATTAACACTTAGTGAATACATGAACTCCTCAAACTACGGTCATCACCGGTAAGAATCCCGATTATTGTCACTTTGGGGTTAACGGATCATAACACATAATAGGTGACTATAGACTTGCAAGATAGGATCAAGAACTCACATATATTCATGAAAAGATAATAGGTTCAGATCTTAAATCATGGCACTCGGGCCTTAGTGACAAGCATTAAGCATAGCAAAGTCATAGTAACATCAATCTCAGGACATAGTGGATACTAGGGATCAAACCCTAACAAAACTAACTCGGTTACATGGTAAATCTCATCCAACCCATCACCGTCCAGCAAGCCTACGATGGAATTACTCACGCACGGCATTGAGCATCTTGAAATTGGTGATGGAGGAAGGTTGATGATGATGACGACGACGGATTCCCCTCTCCGGAGCCCCGAACGGACTCCAGATCAGCCCTCCCGAGAGAGATTAGGGCTTGGCAGCGGCTCCGTATCGTAAAACGCGATGAATCATTCTGTCTGATTTTCTTCTCCCCAAACGTGAATATATAGAGTTGGAGTTGAGGTCGGTGGAGCTCCAGGGGGCCCATGAGGCAGGGGGCGCGCCCAGGGGGTAGGCGCTTCCCCACCCTCGTGGATAGGGTGTGGGCCCCCTGGCCTTGTTTCTTTCGCCAGTATTTTTTACTAATTCCAAAAATATTCTCCATGAAGTTTCAGGTCATTCCGAGAACTTTGAATTCGACAGAAAAATAACACCATGGCAATTCTGCTGAAAACAGCGTCAGTCCGGGTTAGTTCCATTCAAATCATGCAAGTTAGAGTCCAAAACAAGGGCAAAAGTGTTTGGAAAAGTAGATATGACAGAGACGTATCAGGGACCTAAACATGCACCCAAGGAAACATGTATAAATTTTCTAGCTATTTTAGTGAACTGGAGCATGTATTTGATGTTCAGATTTGAATTATGGACATTAAATGCCTAGGAAACTCAATTAGTGTATAAAAAGGCCAAACGAACCCTGAATAAGTTTAAATTTCAGCACGGATATCCTGTCGTTCCATGTTGCCAGTAGAAGAAAACACAAGGCGAAAAGGGGCAGTGATTACGTTTTGCCCACAAGAAGGACACATTTCCCTATCGAAACCACGGGGCTTCTTTGAGAGAAGCTTCGGTTTGTAAGAGGCTTGTAATAAAACTTGCGCCAAAACGGATGAAAAATTCCTCGACATATATGTGCCATGTCGTGACACCATGCCAGGTTTCACGATTTTCGGTTGAGTTTCGGATTTATGGGGATTTAAAAACCGAGATTCTTCTCACGAAATGTTTTCAAATAGCACACGGTTCACTCACGAAAGCCGTGTGCCTACCAAACCGTGGCCGATGCCCCCTCCCCCCTGCTGCGTGCGCGATTTGAGTCGTGCGTTCTGATTGGCCAGAACCCAAACCCAACGGATTGTACGTCTGCACTGTTGGATGTTCCTAGATTGAACGGTAACCCTCAGCCCTTTCGACAGGACATGCAGTACATGGGTAAGAACTGTGCGCATGCGTCGTGCTAGCTCACGCTTCCTTCTCTACTACGTTTTCTAAATAGGCTACCATTTCCCGCCACTCCTCTCATCGGTTTCCCACCTCTTCTCCCATCATTTTCCCACTACCAGTGTCAGTGCTCATTGAAGGCTAGCGCAACACACCAGCCATGTAAATATTGCACACAGTTTCTAAAAGCACAAATGTGTGTGATAGGAGGGAGTAGGTCCCATAGGGTGACCAGCGTGAAACGCCTTAATGGCAAGGAGGCAATTCCTATCAACAAGGGGTGGCTTCCCATCCGCTAGCCTAGTCGAGTAGAACGCAGAAGTTAAGCGTGCTCAGGCTGGAGTAGTCCAAGGACGGGTGACCCGGTGGGAAGTTGCATATCTCAAGCTTCATTTAAATGCCATGACACGGTTATTATAGAGATAAATATCTCTATAGTGACCTATCATGGCAATTATATAAACCCTGGGATCCTTGTTTTGCTAATTTGTAGACTATGTTTTTATGGGTTATTTTTGCTCTAAAATTAAAGAATGATTCAATTGACTTGTCATGGAGATTATATAAACCTTTTTCAGGTCGCATGCAGGGTATAGGGGGCAGGGTGTTCTTATCGAGCATGTCTCCCTTGTGCGGCTTATAGACACTGCACATATCTGTGGGCTCCCCGAGGTATATATATTATCCTTTACCGACAATGAGGGGGTCCCACACAATCTATCGCTTTGACCCAACAATGAGAAGGGTTTGACCATGATGGTTTCCTATTGGTACTATTAAGGTACACATGCATTGCACGCATGAGATTTGGTAACCAAAATAAGAATAAATACCACACTATAGCATGTAAGCTTTGAGTCATATATGCATGATGTAGATGTTTGTTTAATTTTATAGTTCATCTCATTCAAAATCAATTAGCTTTATAAAAAAATATTTTAAGATTCATGGAATTGTGCATTGTAAAGCATAAAGTGAAAACAAATAGTGACAATTCACTCAGAAAAAAAGTTTAGGCAATTAAGATATGGAAGATTCTAGAACAAAGGAGAAGTGCTTGTGTTTTGAGGTTTGTGCATTATGCTTAAGTTCATCCATGGAGTCTTCTAGATTCTACATGTGGCAGAATCTGGTGGAATGTGGATGATATCCAATCTCTAGTAGTGCTTGGATTTGCCATCTCTGTACCATCGTATTGGCTTCATCCAACGAACAACTTTTAAAGTTATTCGCGCACTATATAGGGGTATAGATGTGTACCATGCTAGACTAAATAAAGTTTAAGCGCATGCGTGGGACGACCCCCCTCCCCCCCCCCCCCCCCCCCGCTGCCTTAAAGTTGGGAAACCGACATCTTACATATTGAACCAGGCTTGGAGTCGGGTACGGTGTTCGGTTTGTAATGTAGTTGGTGGCCCATCGAAGTTGTGCATTCGGGATTTAAACACATCACACACCACCATACCCATACATATTTTCGGGCCGCATGCAGTGTATACGGGGTCTTCTGATCAACCACGTCTCCCTTGTGCGGTTTTTTGTGACGACACACATATCTGTGGGCTCCCCGAGTGTATATATATCATCCCTTTAACCGATAACGAGGGGTATGTGTTGGCCATGAATGGATTCATCCTACTTCGTGTTAGGGCCGGTCACCATCACATGTCGCTCAACCAAAGCTCAAGCTCATGCGTTGTTAGGATTCCCTCCCACATGCTCGGATTGCTGGGTTCGACCTACATTGTACCCTGCGTATCTCGTCCTTAACTACCTTGCCTTCATGGTTGTTGTCTGTATCGAGAGGTAGGCACCACATCTAAATTGTACATTATTCTACATTGAAAACACACATCACCCCATCCCAACATACATCATTTTGGGCCACATGCAAGAGGTGCTGGTTTTGTGGTCCCTCTCGTGCAATTTTTATGATGGTTCAATCTATTGGCCCAAGCGGTTTATCAACAACAACAGTTGTCGTTTGACCAAAAGATAGATTCATTGGTCCTTCTTATGGTAGGTCATGGAGACATGCATGTAGACCAAAGTATCATTATGTGCATCCGCCCCGTTGACACGAAGTGGGAGGTGTTGGGCCAAGCATCCTAGCTAGCTACGACATTATATCACTATAGATATATCCAAGGGTGCTTTCGGGTTTGCGAGGCAGGTGTCGGGTGGTAGGTGCGACATATGCCAACGGGTGGCTTATCATTGTGGGAGCCAATAAGACGTCGCCGGTGCCTGGAAACGGGATGAGGCGAAGACATGCACGCCGGCGAATCTTACCCAGGTTCGGGGCTCTCCGTGGAGATAACACCCCTACTCCTGCTCTGCGGGGTCTCCGCATGATCACTAGATCAAAACAAGTAGCTACAAGTGCTCCTTGAGCTGTCGGGTTAGAGGGAGAAGAAGGGCAAGGCTAGCTCTCCTTTTCTCTCTATGTGGTGTGTGTAATTCTATGAGACCAACCCTTTGCATGGGTGTCCCGGGGGGTTTATATAGGCCTAAACCCCCAGGGGTACAATGGTAATCCGGCTAGGCGCGGGTCCCAGCCATCAGTGTCTAGGCTTGCCGGCTTCTCCGCCGGTCATTGGGGCCCGCCGACTGGTGGGTCCCGCCGGCTGCCGGCTTCTTGGCCGGCACGCCGGCCCCACCGCATGGGGGCTTTGTCGGCGGCTGGTTACTGTTGCCTCGCCTCTGATGACGAGGGCTTTGTCGAGGTAAGCATGGCTACAGTGTCACCGCCTGGGCGAGCTCTCACTGTAGCCTTACCTCGTCTTGCCTCCTTAATAGGGCGCTTGCTTCGAGGGAGGGAGGTAGCCGGCTGTTGGGAGCCGGCCACATCCCTGGCCGACTAGAGGAGGCAGGGCCGTCTCCAGATGTCTCCCTGGCAAAGGGGCCCGCCGCCCGCAGGCCGTTCTGGCATCTGTCGTGGGTGACGTCGGTGCCAACATGGCTACAGTGCCGCGCCGGACGGGGGATGGTTGGCCCGTACGGCGCCCTGTGGCCATGCCTGTTCCGGGATTCGGGGGTAGTGGGATGTACTGCGGCCACACCCCATCCTATCACCATTATGTGGGCACAGTCTTAGTGCGTGCAGTCTTGGCCGGCTTCTAGGAGTCGGCCTTCTTCATGGCCGGCTTCTGGGAGTCGGCCTTCTTCATGGCCGGCTTCTGGGAGTCGGTCCTCTTGGGGCCGGCTTCCTGGAGTCGGCTATCTCGTATCTTTCTTGGGGGAGGTTTTCTGAGACTGGGTCGCCTTCTGGGAGTCGGCCCTGGGGATAGTCGGCCTGGGGAAGGCGGCCCTATGCTTTGTACGCTTGAAGGCTTGAATGGCCTGATAATTTTTCGAAGAGCCAGGAGGAGTCGGTTAGGCTACCCGTGGCCATTTACTCCGACAGTAGTCCCCGAAGCTGATTGGGCTTCGAGGTCGAGTGGAGGTCGAGAAGCTCGGGCAGCTTCTTATCTTGACGAGCCGGCAGCTGGGAGCCGGCTTCGGTTGGGCGCGCCGTCTTGGCGAAAAAAATTTAAAGTCGGAGGGCGGGAGTCTGCTGGTGCGTGCGCCGGGCTACGGGTCGGCCGCTCGCCGCCTGCGAACCACGTGGCATCCCTTGGCTGAAAAGAGCCTGCCAGCCCACGCGCGCGACAAGACGTCGCCGCAGGTCGGGGGCCCACAACTCCTACGCCCAGGCCCAGGCGCGGATTCTCTGCGGCCCAAAGCCGTCCGCATGTCTTCCTGCGGCGGTTTCGGCACGTCTTTAGGGCGCAGTAATCGCGGGACGTGGGGGAGTGGGTGCAGTTAATCCCACGTTCCACCCCACGCCTCGCCTCCTCGGCTTCGCCGCACGAGGCTATAAGTAGGGGGAGGGGGAAGCGGCAGACGGTCGCACGCTCCTCTCTTCTCCGCCATCTTCTTCCTCCTGCTTTCCCTCACAGCAGCGTCTCGCCGCCGCGCCATCCCACCATTCTTTTCGCCGCCGCCGCGCTCATTCTTGCCGGCCTCACGCCGCCATGCAGTACGGTAGGGACTGGGACGGCTCCAACTTCCATATGGACCACGTCGAGTTCCTCCGCAAGATGCGGCGTCTGCCCGGCACGGATAAGGTGCGGGTCCGTCTCGCGCCTGAGAAGGAGATCACGCCAGAGCCGGAGGAAGGCGAGCGGGTGGTCTTCCGCTCGCATATCTTGCGCGGCATCGGCTTGCCAGCGAGTGCTTTCTTCCATTCCTTCCTTGAATTCTATCAACTCCAGCCGCACCACCTCACCCTGAACACGGTGGTGCTGCTGTCCGTCTTCGTCACCTTGTGCGAAGGCTATCTTGGCGTTCTCCCCACCCTCGAGCTCTGGGGAGAGTTCTTCCATTCCAAGCTGGGCACGCGTATGCAAGGCGTGCCGGCCCAGAGTGGTGCCTTCATCGCGATGCGGAGGGTGGCATCCGACAACCCCTTCCCCGTCATCACGCTAATCCAGTCGGTGAAGGTTTGGCAGAAGTCATACTTCTACGTGAAGAACGTCGCCCCGCAGGGCGACTACATCAATTTGCCGGCTTATGTAGCCGGCCCGCCGGCGGGTTGGTGGCCCCAGTGGTCCTATCGGGCCGTGACGCTGACGCCGGCTGGAGCCGCGGCCGTTGCCCGACTGCGGGTGATGATCCAGTCGGAGGGCCTGACTGGGCCCGACTTGCTGGCCGCCTTCGTCGCGCGCCGGGTGCTTCCGCTTCAGAGCCGCCCTCACCTGATCTGTCAAATGAGCGGCCAGCTCGATCCGAGTCGGATGTGTACCAAGGACATGCCGCACGACGAGGTGGCCCATATGGTGAATTACCTTGCGAACTGCAAGCTCTCCGCAGAGTGGCAGTTTGGCAAGGAGCCATATTCCCGGGCACATCCGCCGCCCACGGTATGTTCTCTTTTTCCCTTTCTTCTCTTAATTTTGTCGCCGAGTTCCTTTTGGCTGACTCTGACTAGTCGGCACGTCTCGGCAGAGCCCTCTCCTTCGGCCTGCAAGCGGGTCGGGGACGGAGCGCCGATTCCTCCCCGACCGGACGGAGCACGACCTGGAGGACCCCGACTTGGGGGCGGCCGCCATGGATGACAACACCGAGGCGGGTGGCGGCCAAGCCGGCGACGAGGCAGGCGGCTCCGGGCTTGGAGTCAGCTTCGACGACTGGCCGGATGACGACAAGGCGGAAGTCGTCCCACGCCGCCAGCCGGCGTCTGGCCACGGCGCGGGTTCCTCCGCCGCGCCGCCTGCTCGGGGCGGTAGGCAGAAGCGCCGTGCCGCGTCGGGCTTGTTCCGCAGTCGGCCGAAGAAGCCCAAAGGCGGGGCAGCGGCGACCAGGCGGGAAGAGGCGGCCGTGAAGGGGGCCCGCTTCCGCAAGGCGGTGAAGCAGCCGCAGACGGTGTCGGCGTAAGTGTATACTCCTTCGTGTATTCTTTCTTCTTTTCTCTGGTAGTTCCTGAATCCTTGTCCTTTCTCAAAAAATCAGGGCTCCGCTGTCGCTCGAGTGGGTTGCTGCCGCCTCCGTCGTTGGATCGCCTGGAGGATCCGGGAGCACCACTCGCCGCGTAGACCCCCGTGCCGAGCTTCAGGCGGCGACGGAGCGAAATGCGCGGGAGGCGCGGGAGGAGCGGGAGGCGGAGGAGTTGAGGGCGGCCGCCGCCAAGGCGACGCAGGAGGAGAAGGCGGCGAAGGCGCGCGCCGATGCAGCGGCCAAGGCCCAAGCGGAGGCTGCGGCCGCGGCGATGGCGGAGGGGGCCTTGCTAGTCACCCCTCTGCGCGTCGCGGCGCCTGAGGCCCCAGAGCCCCTGCCAGAAGAAGCCGACGGTGACCAGCCGGGACTAGAGAGGGAGGACGACGTCGTCGTCCTGGAGAGGGAGGCAGCACCGGCCCCGCCGACTGGGGCGACCCAAGGCGGCCGGCCTAACTTGCCGCCTGCGCAATCGGCCGGGGGCGAGCTGGCCGCGAGGACTGATCTGGTGGTCCAGACGCCGTCGCGCCAGCGCGCGGGGAAGGCTGCATCGGAGCCGCAAACGGCCGCGGGCTCCAGCTCGTCGGCCCAGGACATGGAGGTGGCCAGCGCCAGCTCGGAGTGGACGCCCGATGGAGGGACGGCTGTGGTGAACGTGGCCGCGCAGGACGTCGGGAACCGGCTTCAAGCCCAGGCTGCGGCGCCGAGGAAATATAATGACGAGTTCCTTGCGACGCGGGCGGCCATTCGGGTTTGTCTTCTTGTCTTTCCTTTTTTTGATCTTGGTTTCTTCCGTGGGGGCGCGTCAGCTCACCCACTAGGTGTAGTCCCCGAGTTCCGAGTCGGCCGCTGAGCAGGCGGCTTGGAACTTCCTAGCGGGCCTTGTTTTGCTATTCTTGTTCTCATTCGCTCCTCTGCCTGACTTGCAGGACTGCCTCCGCGCGGCTGCCTTCAACTCCCAGGCTCGGGAGCTGACCCAGAAGACTGCTGACCTATCTGAGAGCCGGGGTAAGTGCTTCGTCTTTTATCTCACGTGGGGGCGCGTCAGCGCACCCACTGGGTGTAGTCCCCGAGATTCGGGCCGACTGCTGAGTAGTCGGGTCGGATCTTCCTTGACGACTTCTTCCTTATTGCTTCTTTCTTTTCTGCCATCCCTGCAGCGGCCAACGCCAGTCTAAGGGAGCAGCTGGGCGGGACTCAGGCCGCCCTCTGCGCTAAGGAGGCCGAGTTTGCCGCCTTGGCACAGGAGCGTGACCGCCTGGCCAAGAGGCTAGCCGACCAGGAGGAGAGCCACAAGGCGGCCCTGAAGGCGGTGCGGGACAGCGAGGCCTCCCTCCAAGCCGAGTATGAGACAGAGGCGGCCAGCTGGTCAACGGCTATGGCCAGATCGAAGACTTGGTTGACGGTAGGCCGCCTTCCTCTTTGTCCTTGCTTGCCGTTTTAGCTCGTTTTATGACTTGGTGTTTTTCTCTTCTTTCTCTTTCTTCCTTGCGTAGAGTACTTCCCTAGCTACTCTACCGCCGCTAACCAGGTCGTCGAGGCCCACCGCGAGGCACAAAGGCAGGCTGGCGCCGAAATCACACCAAACGCTCGCCGGTCGCTGGAGGAGCAGCTCTTGGCGATCCAGGCCTGCCTCCAGCCGGCTCATCGCCTGGTCCGCCGGCTTCAGCGTGTTGGGGCGCAGGTGTTGGCCGCTCTCTGGCCTGGTGAAGTGATTCCCCGCACCCCCAGTCGGACTGCCGACTGGCTGGAGGTGGCGGTCGGTCGCTTCGAGGCCTGGAAGGCTACGACGGCTCGGTCCGGCGCTAGGCGGGCGCTGGAGTTCGCCAAGGCCTGGTATCCCGAGCTGAGTCTGGACCAGCTGGCCACCTGGCGGTAGGAGGCCGACACGGAGCTGGAGCCGGCACGGCCGGCTATCATCCAGCGGGCTTCGGAGATCGCCGACTACACCGACACCAGCGCCTTCGCTCCTGAGGTGGACGACAACGATGTTGCCCAGCCGGAGGAGTGGTTCGGGCTGAACCCGGCAGACGGCGAGGACTCGGCGGAGGCGATCAACTACAGTGATGAGGGTGAGGCGGAGGAGGAGGAGGGTGAAGAGGCCGGGCCAGATGCTGGAGCGGCCGGTCAGCCTCAGCTTGACCGTGCCTCCAGCAACAAGGCACGCGCGGGTGCACCGCCTGCAGCCGTCGATGATCAAGCCGAGACCCGCCAGCCGGCCACTCCTCCAGCCGGTGGCGCCGTCTCCACCGACGAACCCGGCTCCCACACTACGCCCTTAGTCTAGTCTGCTGCCTCTATTTTCCTGTTTTACCACTCTTGGAACAGTATTTTGTTAGGTTTGCACAATTCCACCCACTGGGGGTGTATTCAAACTATATATTGATTACCGGCCTGTTGGGGGACTTATGTGTAAATATGATTATGCATGCGTTTGGCTTTCCCTTGTTCTTTGCTTTTCATCCTTCTGCCGTTTCCTTTGCCGCCCTCCCTTGGTTGCCGCCTCCCCAGTCGGACAGTTGCTCTACAATCTGTGGCTGGAGGAGTGCTTGGCCAGTTGGGAGGGCAAGTACTCTAGCTTTGTTGGATTATAGCGAAGTGATTGGGAGGCCAGCCAGCCGGCTGTTTTGACAGCCGGCAAGCATGGTTGGAGGCCGTCTTTTCGTTATACAAGTTCGTTAGTCCTTAGCCGTTTTTCATGTGGCCATCCTTTCTGCCTTTGGCTCTTGCTAGTCAGACAGTCGGTTATTCGAGCTGCGACTTTCAACAAGAGAGGGCTCGGGTGCTGGCACACTACTTGTCTGACTTCAGGTAGAACTTTAATATAACTTAAGGCGGCCAGTCCCCGGGCCGACTAGTCGAACCCGGTGCCAGACAGAAAATCAAATGTAATAATACATTCATGAATATGACACTCGTCATTCATAGATAAAGGAGGGCAGTCCCCGAGTGCTCCTCGGGGGGCCCATTGTTTCGTACTTAATACAAAAAGGTAGCATGATACATACTGCTTTCAACTGTAAAATCTTCTCAGGAGGTTCGCGTTCCATGGTCGCTCCGACTCCTTGCCGGAATCATCCCTCTTGCATGCTCTTGGTTTTTGTGCATCGATCAGGTAGTAGGAGTCGTTGCCTAGCGCCTTGCTGATGACAAAAGGGCCTTCCCAAGGGGCCGAGAGCTTGTGCTGGCCGGCTGTTCGCTGGATCAGCCGAAGCACAAGGTCGCCCTCTTGGAAAGATCTTGGCTTGACCTTGCAGTTGTGGTAACGGTGCAAACCCTGCTGGTAGATGGTGGACCGGCTGAGTGCTAACAGCCGGCCTTCTTCCAGCAGGTCGACGCCGTCTTCTCGCGCTTCCTTGGCCTCCGCCTCCGTGTACATGGTGACCCGAGGCGAGTCGAACTCGATGTCGGTTGGGATGACGGCCTCGGCACCATATACAAGGAAGAACAGACTGAAGCCGGTTGACTTGTTAGGGGTAGTACGCAGACTCCAGAGGACAGCCGGTAGCTCATCGAGCCAGCAGCCGGCCGACCGCTCTAGTGGTACGACCAGTCGGGGCTTGATTTCGAAGAGGATGAGTCCGTTTGCTCGCTCGACCTGGCCGTTTGACTGCGGGTGGGCAACGGACGCTAAGTCCAGTCGGATACCCTGCATCGCGTAGAAACGTGCCAGTGCTCCTTTGGCAAAGTTTGTGCCGTTGTTGGTGATGATGCTGTGCGGCACGTCGTACCGAGTAGTGATGTCGGTAATGAACGTCACGGCAGTCGGCCCGTTCAGCTTCTTGATCGGCTTTGCTTCGATCCACTTGGTAAATTTGTCCACGGCGACAAGCAGATGTGTCAGGCCGCCGCGGGCTGTCTTGAATGGGTCCACCATGTCCAGCCCCCAGACGGCAAAGGGCTAGGTGAGGGGGATGGTCTTTAGTGCAGAAGCCGGCAGGTGTTGTTTGGAACTGAAGACTTGGCATCCTTTGGAGCTTTTGACTATCTCTTTGGCATCTTCCAAACAGTCGGCCAAAAGAAACCGTGGCGGAAAGCTTTGGCCACAAGTGATCTTGAGGCTGCGTGGTGGCCGCATTCGCCTTGATGGATATCCTTGAGGATTGCCACACCTTTCTCTGGCTCGACGCAGCGCTGGAAGACTCCAGTGCGCTGCGCTTGACAAGTTCTCTGTTTATTATTGCATATGCTCCGGCTCGACGTTGCACTAGTCTTGCCGAGATCTCATCAGCCGGCAGCTCTCTATCGACTAGGAAGTTGAGGATGGGCTGGGCCCATGATGGAGCTGTGACTTCTTCTACTGTCAGTACGGCCACTGTGACTCGGGTGGGCGGGTTGGGTGGTGGGGAGTTGGAGTAGGCCACCGCTTCTTGTGTCGCTGCAGTCCCCGGGCCGACTGCTGCAGTCTCCGGGCCGGGTTCTGAAGTCCCCGAGCCGGGTGCGACTACGGCAGTCCCCGGGCCGGTTGTCGAAGTCCCTGAGCCGCCTGCTGGGTTCCTCCAGTCGGATCCGGCTGCATCGGTGGCAGGCGGTACGAAGATAGTGTCCGACTCTGGAGACGGCTTGATGGACGGTTTAAGGAGGCGCTAGAGAGAGACACCAGTCGGTATAGCCTGTCGGGTAGAGCCGATCCGCGCCAGGGCATCTGCTTGGTCGTTGTCGGCCCGTGGCACGTGAAGGAACTCACACCCTTCGAAGTACCCACTGATCTGCTGGACAAGGAATCGATAGCTTGCCATGTTTGCATCCTTGGCGTCCCAGTCGCCAGATGACTGCTGGACCACCAAGTCTGAGTCGGCATAACACAGGATCCGGCGTATGCTGAGCTCTTTGGCTAGCCGGAGCCCATGTATGAGTGCCTCGTACTCGGCCACGTTGTTGGAGGCGGCGAAGTGGATTTGGAGCGTGTATCTGAGTTTGTCGCCTTTGGGAGAGGTGAGGACAATGCCAGCTCCCAAGCCGGTGCGCATCTTGGACCCGTCGAAGTGCATCCGCCAATGGGTAGAGTCGGGAGTCGGCGGTAGGTACTGGGTCTCGGCCCAGTCGACGAGGAAGTCGGCCAATGCTTGGGACTTGATGGCGGTGCGGGGCTGGTAGAAGATTGTGTAAGGTGCCAGCGCAATGGCCCATTTAGCCACCTGACCGGATGCATCCCGGCTGCTTATGATCTCGGCAAGTGGGGCGGTGCACACGACCGTGATGGGATGCTCTTGAAAATAGGGCTTCAGCTTCTTGGCGGCGAAGTACACTCCATAGCACATCTTCTGGTAGTGCGGGTAGTTTTGCTTTGAGCTGGATAGTACTTCGCTTAGATAATACACCGGCCTCTGGACTAGCTGGGCTCGGCCTTCTTCCGGGCGCTGGACCACGACAACTGTACTGACCACTCGGCTAGTCGCGGCAATGTAAAGGAGCATGGGCTCCTTCTCAGTCGGCGCCGCCAGGACAGGTGGAGTAGTCGGCATCTTCTTCAACTCGTGGAAGGCTTGGTCTGCTTGGTCATTCCACTCGAAATGAGTGGATTTTTCATGAGTCGGTACAGGGGGAGAGCCTTCTCTCCTAGCCGGCTGATAAAGTGGTTTAAGGAGGCCAGGCACCCAGTGAACTTCTGCACGTCCCGCAACTTGGTGGGAATCTCCATTCTCTCAATGGCCTTGATCTTCACAGGGTTGCACTCAATGCCGCGTTCGGAGACCAGAAAACCTAGAAGTTGGCCGGCTGGTACTCCGAACACGCATTTCTCGGGGTTGAGCTTGATCTGGAATCAGCGCAAGTTGGCAAATGTTTCTTTGAGGTCCTCTAGCAGGGTGCCGCGCTTCTCTGTCTTCACCACAATATCGTCTACGTAGACGTGGGCATTTCTGTCGAGTTGCTTGAGGAGGCATTTCTGCATGCAACGCTGAAAAGTGGCACCGGCATTCCTCAAGCCGAATGTCATAGTCAGGTAATAGAAAGCTCCGAATGGTGTGATGAAGGCAGTCTTCAGGCGGTCTGCTGGGTCCAACTTGATCTGGTGGTATCCTGAGTAGGCATCCAAAAAACTCAACAGCTCTCATCCGGTCGTGGAGTCTATCACTTGATCAATCCGTGGCAAAGCAAACGGATCTTTGGGGCAGGCCTTGTTGAGGCTGGTGTAGTCTATACGCATACGCCATTTGTTGTTCTTCTTCAACAACAAGACTGGGTTGGCAAGCCACTCTGGGAAAAATACTTCCATAATAAAGCCGGCGGCGAGGAGCCGGGCTATCTCTTCTCCTACGATTCTTCGCTTCTCTTCTGACAGTCTGCGGAGGGGCTGCTTGACCGGCTTCGCGTCGGCTCGGACGTGCAATTTGTGCTCGGCGAAATCCTTCGGAACACCCGGCATGTCCTTTGGGGCCCATGCAAAGATGTCTCGATTCTCACGGAGGAAGTCGACGAGCTCGCCTTCCTATTTACTGTCCAGGTTTGCACCAATGACTGCAAACCTTTCCGGGTTCTCCGGGTCCAGAGGTATCTTCTTCGTCTCCTTTGCCGGCTGGAAGGAGCCCTGCGCATCATAATCCTTGGGTTTGGGAGACAAGGCCGGCTGCTTGCCGGCCATGGCCACAACTCGCTCCAGCATATTCTTCTCTTCTGCCACTACGAGGGACTCGGCCAGCCGACTGCTGGCTGCGGCGCACTCGATGGACTTCTTGTAGTCGCCGGCTATAGTGATGATCCCCTTCAAGCTCGGCATCTTCATCTTCAGGTAGGCGTAGTGGGGCACAGCCATGAACTTGGCCAGAGCAGGTCGGCCAAGCAAGGCGTGGTAAGGGCTCTCCAGATCTATTACCTCAAACCAGATTGCTTCTCGGCGAAAGTGATCCTTGTCTCCGAAGAGAACATCCATCTTGATCTTGCCGATCGGGGAACAGGACAGGCCGAGTACGATGCCATGGAACACGGTCCGGCTTGGCATGAGGTGCTTTGCCTTGAGGTTCAGCTTCTCCATTGTATCGCGGTACAGTATGTTGATACTGCTTCCGCCATCAATCAGAACGCGGGAGAATCGGGCAGCTCGCCTCTCCGTTGCGAGGGTGACATCCAATACTAATGCGTAGGAGCCAGGGGACGGCATCACCTCTGGGTGGTCGGCCCAGCTCCAGTTGATAGGCTTCTCGGACCAATGCATGAACTCGGGGTTGCTGGAGGCGACTGCGTTGACCTCTTGGTGCTGTCGGCGTCAGCTGCGCTTGTCTTCAACCTGGCTCGTGAAGACGACGTAGGCGGCGTGCTCTTCAGGGAACTCATCTTGAATGGCTCCGACTGCTGGGCGAGCAGCCGGCTGCTGGGGGGCTGGAGGCGGCGGGCCGGGAGGCGGAGGCGGCACCAGCCCCTCGCCCTTGGAGATCCGTGTGAGCCAGTGGCACTTTCGAGTCGTGTTGTTGGACGGCTTCGCGTCGCGGTGGAACTTGCAGGGGGCATCGAGAGTCTGCTCGTAGGAGAAGGCCGGCTGCCAAGCCGGCCTGCCGCCCTTCTTCTTGGGAGTGGGCTGTTCTTCGGGCTCCTCATCTTCGACTGTGGCCACCTGTCAACTGGTGGAAGGCGGCATAGGGGCCTTGCGCTTGTGGTCGTTCTAGTAGGGGCGCCGATTGGGGTCGCCAACCGGCGTCTTGGGAGCCGGAGCGAGCACCTTCCCAGAGGTGTCCACTCGGAGCTCGGTCTTCCTCGAGGAGTCGGCCATGGCGTACTTGTCCGCGATGATCAGCAGCTCGTCGAGGGTAGCCGGCTCATCGCAGAGGAGTCGGTGCTTGAGGAGGGTGGCCTCTCGGCACCCGGCGGTGAAGTATTCGATGGCCTGAACCTCGTGCACCCCCTCGCAGGAGTTGCGGAGCTCGGCCCACCGCGTGAGGTAGTCGCGGGTCGACTCGTTGGGCCCTTGGACGCACAGGGAGAGCTAGCGGGGCTTGGGAGGCCGCTTGTACGTGCTGGTGAAGTTGCGGACGAAGACTTCCGTGAAGTCCAGCCAGCTGTTGACGCTGTAGGGCTTGAGGCTGTTGAGCCAGGTGCGTGCCGTGCAGCATGAGGGGGACGTACTTCACGGCTACGCGCCTGTTGCCGTTCGCTATGCTGACAGCAGTGGAGTAGTAGATGAGCCAATCTTCCGGCTTCACAGAGCCGTTGTACTTGGGCGTGTCTCTGGGGAGCGAGAACCCTTTGGGGAAGGGCTCGTCGCGGATGCGGGGGCCAAAGCATGGCGGGCCGACATCGTCTTCTTCTTCTAGCACCAGGGATCGAGCTAGGCGGTTGATCCGGTGGCGGGCGTCGTTCTCGCCGACTCCTTCGCGGTGGCCTAGTCGGCCACCAAGAGTCGGATGCGTGACAGGTGGCGGGGTGGGATATCTCTCCCCTCGAGGCGGGGGAGGAGGCAGATTTCCTTGGCGCTCCACTGCTCGAGGGGGGCCTTCCGCGTCGCGCTCGATGGTGATCCGAGTCCGGCTGCGGCTAGCAGCCGGCTCCTTGTCTTTCCTTGCGCGGGCGCCACTCGCAGTCGGCGACCGGGATGTCACGGCATGCTCTTGGCGCGGGGGAGGACTCTCAGCGCGGGCGCCGGCTTCGTGCCGTTCTGCGGCCGCATCGATCAGCTGCTGGAATCACCTTGTCATGTAGGGGAGCTCACCAGCTCCCAGCCCATTTAGCTCTTCAGCGGCCGCCTGAGCGGCTCGCAGATTCTCGAGCGGGGTGGCGTAGACAGGGCGGTCTGCCCCCAGCATGCTGGCGATGGCCGCGCCGCGCTTCTTGACGAGGCCGGCTCGGCTCGGCCCGCCATGAGGCGGCGTGCCAAAGGCGGCGCGGTCGACTTCGCGCTGGTGAGCCTCGGTGAGGTGTCTCATGGAGGCTATCTTCTGGCCTTCCGCGATGAGGGCGAGGCGGCATGCTTCCAGGGTCTCGGTGTCGACGTCGGTCGGGATGGGGACGGATAAGTCATGCATCGCCGCTTGCAGGGCGTCGTGGGCGTTCTCGCCCGAGTTGGCGACATGGCTGAAGACCAGCACCTCAGTGATAGCGCTGCTGCCACTGTCGGCTCGAGGGAGATGGTCGTCGAAGACTACCACGTCGGAGGCGTAGGCGTCGAGCGATGCCGTGTCGGAGTCGACAAGCATCGGGTCGGTGGAGCCGACCGACTCCAAGACTACAGCAGGCTCGCTGGAGACGTGAAGTTGGTCGAGGAGGTTGACGAGGCGGCTCTCGGGGTAGTCCGTGCCTGTATCGGACGCGGGCTCGTCGGAGATGCGAGCCTCGCCAAGAAGATCGGCGAGGCAGCTCGCTGCGCAGACGTCGTCAACGCCTTGCAGCGCGTCGGGGCAAGCGCCATCGGGTGCAGCGGGCTGGCTGCGCTCGCGGGGGAGGAAAAGGGGTCCCGTCCAGAACAGGTCTCCGGACGACGGTGCACCTGGCCCCACGGTGGCGCCAAATGTCGGGTGGTAGGTGCGACATATGCCAACGGGTGGCTTATCATTGTGGGAGCCAGTAAGACGTCGCCGGTGCCTGGAAACGGGATGAGGCGAAGACATGCACGCCGGCGAATCTTACCCAGGTTCGGGGCTCTCCGTGGAGATAACACCCCTAGTCCTGCTCTGCGGGGTCTCCGCATGATCACTAGATCAAAACAAGTAGCTACAAGTGCTCCTTGAGCTGTCGGGTTAGAGGGAGAAGAAGGGCAAGGCTAGCTCTCCTTTTCTCTCTATGTGGTGTGTGTAATTCTATGAGACCAACCCTTTGCATGGGTGTCCCGGGGGGTTTATATAGGCCTAAACCCCCAGGGGTACAATGGTAATCCGGCTAGGCACGGGTCCCAGCCATCAGTGTCTAGGCTTGCCGGCTTCTCCGCCGGTCATTGGGGCCCGCCGACTGGTGGGTCCCGCCGGCACACCGGCCCCACCACATGGGGGCTTTGTCGGCGGCTAGTTACTGTTGCCTCGACTCTGATGACGAGGGCTTTGTTGAGGTAAGCATGGCTACAGTGTGGCCGCCTTGGCGAGCTCTCACTGTAGCCTTACCTCGTCTTGTCTCATTAATAGGGCGCTTGCTTCGAGGGAGGGAGGTAGCCGGCTGTTGGGAGCCGGCCACATCCCCGGCTGACTAGAGGAGGCAGGGCCATCTCCAGATGTCTCCCTGGCAAAGGGGCCCGCCGCCCGCGGGCCATTCTGGCATCTGTCGCGGGTGACGTCGGGGCCAACATGGCTACAGTGCCGCGCCGGACGGGGGATGGTTGGCCCGTACGGCGCCCTGTGGCCATGCCTGTTCCGGGATTCGGGGGTAGTGGTCTGTACTACGGCCACGCCCCATCCTATCACCGTTATGTGGGCACAGTCTTAGTGGGAGCAGTCTTGGCCGGCTTCTGGGAGTCGGCCTTCTTCATGGCCGGCTTCTGGGAGTCGGCCTTCTTCATGGCCGGCTTCTGGGAGTCGGTCCTCTTGGGGCCGGCTTCCTGGAGTCGGCTATCTCGTATCTTTCTTGGGGGAGGTTTTCTGAGACTGGGTCGCCTTCTGGGAGTCGGCCCTTCGGATAGTCGGCCTGGGGAAGGCGGCCCTATGCTTTGTACGCTTGAAGGCTTGAATGGCCTGATAATTTTTCGAAGAGCCAGGGGGAGTCGGTTAGGCTACCCATGGCCATTTACTCTGACAGCAGGTGCCACCAAAGTTATGCGTTGTGTATTTAAAGTTTTAAACATCACACCCATTATTCCTACATATATTTGGCCACTTCCGGATGGTTCTTGACTTTTGGCCCCTCTCATCGATCTTCGACGACGCACCCAACCGTGGGCCCGCATGGTCAATGTTGTGCATTGGAATTTTGAACATCATAGACCACCCTTTTCACTCATATATATTTGGGCCACATGCTGGTGTGGCTGTCTTCTGACCCTCTCTAACGTTTTTTTGCTGCAAAGACTCTGATGACGCTCAACAGACACGGGTATAATATCTTAACCGTGTGCGATGCAAGTGCGTTGTGAATCACGACGACTGCGCAAGCACGAGCGAAGGTGGAGGTACTGGCTCAACCGTGTGCGATGCAAGTGCGCTATAAAATCACCACATGCGCAAGCGCGAGCAAAGGGTGGAGGTACTGGCTTAACCGTGTGCGATGCAAGTGCGCTGTAAAATCACCACCTGCGCAAGCTAAAGGCGGGTAAGTTTATTTAGAAATTAGGATGAACCGTGTGTGATAGACCAGCTAGCTAGAAATATAAAAACAAACTACCCGCCTTGAGCATTGCAAAAATCGGCGGTTCTGCCACTTTTCCGTATTATCATACACGCATATTCTTATTGGACCGTGCGCGATATTGGGCACTCCCGCCCCACATCAATCCCTTTACCCAAATTTTAGTAGCCGCCGTACTTTGACCTTCACCCACACTCCTCCAGCACCGACCTTAGAGTAAAATTGCAGTAGTTGAGGCATTTGAACCGTCGCCCTCCCTCGTCCACCACCATCTCCACCCACCATTACTAAAAAATTCAGTAGCTGCGGTGTATCCTCAGACACCCCCACTCCACAGCACCCTCACCCGGACCCTCCCCCCTCTCGAACCCTAGCTCGCGGCCGCCGTTGGCGCCGCCACCAACCCCTGCCGGTCTGCCCGTTCCTCCTAGCTTATATAATAGAGTTCAGGTTACCGAGCGATTCCTATACCGTCGCCCCACTCCCCTGAGTTTTTATATGAGGCCTGCGGTGTCCCTCCCCGCCAGATCCACATCCCATGCTCAAGAATGTCGCAGCCTAAGCTCGACCACATATACCAGGGAGCCCGACGAGCATTCGACCAAGAAGAGATTTACCATGGCCTCTCCGGCAGACATTGGCAAGGCGGCCAAGAAGAGAAACACGTCACCGCGGAAGCCGGCGAAGACGTTGACTACATTGCCATGCCGAAGGCTTCATGTCAGAGGGCTAGCGTATTACTGTATCTCGAGAAGCTGGCTACAACATCAAGCTCGTCGACAGCGACGGCTTCATGCGGGCCATGTCATAGGTTAAGTGGTCCATCCCCAACCCCTCTAGTTCAACTGCCGTCGATATCTTCGATGGCCCTGCCGCTGATCTCCTCCATGAAGCGGACAAGGATTTGCGATCCTTATACGCCATCAAGCCCATTTTGTCATTTCTGAAGGACACGTTCTGCGGCGGCGGCTTGGGATCCTCAATTGCCAAGTCATATCTCATAGACCACGACCACGCCCACGAGGAGGGCACCCACGAAGGTTCTTCCAAGGTGAAACAGCCCATCTGTGACATCAGAGAGCGCAACATGGGTCTGTGCTCTTCCAACTGGAAGGATCCCTGAGGAATTATCTAACTAAAAAGTATATATACCTTGTATGTATCCTCTACAACTAATCCACCTATTCCAGATCTTGGTAGTTCAATTCAATTAAATATAAAAAATCACAATAATGAATCTTTGGAATAGAATCCATAGTATCGTGCATTGGAATGGAAAAGTCGAATAATCAAGACATGGGTCTAGTATCAACATGGCTCAACTTCCATCCTCATGACCCAACTTATTCAATCCTCAGCAAAATGTAACATAACATCACTTATGAGAAATTATCAAACGAATGGAATCGAAACCTGGAATCGAAGCTGCAACCGAGCTATTAATACATCTCCAACGTATCTATCATTTTTTATTGTTCCATGCTGTTATATTATCATTCTTGGATGTTTTATAATCGTTTTATAGCCATTTTATATCATTTTTTTGGTAATAACCAATTGACATAGTGCCAATGTCAGTTGCTGTTTTTTGCATGTTTTTTACATCGCAGGAAATCAATACCAAACAGAGTATCCAAATGCAGCGAAACTTTTTATGGTTTTTTTGGAACAGAAGACATCCATTGGGCCGGAGAAGCACCTCGGGGGTGCTCCGAGGGGAGCACAACCCACCAGGGCGCACCTGGAGGCCCAAGCGCGCCCTGGTGGGTTGTGCCCACCTCGGGTGCACCCTGAACCGACTCTTTGCTCTATAAATATGCCAATATTCCAGAAACCCTAGGGGAGTCGACGAAAATCAATTCCAGCCACCGCAGAGTCCAGAACCACCAGATCCAACTTAGACACCATCACGGAGGGGTGCATCATGCCCATTGGTGCCTCTCCGATGATGCATGAGTAGTTCTTTGTAGACCTACGGGTCCATAGTTAGTAGATATATGGCTTCCTCTCTCTCTCTTGATTCTCAATACAATGGTCTCTTGGAGATCCATATGATGTATGTCTTTTTGCGGTGTGTTTGGTGGGATCCGATGAACTTTCAGTTTATGATCAGATCTATCTTTTTATCCATGAAAGTTAGTTGAGTCTTATTTTGATCTCTTATATGCATGAGTGATTATAGCCTCATATTTCTTCTTCGATATTTGGGTTTTGTTTGGCCAACTTGATCTATTTATCTTGCAATGGAAAGAGGTGCTTTGTGATGGGTTCGATCTTACGGTGCTTGATCCCAGTGGCAGAAGGGGAACCGACACGTATGTATCGTTGCTTTTAAGGATAACAAGATGGGGTCTATTTCTACATAAATAGATCTTGTATACATCATGTCATCGTTCTTACTGCATTACTCCGTTTCTCCATGAACTTAATACACTAGATGCATGCTGGATAGCGGTGGATGTGTGGAGTAATAGTAGTAGATGCAGGCAGGAGTCGGTCTACTAATCTTGGATGTGATGACTTTATAATTATCATTGCCTGGATATTGTCATGATTATTTCCAGCTCTATAAATTGCCCAACAGTAATTTGTTTACCCACCGTTTGCTATTTTTCTCGAGAGAAGCCACTAGTGAAATCTACGCCCACCGGGTGTCGGGGAAACGACACCTACGGGATCACGTGGATCCCTTCTACCATTTGCAGGGAATAGGGGTGCACAAAGAGCAGATCTAACAATCAACACAAGGGATTTTTACCCAGGTTCGGGCCGCTGAGAAGCGTAAAACCCTAGTCCTGCTTTAGTGTATATTCAGTGTTCTTGAGCTTCGGCTAGCCACTACGCATGCAAACTGGGCCGGAAAGTCCAAAAAAGTCCCCTCCTGTATTGCCTTGGGCCTCCTTCTGTACCAAGGGGCGTCCACAGCGGCGTATAGGCACACAAGAGGTGTAAAGTAGCTACAGTGTACATGCTTATCACTGACGTCTTAGGACAAACGCATTAAATGCGTTGTTTACGTGCCCCCTAACTTTATCGGGGACGGAAATAGAGCCCATCCCGTCCGTCACCACCTCACCCCGTCTTGACATGCACCTTGGATGACGAGGCATGCAAATGCCAAGCTAACTGGCTAGCCATTGCGCTGGAGCAGTGGCAGGATCTTCATGAAGATCTGCATGCCACCACGCAGGTGCTTTCCTGGCTGGCTGGCTGGTTTCTGCGCTGGAGCGATGGCAAGGCGGTGGAACCTTGCCGTGCGCGAGCCTTGCCGTGGCCTTGCAAATGTCCCCGGCAAGGATATTGCCAGGGGCCTCGCAAGCGTCCCCGGCAAGAACCTTGCTCAGAACTTTGCATTTTGGTCTTCACAAAGATCTGCATGCCATGAAGCAGACGCCCTTGGATCTTGGTCTTGACATTGTCGATGGTGTCAGAGCTCTCAACCTCAAGGGTGATGGTCTTGCTGGTGCTTCACAAACCATCCTAGCAAGGATCTTGCCGGGGCTTCACGAGCCATCCCGGCAAGAATCTTTCCAGGGCCCGAGCTTGTCTTTTGCTCTCTGATTACTGGCTCGGACGCCGCCTTGGTCGTCTTGAATTTTTCCTCCAGTTGCCCCCGTCAAGCCTTGCCGTGGGTGCGGCTGCAATTGCCCGTGCCCAAGTAAGGGGTACAAAGGGCCCAAACTTTAGTACACCGACAGGAGCCCCGGGCCTAGGCCACACACGCGGGCGCGATGCGTTGTTTGGCTAGGCCCAAACAGTGCGCAGGCACGCGTGGCAGGGGTTAACTGTTGTAATCATCTCGTCTGTTGCGCTTCCCCGCGATCTGCATTGACTGCACGACGTGGGGCACGTGTGTGGAACAGTCGCAGCAGCAGCACGCCTGTGAAAATGCCTTCACATCAAACAGTAAAGAGGCAGCCCCATGCCTTCCCCATAAAAATGGGAATCCGCAGAGGCACCGCTCATTTACCCCTCGCCCATTCCAATCTAGGAAACGCCATTGTCTTCTTCCCTAAGCCCAAACTAGAGCTTCCCCCTCCGTCCGCCCCCGCCGTGCTCCCGTCGTCCTTAGCCTCCTGCCCTCCCCTGGCTGCTATGGTGCCCAAAACGAGCAAGGGCAAGGAGGCGCCCAAGGCGGGCAAGGGAAAAGATGTGCCGGAGAGCGAGTTGGTGAAGATGCAGAAGAAGAACGTCATCTGCGCCCCGAGGCTCAACATGCACACGCTGAAGGACCGGTTGTCGGTGTCAAAACCGGCGGATCTCGGGTAGGTGTCCTGAACTGTGCGTCTAAGGTCGATGGTAATAGGAGACGGGGGAAATGATGTTTACCCAGGTTCGGGCCCTCTCTGTGGAGGTAATACCCTACTTCCTGCTTGATTGATCTTGATGAATATGAGTATTACAAGAGTAGATCTACCACGAGATTGTAATGGCTAAAACCCTAAAGGTCTAGCCTTTATGACCATGATTATCATCCTTCTACGGACTAAGCCCTCCGGTTTATATAGACACCAGAGGGGACTAGGGTTGTACAAGGTCGGTTACAGAGAAAGGAATCTTCATATCAGGACGCCAAGCTTGCCTTCCACGCCAAGGAGAGTCCTATCCGGACACGGGAGAGAGTCTTCGGTCTGGTATCTTCATAGCCCATCAGTTCGGCCCACGTACCATCGTCCGGATGCCCGAGGACCCCCTAATCCAGGACTCCCTCAGTAGCCCCTAAACCAGGCTTCAGTGATGATGTGTCCGGCGCGCAGATTGTCTTCGACATTGCAAGGCGGGTTCCTTCTCTGAATACTCCAACACAGTCTTTGGATCTAACGAACGTGTCCGGCTCTGCAAAACGAGCACCACGCACAACCGCAGAGAGTATAATATTTCATGAGTCCAATCCGCTGACAAATTTCGGTAACGTGATGTCACGTCATCACCCGGTTATTATATCGAACCATTTTTTAGCCTGTCGTTCCACTTTCCGACACACGGTTTCATTGGCACGTCTTGTCGAAGCAAAGATCGTGTCCCCATATTGCAGGATCCTTATCAACATAGGCGTGGGTATTCCAACCGTTCGGTAGGCATGATTCCTTAAGAATAGGCAGGTTTTAGGCTTAGGAGGAGGCGTTCGATATTCATTGCCTTTATAAAGGGGCTAAGACCCGTCTTGCTTCTTCACGCCAACCCTTTCCTCGACCTCTCCAACATCGAGCTCCACCACCCCAGGTTCAATTTAATTGCTTCGAGCTTCCCAGTCATGTCCGGACCCATCCCTCAAGGTCGGTGGGTGGCTTCCTCTGTCACAGAGGAGGATATCATGAAAAGCTCCGGGCGGCAAGATACCTGACCGCAGAAATCCCCCACAGGCTTTCTGCTCAAGGGCAGGTTATTCCTACTCCCAGATCCAGAGAGAGGGTCGTGTTTATCTCCCACTTCCTCCGAGGGCTAGGGTTCTCTCTCCACCCCTTTGTTCGAGGACTCATGTTATATTACTGGCTAGATTTTCATGATCTAACTCCGGACTCCTTCCTTCACGTCTCGGCGTTCATTATCACGTGCGAGGCCTTCCTCCGTATTCCCACACACTTCGGCTTGTGGCTTAAGACCTTTAATGTGAAGCCGAAGGTAGTCGATGGGAAACAAGTGGAGTGCGGTGGTGCTAAAGTGAGCAAACTCATCAACGCTCCTTGGTTAAAAGGATCCTTCACATAATCTTCCGACTTGTGGCAGCGGGAGTGGTTTTACATCACTGAACCCCGTGGTACCAAGTGGGAAGCTACACCTGCGTTCCGGTCTAGCCCTCCAATTCAGCTCGCATCATGGGTCAATAAGGGGTTGGACTGGGGATCAATTGATGAAGTGCAGACTCTACAGAGCCGCATACGGAGTCTTCTTGAGAAGAACACCGAACTCATCGACGTGATTCAAGTAATGTTAGTCCGCTGGGTCCTCCCGTGCCAGCGACGACCACTCCGTATGTGGGAGTTCAATCCGGAAGGACCACGAACCCTTCAGCACTTCTTTGGCACGACGCACAGAGGAATGTGGAAGTTATTTTTTGATACACGAAAACAGTGGACGGATACTACAGAGGACATCGGCCTTGACTGCAACCATCCGGATACCTTGGTAAGCATTCGACTCCCGAACACAGCTTAGTTAAACATCTCATAATAAGAACTAAGAAAACCACCTTCTACCAGGGTTGGATAAAGAAGGCGGAGCGAATCAGGTGTTCGGCCCCCCTCCCTGAAGACTCAGCTAGCCCCGTGCTAACAAGGATGCTGGTCCCAGCTCCATACTAGGTGTCGGTGAAACAGGACAATAAGGAGAGGTGGGGAGCCAAAGGTCGCCTCGAAGGTACACCAAACACCGTGTCCGGGGAGATTAAGACTCCCTCTTGCGAAGACAAAAGAGAAGGAGAAGCTGACATCCTTTCCCCTCATGGTAAGAATAGGGCCGCCTCCGAAGATTGGGAGGTAAAGGCCCCTAAGCGAGGCAAGACGCCCTTATCAGGCGGTTCGGGCTCAGAAGGTGACGTTGTTGCACAGTTCCTCCATAAGGACAAGCCTTCAGCCGAATCGTAAGTAAACAAAGGTGTTTTAAACATATCCCGTTCCTCTTCCTGTTACAAGGGTGACATCTAGAATACATGTTTTGCAGTCCGGCACACAGTCCTCCCCAACAATCCTCCTCTTCGGGGGATCTTCTTCCGGAGATGATGGAAAGCGAGACGCCTCCATGAGCTACCTCGCCCAACAGGGCGGACGACATCAAGGTTCATCCCGGAGGATCTCTCCCAATCAATAGAGGATATTGGAGACAATGCCCCAAGGTGAAACTTTGGCCGCCCGGGGTCTGGGTGTGCGGTCCCTACGGGGACTAACAAGAAAGGCTCCGGACTATCTGGTTCCGTCTCAGAGGAACATCGTGCCTTGATGGGTACGGTGGTTGAGAGGATTCTGTCCGTGAAAAGCGGATTGAATGAAGCCTTCATGGGCTTGCTAAGAGGCTTTGAGGTACGTAGTGCTATTTTTTCGATTGTGCTCTATACGCGAAATGCACCTATGTATAGATAGTAGCCCCTGAGACTCTGGTTGGCGTCCAAAGGGAGGCAATCAGAGGATCGAAAAAGATGTGCCCAGGAAATAATCTAATTGATTGAAACACAGGCTATTAACTCCATGACGACTGCCCACGCTACAGCGGTTGCAGGTCAGAAGCAAAAACTTGATTTGGCGGATGACGACATCACGCTTATTAACAGGCGACTCGACGAGGCGCAAGGTATGTGTTGGGGCGGTCAGTGTATGTATGCATAATAACATGATCACGAAGCTAGAATTATATTCTGAGACATGCGTATCTGCAGATGGGGCTGCCGCGGTTGAGACCCTTCGGGCTAAACTTGCCCGGGCCAAGGAGCAAGCTCGGATGAGTAATGTGGCTGCCAAGAAGGCAACTGATGAGTTAGAAGCCGGACAGGCTGCTCAGCGCCAGTGTGAGGAGAGAATGTTTACTATGCCGCGCGAGCTAAAGGAAGCCACTGTCCGGTGTGAATTCCTCGAGAGGGATAACAAAGCCAAACCAGCCGATCTCGACAAGGCCTTGCAAGAGGCGAGAGAAGCATGATCTGAGTCTAGAGCGGCTCGGGAAGAGATCCGGCAAGCTGGGGAGATAGCGGCCGGTAAGCCTTTCTTATTACAGACTAAATTTGGCGATCCGAAGTATTCCCCGCTTAATCAAATGTGGAGCTCTCCAGACGCCTTCTTGGACTTGCCGAAGAGCGCCTCAGATGCGGCACAGTTTTACGAAGCGCAAGAAGGGTATGCAACGAAGAAGCTTTTCTGGTCACAATTCAGCACGCCAAAGCGCCCGCTGTTGCTGAATGAACAGATGGCCCAGTGGGCCGAGCTCCACAAGATATCCGGTTCTACCATGAAGGACGTCGTGGTCCGGTTGTAGCCGACTGAGCCAGTTTTGAAGTGTTATTTCGGTTTGGTGCCGTGATTAGTTGATGCGGTGCCGCGTATCGACGCTGTTAAGCGGTCAACGTGCATTGAAGGTGCACGGATGGCCTTTGCCCGTGTCAAGACGTACTGGGCGAAGATGAAGGCCACCGATATTGCAGCGAAATGTCCACCCAAGGGCAAGGAGCATCACACGCCAGAGCATTATTTCGAGTATGTCTTAGAGGGTGCCCGCTTGATAGAGGGTCAGTGCTCGAAAGAGATGATATTTGAGTGAAATGTATTTAAACTGTAAGAAACAATATTATAATATTTTAAGGCTATGCCTAGAAAGTTTTGGCTCCTCCTGTGTGGCCGTTTTTGTATAATCTGAAAGTTTTCCAGTCGTCGGCTTCAGCCCCCTCACATAAAATACGGGGGTGTTCGGAAAAGCACTTGATCACTCTTGACCCAACGTCTTGGTCCGTGAAGGAGGTGTCAATGCGGCGAACTAGGCAATCGGACTATAGGGCTTTAGCACTTTCACTTAGCCATTGGAGTTTGACGGTGGGTCTATGATATAGCCCCTGGTATGTGTGCAGTTATCCGAATAAGGTGTGTTACATGGGTGACCGGAAGAACGGTCCTTCGTGTAATACGGAAGGAATCGCGAAAGATTATAATAAGTCATCAAGTGGTTGACCAGCTCTCGCTGCATCTTGACAGTCAGTTTTCGGCTTTCTCTACTAAGGTGCTCATCCGGATAAACCAGGACACAATCGCAGTAGTTCTCCCTTTACTACCCTAGACGATATAGCGGAATGTAAGGTAGTAAGCACAGGAGTCGGGCAACCCAACTATTGACCAAAGACATGATTCAGAGCTGATGCATATAAGGCCAAACACACGACACCGAAGTGTGCTATAAAGCTGTTTGGACTTGTCGGCAACTCATTTGTTCCCCTATCGAGCCCCTGGCAACTTGTGCCGGGGTGCGAGTGTGAAACAACCGGAGAAATTCAGCTCTTTAGAAAAAGCGAATACTGGATACGGATTATGTTTGCTGGGACCTGATCGATATGTCAATTGCCATTTTACAAATAATAACGCCACGACCCAGGCTATTTGACATGCCGGTGGCCGAAGGCTAAGGGATAAGGCACTTTATAGGCTCGAAATAGAGAGTGCGGTCTACACAAAATTATTTGGACCTCCTGTCGCACGTCTGCGCCGCCTTGCCTCAGTGAAAGGATTCCTTGACAGGAATAACCTTTGGGTAAGTGTACGAAGCCGAACTCCTAAAGAGTCCGTTGGATGACCAATATTTGAGCCACCTGTGATAAAATAGAAAGAAATAGTTAGAAAGGAAAAGGAGGAAATGGGAGTGCTTGTAGGCTTGTCCGTATTGTGCCTCCGCCGATGACCAGGGTATTTTAAGTACATAATTATGCATGCGCGGTATAAACTTCGTGTGATTGTGAGGCGAACGACGGAGCCGAACTGCTAATCCACCTCTGAGATTGATCGGTTCCATTTAATAGAGACCGGCGGCTTAATGGCCGATGAGTTGTGCGGCTTGACGAGGCTGCTTTGTACTTCGGCTGTAATAGCCGTAGCATGATCCTCTGTACGAAGGGAGTGTTCCGTATTTCCATTTATTGTTATGACGCCGCGTGGACCGGGCATTTTAAGTTTTGCGTGGGCGTAGAGTGGGACCGCATTAGAACGAGCAAAAGCTGTATGCCCCAGAAGTGCATGGTAGCCATTGTGGAACGGGGCAATTTCAAAGATCAAGCCCTCGCTTTGGAAGTTACTCGGCGAACCGAAAACGACTTCCAGTGTGATGGAGCCCGTGCAGAGAGCTTCTACGCCGGGTACTGCTCCCTTGACGATAGTTGTGGTGGGTTTGATTCTTGAAGGACCAATGCCCATTTTGCGGACAGTGTCTTGGTAGAGTAGATTAAGGCTACTGCCGCCGTCCATAAGGACTTTCGTGAGATAGAACCCTTTGATAATTGGATCGATGATCAGAGCTGCCAAACCTTCGGGATGGATATGACTAAATTTTGGGGGAATCAACTCTATGGCGTATGCGTCCCGTGGTGCGCGCGTGCGCTCCCCTGTAGGGGTGTGCGTCACATATACCATGTTTACGGTTTTCACTTCGGGGGGAAATTGCTTCTGAACCCCGGTATTCGGTTGGCGAGTCTCTTCGTCATCGCTGTCACTGGGCGGCCGCTTCCCCTTCTGTTCGGCCTTAAGCTTGCCGGCTTGTTTGAAGACCCAGGAGCTTTTGTTAGTGTGAGTAGCTGGTTTATCGGGGGTGCCATGAATCTGGTAGGGCCAATCCAGTGTCTTGTCTAGATTGGATGGTCCGTCTCTATTTGCCTTGAATGGCTTTTTCCGTTGACCGGGTTTGGAGCCGCTAAACCCGGCGTTAACCGCCATGTCTTGCGTTATTTCGTTATTATTGCGACGCTTGTGTTTATTGCGTCGTGGCTTGTCGTTGCCATCTCGGACTTCGGAAGTGCCCGGATCGTTGGCACTGTTGCTTCTACGAGCGAGCCAGCTGTCCTCTCCCGCGAAAAAGCTGGTCATTAGAGCGGTAAGGGCTGCCATGGATTTTGGTTTTTCTTGACCGAGGTGGCGGGCGAGCCACTCATCCCGTACGCTGTGTTTGAAGGCCGCGAGGGCTTCGGTGTCTGGACAATCGACAATTTGGTTCTTTTTAATTAAGAACCTAGTCCAGAGCTTTGTGGCTAACTCTACGGGCTGTTGTATGATGTGACTTAAGTCATCGGCGTCTGGCGACCGGACATATGTGCCTTGGAAGTTATCGCGAAAGGCGTCTTCCAGGTCTTCCCAGCTGCCAACGGAGTTCTCGGGGAGGCTGTTGAGCCAGTGCCGCGCTGGTCCCTTTGGTTTTAGTGGGAGGTATTTGATAGCATGGAGGTCATCACCGCGGGCCATGTGGATATGGAGAAGAAAGTCCTCAATCCATACCGCAGGATCTGTTGTTCCATCGTATGATTCGATATTCATGGGTTTAAACCCTTTTGGGAATTCGTGCTCCATTACTTCGTCCGTGAAGTAAAGGGGGTGTGCGGCGCCTCTATGTGGGGCCCCGTCACGACGTATGGCTAATGTCTACTACACAACCTTCTTCTTGTAGACGTTGTTGGGCCTCCAAGTGCAGAGGTTTGTAGGACAGTAGCAAATTTCCCTCAAGTGGATGACCTAAGGTTTATCAATCCGTGGGAGGCGTAGGTTGAAGATGGTCTCTCTCAAACAACCCTGCAACCAAATAACAAAGAGTCTCTTGTGTCCACAACACACCCAATACAATGGTAAATTGTATAGGTGCACTAGTTCGGCAAAGAGATGGTGATACAAGTGCAATATGGATGGTAGATATAGGTTTTTGTAATCTGAAAATATAAAAACAGCAAGGTAACTAATGATAAAAGTGAGCGAAAACGGTATTGCAATGCGTTGAAACAAGGCCTAGGTTTCATACTTTCACTAGTGCAAGTTCTCTCAACAATAATAACATAACTGGAACATATAACTATCCCTCAACATGCAACAAAGAGTCACTCCAAAGTCACTAATAGCGGAGAACAAACGAAGAGATTATGGTAGGGTACGAAACCACCTCAAAGTTATTCTTTCCGATCAATCCATCGGGCTATTCCTATAAGTGTCACAAACAGCCCTAGAGTTCGTAGTAAAATAACACCTTAAGACACACATCAACCAAAACCCTAATGTCACCTAGATACTCCAATGTCACCTCAAGTATCCGTGGGTATGATTATACGATATGCATCACACAATCTCAGATTCATCTATTCAACCAACACATAGAACCTCAAAGAGTGCCCCAAAGTTTCTACCGGAGAATCAAGACGAAAACGTGTGCCAACCCCTATGCATAGGTTCATGGGCGGAACCCGCAAGTTGATCACCAAAACATACATCAAGTGAATCAATAGAATGACCAATTGTCACCACGGTTATCCCACGCAAGACATACATCAAGAGTTCTCAAATCATTAAAAGACTCAATCCGATAAGATAACTTCAAAGGGGAAACTCAATCCATTACAAGAGAGTAGAGGGGGAGAAACATCATAAGATCCAACTATAATAGCAAAGCTCGCGATACATCAAGATCGTGCCAAATCAAGAACACGAGAGAGAGAGAGATCAAACACATAGCTACTGGTACATACCCTCAGCCCTGAGGGTGAACTACTCCCTCCTCGTCATGGAGAGCGCCGGGATGATGATGATGGCCACCGGTGAAGGTTCCCCCCTCCAGCAGGGTGCCGGAACAGGGTCCCGATTGGTTTTTGGTGGCTACAGAGGCTTGCGGCGGCGGAACTCCCGATCTCTTATGTTCCCCGAGGGTTTTAGGGTATATTGGTATATATAGGAGGAAGAAATACGTCAGGGGAGCCACGAGGGGCCCACAAGGGTGGAGGGCGTGCCCAGGGGGGTGGGCGCGCCCCCTACCTCGTGCCCTCCTCATTGATTCCCTGACGTGCACTCCAAGTCCCCTGGATTTCTTTCGTTCCAAAAATAACTTTCCCGAAGGTTTCATTCCGTTTGGACTCCGTTTGATATTCCTTTTCTGCGAAACACTGAAACAAGGGAAAAAACAGAAAACTGGCACTGGGCTCTGTGTTAATAGGTTAGTCCCAAAAGTGATATAAAAGTGCATAGTAAAGCCCATTAAACATCCAAGATGGATAATATAATAGCATGCATACTTCATAAATTATAGATACGTTGGAGACGTATCAATGGCGTCCGTTTGCGGTTCTCGGCCCGAGCGTGAGTATGATTGTTGTGTCCGGCTAGGTAGCCGTTGTCGCGTGTTGGGGCACGTCCCTGTGATCCATAGATCGATCTGTTCTGACCTGCTCTACTGTCCAAGTCCTGCCGCAGGTCGTATGTATGTCCCCAAGCTGTTTTATCTCTGCCTTTATGATGACATGGGGCAGGCTGGTGTTCGGCTTGAGTTGCCGCTTTATCCCGACCACGTGGTAGTCGGTCAGCCGCATTGTGCGATGATGGTACGGGCTCCTCATCATCGAATTGAGGTAGCAATTTGCGCTTCGGGTAACCTTTGGCTGGGCGCTTGAGGCATTATTCCTCGGCTGCCAGGACATCAGTCCATCTATCATTGAGCAGATCTTGATCAGCTTGAAGCTGCTGCTGCTTCTTTTTCAGGCTCCTTGCAATGGCTATTAGCCGACGCTTAAAGCGCTCCTGCTCGAGAGGTTCCTCAGGCATGATAAAATCCTTGTTCCCAAGGCTCACCTCATCCTCGGAGAGCGTAAGATAATTACTGTCCTCCGAGTCTTCGTGTATGGCCTGTTCGTCAGGGCTGACTTGCCCATCTTCCCGATCGTCCTGTTCGGCAGTTTGCTCATCGGGGTCTTCTTTGTCTTCGGCACCGTCCGGAGTGTTATCGTTTCCTGTGCCGATGTTGCTGTCTTGCTGCGGCATGATTTAGAGCGGCGCCGCTGACGCCGGCGCTTCGGTTGTATCTCAGGAGGTTCATCCTCGACTGGATCTTCCTTGTCATTGCTGCTATTCTCTTTTGGTGCATCCACCATGTATATGTCGTATAAGGAGGTGGTCATCCATTGTCCGGTGAACGGTGGGTTTTCGGCCTGCTCCTTTCCAGTATCGTCGTCCATACCGTTGATGTCTTCGGAGCCATAGTCGAGCATGTCGGTTAGGTCTTCAACAATGGCTATTAAGTGGGCGGGGGTGGGAAGCGAAATTCTCTGTCATCAGCCTCCAGTTTGAACCGGATATAATTCGGCTACGAGTCCCCCCGCTAAGGAGAGTGTTTTTAATGTGTTTAGCACGACGCCTAAAGGTGAGTGCCGAAAGATGTTCGCGGAGCTGAATTCGACGACCGATGCCTGATCAAGCTCGACGTGCGTGAACGCACATGGTTCGGAACTTGTAGCTGGAAACAGGTCCGAGGTTCCGGTGACACAGATCCCACTCGAGGTTGGGTCTGTGTGCGGCTCTGACGCTACTGAGTCTGTGGCTTCTGTGGCAGGGTTGAGCCTCCCGTCCTCGGATGGCGCAATCTGCTCCGGATCTAGGGCCAGAGCAGTTACATGTGCTATCTCCTAGGCATGGTCCGATGACAGATTTAAGTCATGTTCATCGTGGTGACAGGGAGCGGCTGCCGTGGTCTCGAATCCGTCGAAGATCAAGTCTCTACGGATATCCGTGACATAGTTCAAGCTTCCAAATCTGACCTGGCGTCCAGGGGCGTAGCTATCGATCTGCTCTAGATGGCCAAGCGAGTTGGCCCGCAGTGCGAAGCCATCGAACACGAAGATCTGTCCGGGGAGGGAGGTTTCTCCCAGGACAACATTGTTGTAGATGATTGACGGGGCCATCGAACCTGTTGATGACGACGCAACGGAACTCTCAATGAAAGCACCAATGTCGGTGTCAAAACCGGCGGATCTCGGGTAGGGGGTCCCGAATTGTGCGTCTAAGGACGATGGTAACCGGAGATGGGGGGACGATGTTTACCCAGGTTCGGGCCCTCTCTATGGAGGTGATACCCTACTTCCTGCTTGATTGATCTTGATGAATATGAGTATAAAAAGAGTAGATCTACCACGAGATCGTAATGTCTAAAACCCTAAAGGTCTAGACTGTATGACCATGATTATCATCCTTCTACGGACTAAGCCCTCCAGTTTATATAGACACAGGAGGGGACTAGGGTTGTACAAGGTCGGTTACAGAGAAAGGAATCTTCATATCAGGACGCCAAGCTTGCCTTCCACGCCAAGGAGAGTCCTATCCGGACACGGGAGAGAGTCTTTGGTCTTATATCTTCACAGCCCATCAGTCCGGCCCACGTACCATCGTCCGGATGCCCGAGGACCCCCTAATCCAGGACTCCCTCACCGGTACCTGAGCATGTGGGGAAGAGCGACGAAGGGGCATCCTGCTACCCGCGTCATCTCTGCTTCCCACGCTGAGCCGGGCCCAGATAAATTCCCCTTATTCGTTGATTACCTCTACTGCGGGCTTTGCCCCCCATTTTCTAATTTCTCCGTCGAATTCATGTACACATTCGGCTTCCACCTCCTGGATTTCACGCCGAACTCAGTAGCTTGCCTGTCCACCTTCACCCACCTCTGCGAGAACTTTGTCGGCGTGGTCCCCAACACGGCCCTCTTCTGCCACTTCTTCATTCCTCTTATCCAGCCAGGAGAGGCCCTCTCCGGCTACGTCACCTGGATTCCAAGGTCATGGAACAAGGAGACGTACCCCAATGTGCTCTGGCGCGAGAAGTGGGATGAGTGGCGGGGCCGGTGGTGTTGGATCATGGAGGAAGATATAACGTCGTTTTGCATGCCCCGGCAAATGAAGCTGAACCACGGCAACGGCTGGAGCGCCCTCGACCCTTGAGACAAGGAGCTCACAATCGCACTCGACAGGATCAAGCGCCTCAAAACTGTCGAGCTCACACTCAAGATGGTTGGTGCCGATATCCTTCGCCGCCGCATCGCCCCTCTGTAGAATAAAGGGAGACTGGCTTGGGAGTATCGGAACACGATGGACATCATGAGGTTGCGCCCTGGTTTGAACAACAACTTGACGTTGATGCAGCACGCCGCCCTTTGCCACAGGATGTTCAGGGTCAACGGCAAGTTCAAGCTGCCGGCAGGAGTCATCCCCCTGTGCAACAACACCACCCCGACCTCAATCATTTCCATGATGCCGGCGTTCAACACCCCTGGCCTTGATCAAACTTGGGCAGAGACATCCGCGGAGCGGTGGAGGATTTCTTCAACAACTTGTCAGAGGAGGCCGTCCAAGAAGAGACAAACTTCATCCGCCCCACCACCGAGGAAGAAGCGGCGTACATCGCCAGCAGGGCGGAAGAGCCGGCCCTTGCCGAGGAGCCCGACAGCGTCGGATTCATGTAAGACGAGGCCAACACAGAGGAGGACTTTGCCGAGAGGGGGGGGAACCTGCCGGAGAGCACACAGCTGTCGCGGGCCCTTCTGCCAAAGAGATAACCAAAGAGACGGCTAAAGAGGAGCCACGTGAGGAGCCCCCAATCCCGGGGAATAAGAAGCATGTTCTTCGGCGAGTTAGCTCCATCGAGCCAGTCCGGCAAACTTCCTCACGCGAAGAGGTCCCTGTCAAGGGGGTGGCTGGCAAAGGTGCGCAGCGGCAAGAGGTCCAGCCGCAACCTGTCCGCCAGACGAGGCGCACGACCGCGGCATCGAAGGAAGCAGCCGCCGCCGCCTCCGCCATGGCCAAGCGACCCAGGTCCCCGTCTCCACCCCCTCGCATGGACACCACAACAGAGGCTGACTTTGACCTCTCCTCTTTCAGCCCGAGGAGGGAGAAGAGGCCAGAAGAAGAAGACGAGTAAGTGTCTTGCCGCTTTCTTCATCCCCTGAGTCTCTGTTTTGCTTATCTTATCTTACCCTCGCTTTGCACCGTCCCTGCAGAGACACGGAAACATTGGTGCAGAGGATGGCGAAGAAGGCCAAGACCTCAACGGGCGACGAGCCCCCGGCAAGTACCTCAAGTGCGCCGGAGACGATCACGATCAGCCCGGAGTCTAGCCCACGACGCAGCCCCCAACCCAGCCCCCAGCGCGAGTCCATGACTCATTTCCAGCTGGCGGGTGTTGGGGTGTACATCTTCACTGCTAACCTTGCTGGGTTTGCAGGAGGAGAACGGCAACAGGAGGAGCCACTGAGGGCCATCCCCGACAGGCCGCCTCCGTCAACCAAACCGCCCGGGGAGGGATCCCCGGCAAGGGCTTCTACTGACGAGCCCTACACTGGCAACAAACGTTGCCAGGGAGGGAGCCACCTCCCAACAACCTCTCACATTTAAACTGCCCGCTTCCTGGCACTTGCCACTTTTCTAGTATGATCCTTTCCTCTTTTCTTCCTGTTCTGAACTTCAACTTTGGTTTCATCTTGTTTCTCCTCCTCGGCTTTTAGATCTCCCCTTGACGGACCAGACGGACATCGACACCATAATCGGGGAGACCGCCAAGGATGCTGCCGCCGAGACCACCAAGGTCACTGCTAACGAGGCTGCCAAAGACGCGCATGAAGAGGCCGCCAAGGGGTCTACCGGGGAGGCCGACAAAGAGATCGGGGACCGTACTAACGGCATTCCTGCCGCAGGAGCGCCTGGCACTGCATCGGTCCCGGAGACCCTAGTTGCCGGGGAGACGGTGGTCGAGAACCAACCATCAACATCCGATGCCCCCCTCAAGCAGATATCTAAAGATTGGCGATAATCTGTTCGTCAGCATCCCGGGGACGGCAAGCACCGGAGCACCAACCGAGGGGGAGGCTTTCGACGAAAAAGTCATCGCTGCTGCCAGGCACAAGGTTGTCAACGAGCCGTGTGCCAGCAGCGCCGGATCCAAAGAAACCAGCTCCTCCAGTCCATGAGCGACAACTTCCCGAAGCTCCAGGTGCTCCACCGCACCCGAAAGGAGAAGCTGGACTCCAGAGCCGCAGTTGTCGATGCAGTAGAGGCAGATCTAAAGAAGTGTGTTGAGCAGATGCAGTTTTGGTTCGATGAGGCCTGGCAAGAGCTGAAGACTAGCCGGGAGCAGCTGGGCCAACTTTGGGACAAGCTTCTTTTGAAGCAGTCCGACGTTGAGAAGGCACAAGAGGAGGCTGCTCAACAGGCCACCAAGCAAGATGCCCAGCTAAGGGAACGCCGCGTCCTGCTTGATGCTCACGAAGAGGACCTTGCCGCTCACGAGGAAGCACTTGCCGCCAAGCTCCGCGGCAAGGATGAAGAAGTTGAAAAGCTCGTCGCGCAGCAGACCCAAGGGCTAGAGCAGGAGCACAAGGAAGCGTTTGATGCCCTGGTGCTAGACCACGTCGGCAAGCTGAAGGAAGCTGTCAATGCCGCCGAAGCTGCAGAGGCCACCAAGAATGACCTGGCCGGGAAGGTGGGGAAGCTAGAGGCGGATCTGGAGAAGCTCGGCAAGGAGATCTCGACGCTCAAAAGCGACAGAGAGAAAACCATGTATACCTTGGCAGAGTTGCAAACTACCATCTCCAACAAGACCCAACAGCTCTCCTCCGCCAATGACACCATTGGCGATCTAAAGCTGAAGCTGACCACTCTGAAGGAGTCCCTTGAGGGCAGCAGGGCTCGTGAGAAGACCCTGGCTAAGGACCTCCAGGAGGAGAAGCAACTGCTTGAGAGTGTCGCTGCCACCTACAATGATTATGTGAAAGGCGTGGGGATCTGGACTGAGCACCTCATCGACGTCGCAGAGAGGCTCACCAAACAACTGTCCATCATGGGCCTGTCGAATTTCAGGTTTCCCCACAAGGAGATGGTGACTTCGAGCACCAGACAGACCATGTTCTTTGAGGCCCTCCTGGATGCCCTGAAGCTGCTCCACTCCAGCCGAGCAACCTAGCCGGCCAATGAATCCCGCAAGCTTTGTCGGGCCATCCTTCTCAAGGTGCTCACCAAGGTGGCGTACTGGACCCCAGCCTTGACCTCACCAACATGCTTGAGAGCTTGCCGGAGGATGCGGACCGCAAGCCGCTTGAAGAGCTCATCGCGCCTATCGTCGACGTGGTGGACCAAGTCAAGAGGGTGGAAGGCCAGCGCAGGGACTAGCCGCTTCGCTTCTCCTTGCCGCCACGAACTCATACCCAAGACAATTTATCTTTAAGTTAGAACTGTGGCAACCATTGATGTAACATAACTTGTTGTGCTTTGGATGAACACATGCTATCATTCTCGTCTGATTTCTCTTTGTATGGTATATGCCCTACGCTTTATTGGAAAAAACTTGCCGGTGCACACACCCTTGCCATGAGCGCTTTGAGGAATGGATCCTTAGCAGCTTGCTGGGGGTGTTGCTGCCGACAAGACACCTTGAGGTTCTCAGCGCAGCCACTCGAACTTGTGAGCGGACTCTAAATAGAGCAAGGGTGCAACCAATTATGACAAGGTTCCTTCGCGTGCAGGTTTTCCATACAAGAACCAAAATCGTTCAAGAAAAATAACCTCATATTTAAAAGAAATTTACTCAAGGTTTCAGAACTTATCTTTTCGCTGCTGTACTCTTTCCCACAAGATGCCACTTCAAACGTCGCCAGTTGGTGTCCATACTCTCTATCCCCCCGGCAAATTTGTATGCGAGGGAACCTTCTGTCCTTTGAGAAAAAAGAAAGAAGAGAAAATAGTAACATGGAACTTTGGCGGTTCATCAGTAGTTGCTGGAAACGAATGTAGTACAACATCCTGGACAGGCATGCATATAAATAAACATGGAAATCAATAAGGACTGTACATACTTAAACTTATTCAACTGCGCACAGGGTCTGCGCCTGGCTTTGTACATAGGGTTATATGCCTTGCCCGCAAGGCTAGTACAAAAGGGGGTTGTCGGGGGACCCGGCAACCACGCCTCATGGGTAAAACTTGAGAAGATGTTCGATATTCCAGGAGTTGCTCACTGGAATGCCATCTTCGGTCTCCAGGCGGACTGCGCCGGGCCTAGTGACTCGTATTACGCGATAAGGGCCTTCCCACTTTGGCGTCAACTTGTTTGAATTCTTGGTGGACTGAACGCGCCGAAGAACAAGGTCGCCTTCCTCAAGGCTTCAGGCCTGAACCTTGCGGCTATGGTAGCAGCACAAGGCTTGCTGGTAGCACGTAGCTTGCACAGCAGCCTAAAGACGATTTTCCTCAAGGAGCGTAGCATCATCTTGCCGCAACTGCTCTTGCTCAAGCTCATCATAAGCGAGCACTCGAGGTGACCCGTGTATGACTTCTGTGGGGAGAACTGCTTCTGCCGCATACAACAGGGAGAAGGGTGTCTGGCCGGTGGCTCGATTTGGTGTCGTTCTGAATGACCAAAGAACTGCCGGCAACTCATCAATCCAGCGTCTTCCACACTTGTGCAACCTGTTAAAAGTCCTTGTTTGGAGGCCCCGCAGCACTTCAGCATTTGCTCTTTCTGCCTGGCCGTTGCTTCTCGGATGAGCAACAGAAGCAAAACAGATTTTGCTGCCGAGGTCTTGGATATACTGCATGAAGGTGCAGCTTCTAAATTTTGTGTCGTTGTCAGTGATGACTCTGTTTGGCACACCAAAATGACAAGCTAATCCCTTGAAGAACATGACGGCTGACTGTGTTGTCACCTTTCTCACTGCTTCCACTTCCGGACACTTTGTGAACTTGTCGATTGCGACGTACAAGTACTCAAAGCCCCCGACAGCACGGGGAAAAGGGCCCAATATGTCGAGCCCCAGACCGAAAATGGCCAGGAAAGAAGGATCGTTGGAAGAGCTTCAGCTGGCTGATGGAGTTTCTTCGAATGGAACTGACATGCTTCACACTTGGTTACTAGCGCAATTACATCCTGGAGGGCAGTGGGCCAAAAGAAACCTTGTCGGGATGCCTTGCCTACAAGGGCCCTTGATCCTATGTGAGAGCCACATATGACTCCATGTATCTCTGCCAATAGCTCCAGTCCGTCCTCCTGAGGAATGCACTTCAATTTCACATCGTTCGGTCTTTTTCTGTAGAGGACATCGTCCACAAACTGGTACATGTTAGACCGATGGGCTACTCTCTCCGCTTCTTTCTGTTCCTCGGGGAGTTCCCTTGTTTGGAGGAACGAAATGATGTGCTATGCCCATGCTGGGTCCCGAGGCTCGATGGCAAGGACTAAAGGCATGTCCTCTACCATGGGAGCAGTTGTCTCTACAGCAAGGGCCTGAGGCCTTGCCGGAGCCAGTCGCTCCCCGGCAAGCTTGGCGTCGTCCCGGGCAACTTCCTTGTCGGACGCCCCTGGGAACTCAGCCGAAAAGTACTTGCCTGGGCTCAACTTCCTTCGCTTATTTTGTCTTGCCGATGGTTCAGTGGATGGCTGAGTCAGTTGGAGCACAAAAGTCCCTGGTTCCACAGGTAACTTGAGGGCAGCACGTTTTGACAGGTCGTCGGCAATGTTGTTCTCTGCTCGAGGAACATGCTCTGCTTGCAGACCATCAAACGCTCCTCCAACTTCCTCACTTCATCTACGCAAGCTTCCATCAACGGGCTCTGATAATCTTTACTGACTTGCTTGACGAAAAGCTGTGAATCACCTCTGACAATGAGCTTCCTAATTCCAAGGTCCGCCGCGATCCTGAGACCAGCCAGCAGTCCCTCATATTCCGCAGTGTTGTTTGTTGATCTCTTCTGGGGGAAGTGCATCTGGACTATGTACTTGAGGTGCTCTTCGGTGGGTGCAACAAGTAGCACACTAGCACCGGTGCCTTGCTGCGAGAAAGCCCCATCAAAGTACATAATCTAGTCATGGCTCATTTTCTTGACGGGGAGAGTGGTTTCTGAACCTCCTCGTCAGGCGTTGACGTCCATTCTCCAATGAACTCCGCCAAGGCTCTGCTCTGAATTGTTGAAGTGCTTTCAAACCTGAGACCAAAGCTTGACAATTCCAATGCCACTCCACAATCCTTCCAGTTGCATCTAGGTTGTGTAAGATCCGTTGCAACAGGAAGCGAGTGATGACGGTGATCTCATGTGCCTAAAAATAGTGGCGCAGCTTCCTTGAGGCCATAAGGAGGCCGAAGAGCAACTTCTGCACACCAGAGCATCTTGACCTAGCTCCCTGCAAGAGGGAGCTGACAAAATAAACTGGGTGCTGCACCATCTTCTTCTTCTGTATCACTTCATTTGCTTGCGTAGATCACACCTTGCCGGCACCAGACTCTACCAGGTGTCTTGCCTTGCCGGCACCAGACCCTGTCGGGGAGGGCTCTGGCTCGTCATCCGACGGTCTCGCCACTACCGTTGCTTCTTCATCAAGTTCTCTCTGCACCACTAGCGCAACACTGACCACTTGATTCATTGCCACTAGATATAGCAGCAATGGCTCTTGCAGATTAGGCACGACTAGTGTTGGCGTAGAGGAGGGGTACCTCTTCAAATCTTGCAACGCTGCCTCCGCTTTCGGATTCCATTTCATTGAACCTGCCTTTTTCAAGATCTTGAAAAAGGGCAGGGCGCGCTCAGCAGATTTGGAGATGAACCTACTTAAGGCAGCAACGCAGCCAGCAAGCCGACGCACATCTTTGACTCGTCTTGGTGCTTCAATCTGCTCAATCGCCTTGATCTTGTCGGGGTTCGCCTCGATCCCACGCTGAGACACAAAGAACCCGAGAAGCTTGCCGGATGGGACACCAAACACACACTTCTTAGGGTTGAGCTTGAGATTGATCTTGCGCAAATTTGCAAACTCAAGGCACAGATCCGACCAAGAAGAGATGGAATCTACTGGCAGGTGCATCAACCACGACCTGACGTTGGGCTTGAGCACCAACGGGAAGTAGTTGGCGAGCACCTTGCCATCCCGAGCCTCGGCAGCTGGCATTGCGATGGTGTAAACGCTCAGGAACTCGGAGGATGAGTCTTATCGTCATATTTCTCCGGGACCTCTGGTTTGAACATGGGGGAAGTGGGCCACTGGAATCGGCACAGCTCACGGGTGAAAGCTGGACAACCCACCTCGTAAAGTAGGTCCACAATCCCTCGATGCAGGCCTATCTACAGTGGGCCCTACGCGCCTATCAGATTGATGGCGCGCTTCCAGCCACCGCTCGATGGTACTTCGAGCGACTTCTTTGACCTGTTCCCGAAGGACTTGACCTTGATCGCGGCAAGCTCGTGGATCGAACGACACCGTGGATCCATCATCACAGGCAGCGAGCCATCGAGCTGGCGGCCACTGTCGTGGTGGTGGAGGGAGTGCACCGTGGTCGCGGCGCCTCTGATCTTTCCGCCGTTGGCACGCGCTGGCTCGGTGGACTAGCGCCGCGAAGGACTTGCCTCCTGGTGCCCATCTTTATTCATGAAACCAATGAGGATCTGGATAGCAGCTCTCCATTCCTCTTTCTTCTCCGCAGCAGGTGGAAAATCCAGGAGTAGCTGTGCTCGCGCCAACTCTTCGGCTGGTGTAGGCGGCAGCGACAGGCGCGATGAACGGTAGGTGCTCGGACTTCTAACCACGTTAGAAGGAGCCCTGCAACGGTTCCCTAGCCATGCGCCATTTCCACCAGCATCTTGGCGTGCATGTTGGCCCTGCGCATCTCGAGAATGATGCTGAGGGCTCTTTCCGTGGGGGCGCTCGGGGTCACCAACATTGCGGCGCTGATCGTCGCGCATGACCTGGGAAGACCGCGGCGCATGCGCTGGTGGGGGTGTCTTGGAGGTCGCTGCGCCGCCCATAGGCAGCACGACTACGTCCTTGGAACCAGCGGCGCGCGGGTCGTCATCGCGGCCGCAGATGATACCGCTCGCCTGGCTTCGATCGCCAGAACACCGTGGATGCTTGTGAACTCCACCTCCGCTGCCGTTCATGTCTACCCCATCGCCCGTCCACGCTGGCACGGGCGGATCGGCCGCAGAAGAACCGATCGTGGTGATCGCCTTCTTCTTGGGAGCCATGGTGATCAAGAAATCGACGCGCTAACTGCTAGACCAGGTTTGCACAACCTTCTTCCCCTACCTGGCGCGCCAAAGATGTCGGGGAAATGACACCTATGGGATCACGTGGATCTCGTCTACCGTTTGGCATGGAAGAGGGGTGCACAAACAGAGGATCTAACGATCAACACGAGGGATTTTTACCCAGGTTAGGGCCGCTGAGAAGCGTACAACTCTAGTCCTGCTTTTTCTGTATATTTAGTGTTCCTGAGCTTCGGCTAGCTGCTACGCATGCAAACTGGGCCGGAAAGTCCAAAAAAGTCCCCTCCTGTATCGCCTTGGGCCTCCTTTTATACCAAGGGGTGTCCACAGCGGCGTATAGGCACACAGGAGGTGTAAAGTAGCTACAGTTTGCATGCTTATCACTGACGTCTTAGGACAAATGCATTAAATGCATTGTTTGCGTGCCCCCTAACTTTATTGGGGACGGAAACAGAGCCCATCTCATTCATCGCCACCTCACCCCGTCTTGACACGCACCTCGGATGACGAGGCATGCAAATGCCAAGCTGACTGGCTAGCCGCAGCGCTGGAGCAATGGCGGGATCTTCACGAAGATCTGCATGCCACCACGCAGGTGCTTGCCTGGCTGGCTGGCTCTTTGCTGCACTGGAGCGGTGGCAAGGTGGCGGAACCTTGCTGTGCGCGAGCCTTGCCGTGGCCTCGCAAACGTCCCCGGCAAGGATCTTGCCGGGGGGCCTCGCAAGCTTCCCCGGCAAGAACCTTGCTAGGAACTTTGCCTTCTGGTCTTCAAAAAGATCTGCATGCCATCAAGCAGACGCCCTTGGATCTTGGTCTTGACATTGTCGATGGTGTCAGAGCTCTCAACCTCAAGGGTGATGGTCATGCTGGTGCTTCGCTAACAATCTCGGCAAGGATCTTGCCGGGGCTTTGCGAGCCATCCATGCAAGAATCTTGCCGCGGGCCCAGCTTGTCTTCTGCTCTCTGATTACTGGCTCAGATGCAGTCTTGGTCATCTTGTATTTTTCCTCCAGCTGCCCCCGTCAAGCCTTGCCGCAGGTGCGGTTGCAACTGCCCGTGCACAAGTAAGGCGTACCAAAGGGCCCAAACTTTAGTACACCGACACCGGGTCTCTTCTTTATTATATTTGCCTTTGCGAGCTATTTTATTTTGCTTTTATTTTCAGATCTATTAAACCAAAAATACAAAAAATAACTTGCTGCACTTTATTTTATTTGGCGTTCGATCTATCAAATTAGTAAAACTCTCTCACGTCCCTTTGCCAATTTTTGGCGCCGTTGCCCGAAAGGGAATGACAACCCCTTTAACATGTCGGGTTGCGAGTATTTGTTATTTGTGTGCAGGTGTTGTTTACGTATTGTTGCTTGGTTCTCCTACTGGTTCGATAACCTTGGTCTCATCACTGAGGGAAATACCTACAATCATTGTGCTGTATCATCCCTTCCTCTTTGGGGAAATACCGACGTCTAGCAGACATCAAAAGGAATTTCTGGGGTCGTTGCCGGGGAGACATCATCAACATCTACTAGGTTCCTAATCACAAATCTCATCTCCTTGGAATTTACGTTTTTTGCCATTTGCCTCTCATTTTCATCTCCCCCACTTCACAAAAATTTGTTGTTTTATTCGTTGACTTTTTCTCGTTAGATCCTTGTTTGCTATCTTTACTTGTGTTACCATGTGCCTTCTATTTGCCTGCATCTCTGCTTGCTAAAAATCTATTTATGCTAATCTTTTCAAAAGATCCAATTATGATGAACCAATTGCTAGTGAATTGAGTTCACTAGATCATCTTTATGAAGTTTTGCTTGAGATTTACGAATCTGAAAATTGTGATGAAGTTTTAAATGAAGGAATTTATAAACTGATTCATGATAGCTCCTTGAATGAAAAAGCATGATTGCAATGATGTTATTATAAATTCTGTTAATGTCGATTGTGCTAATGATATTCGAAATACCAAGCTTGGGGATGCTAATATTGCTAGTTCCACTACTTATTGCAACGATCATGATTGGGGTGATAATGATTCTTAAGATCTTGAAAATTTATTTAAATCTCATGATGAATATGTGTGCGATAATATTAAAATTGGGTTTGGAAGAGTGTCAACTTTAGCTAAAAATAATCCCACATATTTGGAGAGTGTTCAATCTTATGAAATTTTTGATGAAAGTGGGCTTGGAGAGGTCATGACTTTATTTGATGATAATCCCACTATTTTGGAAGAGTGCCAACTTTGCATGCATGTGGATCATGTAGAGAATATGTTATGTGATAGTTATATTGTTGAGTTGGAATATGATCCTACATGTAATTATTATGAGAGAGGGAAATGTGGTTGTAGAAATTTTCATGTTACTAAGTTACCTCTCTTCATGTTGAGATTACTATTGTTTTCTTCCATGCATATGCTAGATCATGCTTGTCTAGCTAATTTGTTTTCCTATAAAATTCCTATGCATAGGAAGTATGTTAGACATAAATGTGTTTGTCAAATGTTTTATGATGCTCTCTTTGTATTTTAATTATTATCTTTCTTGTGAGCATCAATAAATTTACGCCTAGCTAGCTAGGGGCATGAAACGATAGCGCTTGTTGGGAGGCAACCCAATGAATAAAAATCTATTTTTGTCTTTTGCTTTCTGTACTTGAGGGTTTGCACAATTATGCTACTGTTTATGATTGTGTTTTTTGTGTTTTAGTTAGTGTTTGTGCCAAGTAAAGATTTTAGGATCTTTTTGGGTGATAGTTGTTTGATCTTGCTGGACAAAAAGAAACTTTTGCGTCCAGATTTACAATTTTTAAAATTCACAGAAGCGACCAAAAATTCTTATTTGTTTATAGTAGATTGATATACAAATTGCTCAGGTCGTCCTAATTTTTCAGGATTTTTGGACTTACAGAAGTATTCAAAATATTCACATTGCTACAGACTATTCTATTTTTTACTGATTCTGTTATCTTTGCGTTGTGTGCTTGTCTTGATGATTCTATGGTTTTCTTTTGAGTTTGTGCCATAGAAAAGTTGGAATACAGTAGATATAATGCAATAATAAAATATGAATGGGTTGCAACAGTACTTATAGTAGTGATTTGCTCTCTTATACTAACGGATCACATGAAGTTTTTGTTGAGTTTTGTGTGATTGAAGTTTTCAAGTTTTGGGTGATGTTACGATGGATGAAGGAATAAGGAGTAAGAAGAGCCTCAGCTTGGGGATGCCCATGGCATCCCAAGCTATTATCCAAAGAGAAGCAAGCAATTATGCTTGGTGATGCCCCGAGTGGCATCCCCTCTTTCTTCTAACGACCATCGATATTTTACTCAAAGCTATATTTTTATTCGTCACATACTATGAGTTTTGCTTGGACCGTCTTGTATGATACGAGTCTTTGCTTTTTTTGCTTTGTGTTCTAAGTCTTGAATCCTTGCTGGACACACCTATTTGAGAGAGCCAAAATTATGCCATGACTTGTTAGAATTGCTCTCTATGCTTCACTTAAATTTTTATGAGCTATGGAATCGCTCTAATACTTCACTTATATCTTTTTGAGCATGGTGTGCTTTAGTATTTTTGAAGAAATGCTCTCTTGCTTCACTTAGATTTATTTGAGAGTTAGTAAAATTTTCAAGAAATTCTCTCTTGCTTCACCTAAATTAATTTGAGAGAAAGAAATATTATGCTCATGATCTTCACTTATATTTGTTTGAGCTTATCAAAAGCAACACATGAAAATTAGTTCCAAAGTGATAGGTATCCAAGTAGGATATAATAAAAACTTTCATGAATATAATTGGAAAAAATAAACTTGATTCCTTGTAATAGTTTTGAGATACGATGATGTGATATGTAAGTCATGTTGATGAGTAATTATGCTTTAGTAATAACATTGGTGTTAAGGTTTGTGATTCCCTATGCAAGCACGAATGTCAATAGTCATGCAATGAAATTATATCCTACTTGTGGTGCATTATTCGGTCTTAATTATGCTTAATGCTCTCTGATGAGATTATTCGTTTCTTGGTTGGTCGCTTCTCAATCTTTTGCTAGCCTTCATTTGCACTTATTATGATCACTACTTGTGCATCCAAAAACCTTTAAACCAGTTTTGCCACATGAGTCCACTATATCTACCTATATGTGGTATTCTTTTGCCGTTCTAAGAAAATTTGCATGTGCCATCTCTAATGTTCAAAATAAATTTCTCTTTTGTGTGCACGTACCGCTCGCGAGGCGGTGAGGGGTGGCCGATATTTTCCATGCCATATGTGTTATTCTCACGATGAGTGTTTATTCACTTGTCATTGCACGAGAGTAAGGCAAAGGTATTAGGGATGCCCAGTCCCAAAATGAAAAATGAATTTACTTTATGTTGTCAAATAATAAATTCCTTGGAAAGTGTTGGTATGGAAGGCACTTGTGGATACGTCTAGCCATGGAAAGTGAAAGTATGGTGGAAAAAGGAATATACTTTATTTTCTGTTTGGGAACCACCTATGATATATCTCGCATGGAAAGTGTTGGGAACTCTAAGTCGTTTTCGTTGGTGGGAAAAGTATGCCGCCCAAAATGTTTTTATCTCTAAGTTTTTTGCTTTGAGCTCTGGCACCTCTACAAATCCCATCTTCTCTTATAAAGCACCAACTAGGAGGAACAATGATCCTACTTGAGCATTGGGTGTAGCTAATATGCGAGAGTGTTTCACGAATGGATCAATGATTGAGCATCATGGGATAGGGATAACTTATTTTAGCGGTGATATTTTGAAAGACATGGTTGCTTGTTGATATGCTTGAGTATTTAAATTATCATGTCAAAACTAGACTATTGTTTTGAACCATATAAAAGTCCAAAGGTCCATGCTATAAAGAAAAGAATATGAGATGACATATTAGGCAGCATTCCACATCAAAAATTCTGTTTTTATCATTTACCTACTCGAGGACGAGCAGGAATTAAGCTTGGGGACGCTGATACGTCTCCAACTTATCTTTTATTGTTCCATGTTGTTATATTATCATTCTTGGATGTTTTATAATCATTTTATGGTCATTTTATATCGTAGGAAAACAATACCAAACAGAGTCCAAACGCAGCGAAACTTTTTGAGGATTGTTTTTTTGACTAGAAGACATCCAGTGGGCCGGAGAAGCGCCTCGGGGGTGCTCCGAGGCGAGCACAACCCACCAGGGCGCGCCTGGAGGACCAGGCGCACCCTCGTGGGTTGTTCCCACCTCGGGTGCCCCTTGAACCGACTCTTTGCTATATAAATACCCCAATATTCCAGAAACCCTAGGGCAGTCGACGAACATCAATTCTAGCCGCCGCAGAGTCAAGAACTACCAAATCCAATCTAGACACCATCACGGAGAGGTGCATCGTGTCCATTGGTGCCTCTCCGATGATGAGTGAGTAGTTCTTTGTAGACCTACGGGTCCGTAGTTAGTAGCTAGATGGCTTCCTCTCTCTCTCTTTTGATTCTCAATACAATGGTCTCTTGGAGATCCATATGATGTAACTCTTTTTGCGGTGTGTTTGTTGGGATCCGATGGACTTTGAGTTTATGATCAGATCTATCTTTTTATCCATGAAAGTTATTTGAGTCTTCTTTTGATCTCTTATATGCATGATTGCTTATAGCCTCGTATTTCTTCTCCGATATTTGGGTTTTGTTTGGCCAACTTGATCTATTTATCTTGCAATGGAAAGAGGTGCTTTGTGATGGGTTCGATCTTACGGTGCTTGATCCCAGTGGCAGAAGGGGAACCGACACGTATGTATCGTTGCTTTTAAGGATAACAAGATGGGGTCTATTTCTACATAAATAGATCTTGTATACATCATGTCATCGTTCTTATTGCATTACTCCGTTTCTCCATGAACTTAATACACTAGATGCATGCTGGATAGCGGTGGATGTGTGGAGTAATAGTAGTAGATGCAGGCAGGAGTCGGTCTACTAATCTTGGTCGTGATGCCTATATAATGATCATTGCCTGGATATCGTCATGACTATTTGAAGTGCTATCAATTTCCCAACAGTAATTCTTTACCCACCATTTGCTATTTTTCTCAAGAGAAGACACTAGTGAAATCTGCGGCCCCCGGGCCTCTTCTTTTGTGACGCCCCCGATTCAATCGTACACTAATCATACACGCAAACGTGTACAATCAAGATCAGGGACTCACGGGAAGATATCACAACACAACTCTAAAAATAAAATAAGTCATACAAGCATCATAATACAAGCCAGGGGCTTGGAGGGCTCAAATACAAGTGCTCGATCATAGACGAGTCAGCGGAAGCAACAATATCTGAGTACAGAGATAAGGTAAACAAGGTGCCATAAGATGGCTAGCACAAACTGGGATACAGATCAAAAGAGACGCATGCCTCCTGCCTAGGATCCTCCTAAACTACTCCTGGTCATTGTCAGCAGCCTGCACGTAGTAGTAGGCACCTCCGGTGTAGTAGGAGTCGTCGTCGACAATGGCGTCTGGCTCCTGGGCTCCAGCATCTGGTTGCGACAACCGAGAGGAAAGGAAAGGGGGAAAAGGAGGAGCAAAGCAACCGTGAGTACTCATCCAAAGTACTCGCAAGCAAGGATCTACACTACATATGCATTGGTATCAATGAAATGGGTAGTATCTGTGGACTGAACTGCAGAATGCCAGAATAAGAGGGGGATAGCTAGTCCTATCGAAGACTACGCTTCTGGCAGCCTCCATCTTGAAGCAGTAGAAGTGAGTAGATGGTAAGTTAACGAGGTATCATCGCATAGCATAATCCTACCCGGCGATCCTCTCCTCATTGCCCTGTTAGAGAGTGATCACCAGGTTGTATCTGGCACTTGAAAGGGTGTGTTTTATTAACTATCCGGTTTTAGTTGTCATCAGGTCAAGGTACAACTCCGGGTCGTCCTTTTACCGACTATCACAGCTATTTGAATAGATAAACTTCCCTGCAGGGGTGCACCATATTACCCAACACGCTCGATCCCTCTGGCCGGACACACTTTCCTGGGTCATGCCCGGCCTCGCAAGATCAACATGTCGCAACCCTACCTAAGCACAACAGAGAGGTCAGCACGCCGGTCTAAATCCTATGCGCGCAGGGGTCTGGGCCCATTTCCCATTGCACACCTGCACGTTGCGTACGCGGCCGGAAGCAGACCTAGCCCCCTTAATACAAGCGCAGGCTTACGGTCCAATCTAGCGTGCACCGCTCAGTCGCTGACGTCAAGAAGGCTTCGGCTGATACCACGACATCGAGTGCCCATAACCGTTCCCGCGTAGTTGGTTAGTGCGTATAGGCCAGTGGCCAGACTCAGATAAAATACCAAGATCTCGTTAAGCGTGTTAATTGATGTAACCACGGACGCCGATCAGGACAGGCCCACCTCTCACCTAGGTGGTCTCAACCTGCCCTGTCGCTCTGCCACAAAGTAACAGTCGGGGGCCGTTAGGAACCCAGGCCCACCTCTACCGGGATGGAACCAGCTGTCCTTTCAGCCCCCACATCGGAATCACTTGCGGGTACTCTACGAGCCGACCCGACTTTAGCTAGTCACCACATGTATCATATAATATGTATGTATATATACCCGTGATCACCTCCCGAGTGATGACGGCCCAGTAGTATAGCATGGCAGACGGACAAAAATGTAGGGCCACTGATGAAATACTAGCATCCTATACTAAGCATTTAGGATTGCAGGTAGGGGTAACAACTGTAGCAACAATGACAGGCTATGCAGCAGAATATGATTAACCGAAAGCAGTAACATGCTACACTACTCTAATGCAAGCAGTAGAGAGAAGGAATAGGCGATATCTGGTGATCAGGGGGGGCTTGCATGGTTGCTCTGGCAAGAAGGAGGGGTCATCGACACTGTAGTCGAACTGGGGGTCACCGACAGTCTCGGGGTCTATCGGAAAGAAGTAACGGAGGGATAACACAATAAATAATAGAGCAATCAAAGCATCACAAAGCATAACATGGCAATACGCGGTGCTAGGGGTGACCTAACGCAGTAGTGGGTGCTACTGGCTAAGGGGGGGGGGGACATTCGGGAAAGTATGCCTGGTGTTTGACGTTTTCGGACAGACGGACCGGAGGGGGATGGTTGCAGGTTCGCTATGCTAGGGACACGTGGTGGATGAACGGACTGCGTATTCGGATTCGTCTCATCGTTTTGAGCAACTTTCATGTATAAAGTTTTTCCATCCGAGCTGCGGATGAATTTCTATGATTTTCCAAAGTTTTTGAACATTTTCTGGAATCTCTGAAAATTGGATAAGTCCTCAGTTTTAAACATCACTTAGTTGTTTTGCAAAGGCTACACCTAGTGTTCTATCCATCCTATGGGTTAGTGTCTTATTCCAATCTTGATCAATTTTTTGTGATATACAAGACGGTATCGGTTGCATCTCTGTTAGATCCCTGTATCCTGTTTATTTTCTGCTCTAAAGTAGCTACCACAATAACTCTGTTTTCAGTCTTTTCTGTTAATTGAACATAGACTTTTGTCATTTTTGTAGGAATTAATCTATGCGACTTTCGGATTTGGTCCAATGGAAAGAATTGAACCCTATCAAGTGTACTAAACTCCCATATAAATATTTCCTATATTAAAATTTGTTTTGCTGTTGTTCTGCAGCTACACAGAGGGCTAATCAGCGTAATTGCAACAGAGCTAGCCAACGATACAGTTAAGTTCAGTTCACTGTAGCAGCGGCAGCAGCAAAACGGCAGCAGCTGCAGCGTTGCGCGGCGACGAGCGGCGAGCCACAGCACCGCGACGCGCGAGCGGGCAACGGGGCGCAGCGACGCGGCGAGTGTGAGGCCGTGGGGCGAGCGAAGGCTTGCGCGGGTGACGCGGGTGAGCGCATGGACGTTGTGAGCAGCAGCGGTAGGTAGCAGCAGAAGCAGAGCGGCATCAGCAGTGGGCAGAGCCGGGACGCGGTCAGCGCTGGCGAGCGGCGGAGGTGCAAGCGACAGGCGCAGCCGGGCGCGACCACGACACACGTGCGCGGCCATGGCGGGGTGGCGGCTGGAGTAGCCAGCCGCGGCGGGATGGTAGCGGGGCAGGAAGCTGGTGCGGGCGACAGCAAGGCCTCGCGCGGACGAGGGTGTAAGAGGGCCCGGACATGGGGGCGCCGGGCGCGGCCTGGGGTGCGTGGGCGCGAGCAGAGGGCTCGCGGGCGCAGCGACCAGGACCAAGGCGGGGCACGGTGAGACGAGGTAAACGCGGTGGCCGGAGTAACACCACCGGCAACAGCAAACAATAGCAGTGGATTGAGCGTCCGACAAAGGGGAAACCACGGCGGGGCTCAGCTAGTAGGCGCACGAGGGCCCGTTGGGAGTTTAGGAGCAGCTGCCGTAGTGTATTCGACGGAGAGGCGTCGGTGGCCGAAGAGGAAGAGGCGTTCGATCCCGGCGAATAAGAGGCGCCCAGCTCGAGCCCTTAGTTTTAGTCGAAGTAGAGGAGGGAGGCAGTGCTCTTGGACACCGTCGTGAAGCTCGGGGAGGCCCCGGTGCGCGGTGACGACGAAGACGCGATGACGGCAACGCACGGGCGGCGACTCGTGCGAGATGGCGAGGGCGAATGGGGATTAGGGTTCCAGGCGCCGTGGGAAGAGGGCGCCGGTCTTATATGCGAGGTGGTCGCCGGGGAGGGCCACCGGATGGCCGCCACGGCGATGGCTGGTGCCGTGGCAACATTGGCGCGGCCACGCCCTCCCATGAACAGGGGAGCGGGGAAGCAGGGGCGAGGTGGGCAGCCTGGTGGCGTAATGGGCCAAGGCCCAGGGGAGGGGAAGGTCTTTTTATTTTTCTGTTTTTTACTTCTGTTCTTGTTTTTCTTTTTAGTTGCCATTTATTTTAGTTCTAGTAAAATATAAACTTAGCATCTAAATTAGTATTTCAACATAGTCCACACTCACAAAAATCTAGGCCCCAAATAACTTAGTTTGACATTTTATTAAGTATAAAAGGAATTTAAATAATTGTTGTTGCCACTGTTTTAATCATTTTAGAGTCTTTCAGAATTTTATAAAAGCGTTCTTTCTTCACCAACATTTAGTATGGATTAATTGACACAAACCGAACATTTTAGTTTTAATGTTTCAAAACTTTCACCAATCGACTTTATTTTAAAGTTTAATTCCGAACCGGTTTTGAACTAACATGAGGTTAACAACTGTAAGCGAGGTGACGTGGCATCATTAACAGAGGTTCACTGTAGCTTAATTATCCAGGCATTACATCTTTATTATATTTGCCTTTGCGATCTATTTCCTTTTGCTTTTATTTTCAGATCTATTCAACCAAAAATACAAAAAAATACCTTGATGCACTTTATTTTATTTGGCATTCGATCTATCAAATTATTACAACTCTCTCACGTCCTTTTGCCAATTTCTAGTGGTGTTGCCCGAAAGGGATTGACAACCTCTTTAACACGTCGGGTTGCGAGTATTTGTTATTTGTGTGCAGGTGCTGTTTACGTGGTGTTGCTTGGTTCTCCTACTGGTTCTAACCTTGGTCTCATCACTGAGGGAAATACCTATCGTCGATGTGCTGCATCATCCCTTCCTCTTTGGGGAAATACCGACGTAGTCCAGCAGACATCAGCTATCTGATGACGGAATAGCGCCATGAAATGTCAGGCAACATCCTATCAGCAAATCTTACTTTTTCCAGCTTGCCAACCCGTACCCTTTGTTGCAGTAGCATTTGCCGTGCGGTGCTTTAACTGTGTCGTGTTTAATTATTTCAGTTATGCAAAAATGTATTGTTCAATAGGGCTATGTGATGTTTAAGTATGAATTGTCCCCTTCAGTTTCACGAATGGCTATATTTGCTTGTTTACAGTGAGCAGATGCCTTGTTTATCTGTATTTGGTTGTTAGGTTAGTTGAAGTGAGCATTTTTCAGTTATCGAGCAGATGCCTTGTTTATATGTATTTGGTTCTTAGTTTGTTTGCAGTTAGCATTTGTCCAGTTATCAAGCAGATGCCTTGTTTATCTGTATTTGGTTGTTAGGTTGCTTTTTTTAGCTTTTGTCCAGTTTTCAAGCAGATGCCTTGTTTATCTGTATTTGCTTGTTAGGTCTGTTGCAGTGAGCATTTGTCCAGTTTTCAAGGATATGCCCTGTTTATCTGTATTTGCTTGTCAGGTTGGTTGCACTGAGACTCTGTCCTGTTTTCAATGGCTATATTTGGTTGTTATACTGATCATTTATGCCTTGTTTATTTTAGTCATTCACAATGTGTTGTTCATTATGTGCAAGTCGGAACTGTGTCGCTCGACTGCATCAATACCAGTTTGAACGGCTATATTTGGTTCCAGATATGCCTGGTGTAGTTAACACATGCCCTTTATTTCAGTTTTACACATTTATCCAGTGTGATGTTTAAGCATTACCTACGTTTTATTCATTTTCAACAATACCAGTTTGATTTGCAATATTTGATGGCTATTAAGCCTGCTGTCGGTAACATTGCCTTCCATTTTATATCTGCTTTAACAGCATGCTGAAACCAACACATTCAAGCTATCATTTGGAGATGATGTTTTTTACCTTTGCTATATTTTTTTGATGTTGAGATTGATGTACTTATCATGCCTTTCCACTACTTATGCAGGACAACAACAGGAGTGGCCACCATTTTCCGCCGAGGTTAGCTATATCCCTCGGCTTGTACTCCCCCCGTCGTTCCATAATGTAGTGCACATAGATCCAGGCCTGGACACTTGTTAGCTTCTAATATGGACTTGTTGCTTGTAGGTACATATGTACTTGGCAAGGATCCACTCCTCAACCCTTTTTGCGTATGGGGCAATGAGACGTTCATGAACAAGCACTGGTACGCGTCGGTCCTAAACAAACGGTTTTTAACCCCTTTTCACGACGGCATTTGGAACCGTCGCCAAGTGAGTGTGGGCCATACGGGGTCCTTCCCACACGACCCAGAGACCGTGGGGGATAGGGCCCCTATAGTACTCCTACTCGTTTCTGCTCGCATTGCCATCACAGTCGGTATTCCGTGGTGCTACGTTTACGATGCGCGGCCCATCACAAACAGTTCACTATTATAGAACGTGTATGATGCGTGGCCCATCACAAATGGTTCACCATTAAGAAGATTAACTAATCGTCATACGAGTGTCGGACAGGATTACGAAACATCGGACCATCGTAACATCGTCGTACATGACAACTATCACACATGCTATCCTGTGGTGCAACGTTTACGATGCATAAACTACTGCAGGATGCTTCTAACGCGACACTACGATCAGAGACCCTTTGACGAAACTATGTGCGATGCATTAATCGCAAACGGTGATGTAAAAGAACCATCAAAAAAGATGCAAAACGTTTGCGATGAATGATACATCAAACACGGTTCAAATTTTAGTTCCGTGTGCGATGAGGGGCATACGGTTGATTTGTACGAACTGTTTTCGATGAGAAAGAACAACAGAAACGGGTAGCCAGATCAAGGTGTGTGCGATATACGGCATATAGTTCACTCCGATAAACCGTTTGCGATGAGTGAGGTGAACACAAATGATTCAGCGTAACAAGATGTGTGTGATACCCGGCAAACAGGTCGGTAATCAGAATTGTGTGCGATCATTATAGACAGCCCATACGGTCTTTTTTTGTGAATGTGCTCGTCAGGGCACATAGTTCAACAAACCAACTTGTTGGCAACATATTACTAACCGTCTGTGATGAGATTGCCAGGATAAATAGAGATATATACGATTTGCTTAATTTACTCCTTCTTCTTCTTGTTCTTGTTGGATGGCCCCGCGACATCGTATTGGCGAGGACGCTTCTTGCCGCTGACCGTTGGCTTTTCATCGTCGCCGCCGTCGTCATCGTCGTTGTTGTCGTCCTCCTCCTCCTCCGCGTTCGACCATTCCTCCTCATCATTATCGTTGTCCTCTACTTCATCCTCCGACGGCTCCTCGTCCGTCTGGTTGTCGCCTGACGACACCGGAGGCGGCGTCCCTTCCATGGACCGGATATAATCGAGGTATAGGCTCGACGCCGGTCTCATGCAAGATGAGCGGGATGATTCAGATGTTGACCTATCATCAGGCGCCAGACTGCTGGCCGAATTGTCGTCCTCGCTGTCGCTCGACGTGGCTGCAGAGTGTGTGCCAGTGTCTAGCGCGGCCTGCCGGGGACGATGAAGATGGTGGACACTTAAGCGGGGTATGAAGAGAAGAGGAACTGCCAATTGAAGAGGGGATTGAAGCGGGGGTTGACGTATTATCTAACCGCTGATATAATCAACCGCAATTATTTGTACCCAGTCGCTCCAAATTCCTGGGGTTGCGCAGGATTCCTGTTGGCTATTTGGCTGGTTTCCTTTTTCAGGACAAAAACAAGGATCGAGTTTTGGGATTATGCACCGGTACCGGTACGAACGGAGTAGGACAGTTAGCAAGCAATACATTGAGCTCTTCTTATTGATAAAGCCAGTAATAATCAAACTAGAAAGGAAACGAAAAAAGAGAAAGAAAAATATCTGCACGAATCTTTGCGGAACATCAATGACATAGGACCAAGATGTGCATTTCTTAGAGCACATCTAGATGTGCTTTAGCAATACTGTCAAACAAAACCCCTAATCATCATTGCAAACAGCACAAAGAACATGGCTAATGCAACAACCACAACTACACATGCTAGTTCCTTCTTGTCTCTTGCTTTCATCTGTTGCCTGTGATTGATTCTTTCTTGCTTCATGGTACTGATTGTACATTCTAGATCAGCCGGTTTCCTCTTCATCTTTACGTTATCTTATGCGAGCTTGGTGATAACACTCCGAGCCCTGCCATGTCATTCTTCATCTAGCCAGTTAACAAAGGCACAAGCCTCATATCCCTGCCAATGTTAAATAGTATTCTGGATGAGCGGTGGGATTAACTGCAGTAAAATGTTGAACTTAATTTGCACTAACCTCTAAGGGGCAACTGAGAAACCGCCTGCCAATGTCGAATCCCTCAGTGCATACACGTCAAGCGGGAGTGTGCCCATGCACACAACTCAACTTTTGGTACTTCTCGGTGGCCCAAAACTCGGAGTCGAACTCGTGTTGCGGGAGCCTGGAGTCAAGCTCCGGATCCGGCGGCAGATCACTTTCCTGGGGCGGGGTCATTCAGGATGGATTCGGCGTGGAGCTATACTTTGGACATGCTCAAAAAGATCGGGATAGATTGGAACCTGACAGGACGATTCGGATCCGTAGTACACCTACCTTCTGATGACCTTAGGCAAGTTCTCGGCGGCGACTGCCGTCGTGGCGGCGATACGAGCAGGAGCAGCCGCACAAAAACCATCAACACCACTCGTCCGCATTCCCCCAATGTCAGCACCACGCGAGGGAATTTGGAGGCTATGTAGGGATTTGGGGGAAATGGGGAATCTGTGGAGATAAGCTAACGGTCGGGAACTACTAATGGCACTATATATATGTTGTATACGGCACACTATTTGTACATATCGTTTGTGTTAGGTATTACAACGTCACACACGATTTCCATGCCAAACCGTGTCAAAAGACAACATAGGTTAGACACGGTTGCCGTTACATAACTGTATGTGATGTACTACCCTGTCCATATAATTGAGTTACGGTGAGATACCGTGTAAACAGCCGTTCTACGGATATCCATAAAAAACAGCCGCTCTGCATATAGAGATGGCGGCGGCGGCCTAGGCAGTGGCTACCGGAGAAGAGGTCAATCCTCGGTCGGTGGACGGTGGCGGTGTCATAGGAGGTCAATCCTCGGTCTGCGGCGGGAGATAGGAGGAGCTCAACCATCGAGGTCGGCGGCGACGTGATTGGAGCACATCCATCGCGGTCGATGGCGGGATAGTGGAGGTCGAACTTCAGGCGGCAGCCGCACTAAGCTTTGCTCCTCGACCCTGCTATATCAGCATGCCGCCGCATCGCGCTTGTCTGTCTGCTGGGTGGAGGTCGCCGCGCGGCTAATTAATTAGGGCATTCTTTTCGTGAGTGGCTTAATTAAGGTATTCAGTTCCTATGTGTAGTGTTGTACTAGTACTCTGCGTGTAAATTGACTGGCCATTAATTTTTGTCATTGCACATCTGGATAACAACATGGAGCGCCCTCAGTAATTATTAAAATAAAACCTTGTGATTTAGGCACGCATCTTTGGGCAGCAGTTAATCCATGTATTAATGTTGTTGTTTTGCTTTTAATTACCATTCGTGTGCTGTAGATGGAACGATGTCGATGGATGAAGAATCAGAAAACCGCAGATTTTATCAGTGGCGTGACAGAGTTCATGAATTTGGCTGAAAGTACAAAGAGGAGAATTTTTGATGCGGATTACATCCTGTGTCCATATACTGATTGTGCCAATACAGAGTCACATGAAGTTGCAGATATCCAGATGCACTTAGTCTCTAGGGGATTCATGGATGGATATACACGTTGGACCATACACGGTGAAGAGGAGGTCATGGATGAAGATACCCAGGGCAGCGAGATGCCAAACCCCGATCAGTGTCACATGGATGTTGAATCTAACATCAGGGCAGAGGCGTCAAGCTACCAATGGAACACCGGAAAGCCGAAACGCCCACTGGAAAGCCAAGACGTCGATGCAGATGACGACGATCTTGATATGCCAGATTTTGCTACTATGATTGCAGATTTCGAGGGCCCAGAAAAGGATATGATTGGGTACAAGGATCTGCCAACCATTGATGTGGACTCCAAGAAAGAATTGTATCCAGGTTGCAAAAAGAAATATTCCAGGTTGAGTGCCACCCTGGTGCTTCTCAGATTTAAAGCAGCAAACGGTCTATCAAACAAGGGCTTCAAAGAGATGTTAGGGCTTTTCAAAGAAATTCTTTTGGAAGATAATGTGCTCCCCAGAAGCACGAATGAAGCGAAGAAAATTGTTTGCCCATTGGAACTTGAAGTACAGAAGATACACGCTTGTGTGAATGATTGTATATTTTACCGTGGTGAGTACAAAGATTTACGTGCATGTCCCACATGCAAGCATGCACGATACAATCGCAGGAGAGCAAAGGACAAGTAAAAATTGGACGACGAGATCAAGACAGGAATCCCGTTCAAGGTTGTTTGGTACTTGCCTTTAATTCCAAGGTTGAGGCGTTTGTTTGCAAACCCTAGAGAGGCAAAGAGGTTGCGGTGGCATCATGATTAGCGAATTGAGGAGGTTTATGAGGCACCCGAAAGATGGGGCTCAGTGGGAGTTAATCGACAAAAAGTTTGAAAAATTTTCCAAGGATCCTAGAAGTATAAGGCTTGGGGAGTGTACTGACGGGATGGATCCTTTTGGCGATATGAGCACCAATCACAGCACATGGCCGGTGCTTATGTGCATATATAACCTAGCTCCTTGGTTGTGTATGAAGAAAAAATACATTATGATGTCAATGATTATCCAAGGCCCGAACCAACCTGGAAATGACATCGACATTTACTTTTAGCTACTGGTAGAAGAACTGCTGACAGTGTGGATAGATGCGCATGTTGTAAAATGTTATGATGCTTACAGAAAGGAGATTTTCGATCTACATGCAATGCTGGTGCACACCATTCAAGATATGCCGACATTAGGCAACACATCGGGGTAGAAAACAAAGGGAGATGTAGGGTGTGTCACATGCATGGATAGAACAGCTAGCAGAAGACTTCCCAACTCGCACAAAATAGTGTATTTGCATCATCGTAGTTTCTTACGGAAAAATCACCCATACCGAAAGTTGAAAGCTGAATTTGATGGTACGGCAGAGGCAGGTGCGGGCCCAAGACCCTATGACCGGGAGGTGGTCCACAACATGGCTAAAATATTAATGTTGTGCTTGGCAAGAACCACCCTTTGAGGGTGAAACAAACACCCAAGGATCAAGTGTTTAAGAAGAAATCGGTGTTCTGGAAATCACCTTACTGGGAGATTCTACGTGTACGTCACTGTATCGATGTCATGCACGTAGAGAAGAACGTAAGTGAAAGCATCCTTGGTACTCTGCTCAAGATTAAAGGTAAAAGAATGGATGGTGACGGTTCATTGCTCGATATGCTTGCTGATCAATCACAACGCAAGGGTGAAGCAGAAGATGATGACAAATTCATCAAAGCTCGCCAGAGTTACAATTTTAGTACAAAAGAAGCAACACAGTTCTTCACCTATTTGTAAACACCCTCTTCCTACTGCGCAAACATCAGAAGTCTCGTGGATGTGAGCTCAGGTCAACTGAAGTTGGGACACATGAAGTCACATGATTGCCACGTAATGTTGACACAAATCCTCCCGGTGGCCATCAGGAATCTGATGGACAAAGATATAAGAAACACACTCATTGACCTCTGTGATTTCTTCAACCAACTATGGCAGAAAGTTGTAAATCCTAAAGAGTTGGATCACATGCAAGATGATATTGCAAGAATATTGTCCAACCTAGAGATTTTTCCCCATCATCATTCTTTGATGTCATGGTCCATCTCACTGTGCACCTTGTCGACGAGATAAAGTATTGTGGTCTTGTGTTTCTTCGCAACATGTATCCCTTCGAGCGGTTCATGGGAATACTGAAGCGCTTTTGTCGGAACCGAAACCATCCATAGGCAAGCATCCTACAAGGTTATACCACGGAGGAGGTGGTTGAGTTTTGCACCGAATACATGAAACAAAGACCTATAGGTTTGCCCCTCTCTCGCCACGAGGGAAGGCTGAAAGGTAAGTCGGTCCTTGCTGGTACGCAAATGGCTACACCTAGAGAATTGGCAGAGAAAGCCCATTTGACGGTACTGCTTAACAGCCCAGTTCTCATCACTTATGTCGAGGAACACTTGGCGGAGATACACCAAAGCTTCTTACCAATGGTGCCTTCATCAGATGTGGAGATGAAGGAGCACACTAACACTACTGGAATCAGCTAATTTGCCATCTGCCAGCTCTTTGCCGTCTGCTAGCTGACGGCAAAGAAGCTCTTTGCCATCAGCTACCCAGAAGCTGACGGTAAAGAAATGGCAGACGACAAAGAAGCTCTTTGCCATCTGCTAGCTCTTTCCCGTCTGCCAGCGGACGGCAAAGATTCTTTGCCGTCCGCTGGCAGATGGCAAAGAGAGAGGTGGCCCCCACCCCCCGCCCATTTGGGAAAAACTTAACGCCCCACCTCTTTGCCGTCTGCCAGCAGACGGCAAAGAGGCAAAAGGGCGGACGGCAAAGAGGAGACTACCTAACGGCCGTACCCCCTGCCCGTTACTCTCTGTTCTCTCCCTCTCTCTCCTCGCCGACGCGCACTACATCCCACCACACATCCCACCCCACATCCCACCCCACCGCCACCGCCGCCGCCCGCCGCGCGCCTCCGCCCCCAGCACTCGCCGCCGCCCGGCGCCCCGGCCCCACCGCCCCGGGCCCGGCCGCCCCACCGCCCCGTCGCCCCCCCCCCCCCCCCCGCCCCGGGGCCCTGTAGCCCCGGCCCCCCGGCCCCCCCGCGCCCCACCGCCCCGGGCCCGGCGCCGCCGCCCCAGGCCGCCCCGCACCTCTCCTCCACCGGCCACCTCCTCCACCGCCCCGCCCCCTCCTCCGCCGGCGACCTCCTCCACCAGCCCTGCCTCAGGTGAGCTCTACCCCTTTTCTCCTTTTTTCTGTTTTTTTAGTTTTAGGTTTAGTTTTAGTTTAGTTTTAGGTCCGCAAACAACACACTAAAAAAAGTTCGTACATAAAGTCTAGTTCGTACATAAATACTAAAAAAAACTACTCGGCGTCGCTATCGAGGTCAATCACGGCCGGGCCGTTGCCGCCGTCATCGTCGCTGCTGGACCGGTTCACGACGTCGTCCCAGTCCACCGGGACGTCGTCCGAATCCTCTTCCTCCTCCTCCGCCGCCGCCTGCGGAAGACGAGATGGCGGCGTGCGGAAGACGAGATGGCGGCGTTGACCGCGAGGCATCAGGGCACGCGGGGCAGGCAAGGCGGTAGCCGGCAGCGCGGCAGGCGTGCAGCGCGGCAGCGGGAAGCGGGGGGCAGGAGGCGTCGGGGCACGCGGGGCAGGCGAGGCGGCAGCGGGCAGCGGGGGGCAGGCGGCAGCGCCTCAGCGGGGGCGGCCGACGCGACGCGACGCGGCGGCCGAGGCGGAAGTGGCGCCGCAGGCCGAGGCAGAAGCGGGGGCGGCCGATGCGGCAAGCGAGGCGGAAGCGGGCGAGGTGGAAGCGGACGGCAAAGGCACTAGAAAGTTTGCCATCCACGGCGGACGGCAAAGGCCTGCCATTAGCCACTTAACGGACTGAGAGCACAATTATTGCCGTCTGCTCTCTTTGCCGTCCGCGGCAGACGGCAAAGGGCCTTTGCCGTCAGCCGCTAGGAAGCAGACGGCAAAGCAGCTGTTTACCGTAGCCTACTTTGCTGGAGTCTTTTGCCGTCCGCCGTTCATGCCTTTGCCGTCCGCCATGGCAGATGGCAAAATAGCTGATTCCTGTAGTGTAAGTACTATGCCGAATGGCTGAAGAATCGTTTGGCACAAGGATCCATCAATGACATTGCTACGTGGTTGGCACAAAAGCCATCACCTACGGTGCTGACGTACCAAGCATACGACATAAATGGATACACATTCTACACTGAAGAACGTGATAATAAGACCTTGTATCAAAACTGCTCTGTTCGAATAGAATGCATGACTGTAAATGAAGATGATAAAAGGGTATACTATGGAACCATCAAAGAGATTTGGGAGCTTGACTATGTGAAAGTTAAAGTGGCATTATTCCGGTGCGCATGGATCCCTCATGGTCAGGTAAGGATTGATGAGTACAGGAAGACCTGTGTTAACAGGACAACGATGGCATATCACGCGGACCCATTCATTCTTGCTAGTGATGCTACCCAGATTTTCTTTGTGGATGACCCCTTGCATAAGAACGGCCATTTAGCGATGCATGAGAAGAGAAGGATACTTTGTGGAAGATCCCTTGCATAAGAACGGCCATTTAGCGATGCAACTTAATTCGTTCAATTTAGAACTGTCGCGTGTACTAAATTTGTGAGTTATGCCTGGTTTTCTGTTGATGTAAGAACCGTTAATATGTTGACCTAGATATGTTGTCAGCTCAGGCAATGAATATGAACTGTTTTTTGTTATTATTATTATTATTATTATATCATAGAGGTAGCACACACAATTGGTCTCACTACAGTATGTGTGAACAAATATATGCAATCTCGTTTGCGAATAGCACACGGTTCGTCGATGAAAGTCGTGTGCCGACCAAACCCCGCCACCCCGCCCACAATCTGAGTCGTGCATTCTGATTGGCCAGAACCCAAACCCCACGGATCGTATGTCTGCACCGTTGGATGCTCCCCGATCGAACGGAAATCCTCATCCCTTTCGAAAGGATATGCAGTCTGGCTAGGAATTATTTTATATGCCAACATGCACGGTAAATGCCAAAAAATGTATTACATATAGCACACGACACCTGAAATGCGCCAGCAAATCAAACCCGTGGTAAAATTGTGATTGGTTTACGTGGGAAAAATAGAGGCGAAACGATGAACTCACGTCTTCATTTCAAAATTAGTACATCTTCATTTCAAACAAAATTATTTTGTTTGTGCACACAAGCGCTTAGAGGCAACCGTTTGCATAGGCCTTTCCGCGTGCGGCGACCGGGGATATTTTTCACCCTTTTCACCTAGGCCGCCAACACCCGGAGTCCCCAACACCCCCCCCCCACCGTCCGCCCGCGTTTCACTCAACTAGTCCACCCAAGCTCCTTCGCCAACTCCCCCTCCCCCAGATCCACAGCAGAACCCTCTCCGGCGCCGCTGTGCTCACCTCGGCCGTGTGCCCGCTCTTCGGCGTCAAGCCTACCTCCATTGCCGTTCCCAACACGCGGCGGCCCATGCCTCGCCGTCTTCGTTTGCTCGCCAGCCACCCTCGAGCATATCGATGCAGTAACCCTCGCCTCTCCTGTGGTCCGGCCGGGTTTGCATTAGGAAGCCTGTTAGTTACTGCTCTCCATCACGGTGAGGCATATTTCCTCGCAATCCCTCTTCCAATTTCGTTCCGTATGTTCCCAAATTGGCTATAAAATAACGGAGAGTGTATATATGTTCATTATCTACCTTCCTTACTACATAAAAGTTGTATTTGTTCCAATAAGTTACTGCATGTTTACAGATCGCGGGCGCCCGAGTCACACAAACTTAACAAATTAGCCGTACATTTTCTAAATTATTGCATGACATGTTTAGAAAGCTCGATACCAAGTTGTTAGTTTTATGCTTATCCTCCTTTCCTGAGTTTCGCATGTGTTCTCTGTAGATGCCGAGTAGCAGCGACATCACTCATTGAGGCCATGTATCTTCATCTGATTCGGACAACCCTAGGTCTTCAGCAGATTGTGAGGGATCAAGTAGTCTTGAACGGGATAGAGCTGCAGCAATTACCCTTCCCGTCTGGACACGGAGGAATGATACGTCTCCAACGTATCTATAATTTTTGATTGTTCCATGCTATTATATTATCTGTTTTGGATGTTTAATGGGCTTTACTAAGCACTTTTATATTATTCTTGGGACTAACCTACTAACCCAAGGCCCAGTGCAAATTGCTGTTTTTTTGCCTATTTCAGTGTTTCGCAGAAAAGGAATATCAAACGGAATCCAAACGGAATGAAACCTTCGGGAACATGATTTTTGGAACAAACGTGATCCAGAGGACTTGGAGTGGATGTCAAGAAACAACTGAGGAGGCCATGAGGCAGGGAGGCGCGCCTGCCCCCCTGGGCGCGCCCCCCACCCTCGTGGGTCCCTCGTGGCTCCACCGACCTACTTGTTCCTCCTATATATACCTACGTACCCCGAAACCATCCAGGAGCACCACGAAACCCTATTTCCACGGCCGCAACCTTCTGTACCCGTGAGATCCCATCTTGGGGCCTTTTCCGGCGCTCCGCCGGAGGGGGCATCGATCACGGAGGGCTTCTACATCAACACCATAGCCTCTCCGATGATGTGTGAGTAGTTTACCACAGACCTTCGGGTCCTGTTGGGGATATTACTACTGGGCGTAAACCGGCCAGGAGAGGCCAGGTTAACCCCATAGTGGTTCACTATATCTGAAGCCCATGAAGACAAAGACGGTGGCGCTTTATGAAGGCCTAGGGCCCAAAGACAGATTAAAAGCCTGTAGTCATAAACCGACCTTGATATGTATGCTTGTATTGTAAGGCAGAAATAGTAGAGACCGGGCCTGACATGTTTATGAGCCGGCCTCGGAACCCTGTAAACCGACGGGCGTCAACCCATGTATATAAGGGGACGACCCGGGGGCGGTTTAAGGACAACACACAACAACTCGAGACCTGGGCAAAGTGTATTCGCTCCCTGGTCATCGAAACCCAAGCAATCCCACAACAACTGGATCGTAGGCTTTTAACTTCACCGCAAGGGGCCGAACCAGTATAAATTCTCTGTGTCCCTTCTCCACTTTAACCCCTTTAAACTAACCCGTTGCAATGGCTCCACGACTAAGTCCTTCCTCTAGGACATCTACCGTGACAAAACCACGACAGTTGGCGCCCACCGTGGGGCTATCGCAAGATGGTTTCGAGTTCTTAGAGGGCGGCTTCGAAGGACTCAAGGGTTACGCTGTGGGCCAGATGACCAAGAGTCGTCGCGGCAAGCTCTACATCGACGACACAGGCTGGGGCCCCGAGGCCGGCTCAATCGAGTACGGGTACCGGGTCCCCTCCGGCGGCATACACGTTTTCATTGGCAAGATCGGCGAACCGGGCCCGGAGCCGGACATCTGCACCGACATCGTCGAAACGGCTCAGCGTGCGAGATCTTCCCGGGTTAAGCCTGTCATGAAGCGTGCCTTCGTGGGAGTTATCCACGGAGTGGAATCTGAGGATAGATCGGAATGTGGTGGTGAAACTGTCGTTTATTCCGGCGACGAGTCATCGACCGAAGAGACCGAGTCATTATACCAGTTGCAAGATGGCCAGATCGGGGGCTATTCCGATGGCGATAGTATTCCGGACCCCTTTGATCCGCCAAACCGGGTTGCGATCTTCATGGCCTGTACACAGCCAATGCTCTATTCTTCGACAGTAGCGGTGATGATTTCCGGATCAGTAGCAGCAACAGCGGCCGGGGCAGGAGGCCCTGTGCGACCGCCAGCTCAGGTTTTATCTGATTTGTTCGACGCTTTGGCAACGTTGATGGCGGAGGTCAACCCGGCCAATCGGGATGAGCATGATGCGGAAATTGCAAAGGTGAAGGATCAGATAACTTAGGCCAAGGCCGACCTGGCAACTGAGGATGCCAGGATGACTGCGGAACGAGCCGCATTGGATGCACAGGCTTACCGACTTATGTTGGATCAGAGTGCGTCAAATGATGTCATGAGGAGAAGATATCGGTCTCATCTGCCGCCGGTTTATGAGGCCAAGAACCTCTTTAATACCCCAGAAGCAGGGACCAGTAATTCGCCGGCGGTAAACCAGGCGGAGGCACCTGAAACGGGAGCGCCGGTTCAGCAGGTCCAACGGATCCGCCCCGTCAGAACAACGTTCCGTCGCAGCACATCCCAACGCCGCCGGGTCACTATTCTAACCCGATGGATAACATTGTCGCTGCCGCTTCACGACTGGCGGCTCTCCCGATCGAAGGCGAGTCCCCAGTAGCGGTCGAGACGCGACGGGCTAGGGAGCTCCTTCAGACGGCTTTAACTCAGCAGCAGGCTTATTCATATAGTCGCGAAAGGATCCATTCTACTCCCCGCCCAAGCCGGAGCTACAGCAGACGTATTGATGAACCGGCCGTGTCAAGCAGTGCGCGAAACAGTGATCTGCCCCGTGGCCATAACCCGGCGGACGGCGGTGGTGATGCTCAGGATGTGGTGGATCGCGCTAGAGCACATCGAGAGGCCGAGTTGGCGGCACAGCATGAGGCCCGCCAACTTACTCCAGTTCGTCCAACCACGTCGGTGGAACCAGGGGTTACTTCTAGCTCTTTGGGAGTGCCGTGTCTCGTCCCAGCACTATGCAATGTGCGCCTGCCCAAGGATTTCAAAGGCCCACGTAAAGTGCCGAATTACACCGCCGATTTATCCCTCGAGTCATGGGTTGAAAGCTATGAGATGGCAATGGAGATGCTGGATGTGGATGATGCGGCGTGCGCTAAATACTTCACCATGATGTTGGAAGGAACGGCTCGCACTTGGTTGAAAAACTTGCCAGCTAACTCCATTGGGTCATGGGCCGAGTTGAGGGCCCGTTTTATCCAGAATTTCAAGGATACATGCAAGCAGCCCATGTCAATTGTGGACTTAGCTGCCTGTGTCCAGGAGGAAGGAGAATCGACAACCCATTGGGTGCGCCGGGTTTCAGAGATCTTGCATTCATCGGACCGCATCAACGCTGATACAACAGTTTTGACATTGGAAGGCAATTGCCGGTTTGCACCTCTGAAGTTGAAGTTGGGACGGCTCAAGCGTCATTGTAATGACATGGGAACACTTATGGCAGCTCTGGTGAAGTATGTCGACTCTGATAGTACCAAGGATCCCGAGTCTGACGATGACAAGACAGGGAAGGGAAAGAAGAGCCGCAACACCAAGGGGCAGCAGCATAACCCGGCGGGTCATGGAAACAGTGGTAAACGTAAAGCGGATAACAGTTTGGATTTTGTGGCTAATACCAATGTGCAGGACAAGGGCCAGCGGCGTAAGGGTAAACCACCCCGGTGTAGTGGATGACCAAGTCCTAACCCGGAGCGCCTGTCTTATCTGTTAAACCAGCCTTGCCCAAAGCACGGGTCGCAGGACAAACCGGCCACGCACCTCTGGAAGGATTGTTATATCATGCAGGAGTTCAAAAATTCCGATTTTTTCGGTATGATCATGGACCGGGTGGCGGTTCAGGCCCCAGATCTCATGGGCCGGGTTATGGTGGAGGCAGTTTCGGTTCAGGTTTTCACGGTAATCAGAGCCGACATAGCAATCAAGTCAATCAGGGCAATCAAGGTGGTTATAATCATCAGGGCAATCAGCAGCAGCAGTCGGGTTATCAGAGCAACCCGAAGCAGTTGAATAGTGGGCAGTATCATGTCTTTTACCACTAGCCTGTGCAAGCGTGATCAGAAGCTTCATAAAAGGGCAATGAATTCCGTTGAACCAGCGGTGCCCCGTTACTTGCGCTGGTCTGAGCAGCCGATCGTGTGGAGTAGAGAGGATCATCCACCCCGGGTTGATAATCTGGGTCATCTGGCATTAATGGTGGCACCTCAGGTGGGAGGTTATAAGTTCACTAAGGTACTCATGGATGGGGGAAGTAGTATCAATATCCTTTATTACGAAACTTTCTGTCCCATGGGGTTAACAGATAAAAATCTTAAGCCGTCTAATACGGTGTTTCATGGTGTGGTGCCTGGTAAATCGGCATATCCTGTTGGTAGGATAGCTCTGGAGGTGGCTTTCGGAGATGAGCATGACTCAAGATCAGAGACATTGACTTTTGAAGTGGTGAAAATCAAGAGCCCGTATCATGCCCTGTTTGGATGGCCGGCTTATGCTAAGTTTATGGCACGGCCCTGTTATGTCTATCTGCAGCTCAAGATGCCGGGTCATAAGGGAACTATAAAAGTGCATGGGAGCCGCAAGATCGCTTTGGAATGTGAAGAAGGTGATGCGGCTTATGCTGAGTCAGTTTGTGCAACAGAAGAGTTGAAGTTTTACAAAGACAATGTTGATCCGGCGGATATGACTTCATTGAAGAAACCAACTACAGAGCATGATCCGGCCCTGAAGTTTAAATCGGCTGATGAGACTAAGCTTGTTGATTTCGTTCCAGGTGATTCATCCAAGCAGTTTAGCATCAGCGCTAACTTGGATCCGAAATAGGAAAGCGCACTCATCGAGTTCATCCGTGAGAATCGGGACATCTTTGCGTGGAAGCCTTCTGACATGCCAGGTGTACCGAGAGAACTCGTTGAGCACACTCTCAATGTGGATCCCAAGTATAAACCGGTCAAGCAATTTCTTCGCCGGTTCAATGAAGAAAGACGCAAGGCTATTGGTGAGGAAGTTGCCAGGCTTTTGGCAGCCGGGTTCATTGTTGAAGTATTTCATCCTGAGTGGCTGGCTAATCCGGTGCTGGTGCTTAAGAAGAACGGCACTTGGTGTATGTGTGTGGACTACACAGATTTGAACAAAGCTTGTCCAGCAGATCCTTTTGCCCCCCGCGTATTGATCAAATCATTGATGCTACGGCGGGTTGCGAGCGTTTGAGTTTTCTGGATGCTTATTCTGGATACCATCGGATCAAAATGGCAGTTAAGGACCAGGAGAAGACAACTTCCATAACTCCGTTTGGAGCCTTCTGCTATGTGTCTATGCCTTTTGGGCTCAAAAGTGCCCAAGAGACTTATCAGGGTTGTGTGCAGAATTGTCTTCATGATCAGATCGGCCGCAATGTTCATGCCTATGTGGATGATATTGTGGTAAAATCCAGAAAGGAGGAGACATTGATTGATGACTTGAAGGAGACCTTCGATAACCTCCGGGTTTATAAAATGATGCTTAATCCGGCCAAGTGTGTCTTTGGTGTACTAGCAGGCAAGCTTTTGGGTTTTCTGGTATCCAACAGAGGCATCGAAGCTAATCCGGAAAAGATCAAGGCTATAACTTCTTTGGCTAAACCTAAGTGTATCAATGATATTCAATGCCTGCCAGGCCGGATTGCCGCGTTGAGCCGGTTTATCAGTCGCCTTGGTGAGAAGGCCATCCCTTTATACCAGATGCTGAAGAAAACGGATAACTTCGTCTGGAGCGCCGCCGCCAATAAAGCATTTGAGGATTTAAAGCGGCAGCTGGCTAATTTGCCGATTCTCGCTGCTCCTGTTGATAAAGAGCCATTGTTGCTATATGTGGCAGCTAACGCCCGAGCTGTTAGCGTGGCTATTGTGGTGGAGCGCAAGGAGGCCGGAAAGGAGTATCCGGTTCAACGGCCAGTTTACTATATCAGTGAGGTACTTATTGAGTCCAAGCAAAGGTACCCGCATTGGCAGAAGCTGGTGTATGGAGTTTTTATGGTGAGCCGAAAGCTTAAGCAATATTTCCAAGGCCACCCCATTACTGTGGTCAGTTCTGCTCCTTTGGGGGATATAATCCAGAACAGGGAAGCGACTGGCCGGATTGCCAAGTGGGCTATTGAGCTTGGGCCTCATGGGTTGAAGTACATGCCACGGACGTCGATCAAATCTCAAACACTTGTGGATTTCATCAATGATTGGACAGAATTACAGGCGCCAGAAGAGAAGTCAGATCATACTTATTGGACTATTCATTTTGATGGGTCCAGGCAATTGGAGGGCTCGGGGGCTGGAGTCGTATTAACTTCGCCACGAGGTGATAAGTTTTGTTATGTTCTCCGTTTAATGTTCCCTTGCACTAACAATGCAGCTGAATATGAGGCCTTACTCCATGGTCTTCGGATGGCTAAGGAGATGAATCTAAGCCGAGTTAAGTGCTTCGGTGACTCGGACCTGGTGGCTCAACAAGTGTCCGGTACTTGGGATTCCAAGGACCCACTCATGGCAACGTATCGTCGAGAGGTGGACATTGTTGCAGGTCACTTCAAAGGTTATCAGGTTGATCATGTGGACTGGCGGAAGAATGAAGCGGCAGACGCTTTAAGCCGTTTGGGTTCCCAGCGTAAACCGGTTCCGCCCAATGTTTTCCTGGATGTGCTGCATAATCCGTCTATCAAGCTCCCTGGCGAAGAGGATTTAGCTGTTCCTGATCCGGAGGCTCAGTTGGTGGCGGCTCTTCATGTTATCCCGGACTGGACGGTTCCATATCTGGCGTATATGAACCAGGGCGAGTTACCAAAGGATGAAACTTTGGCCTGGCAGATAATCCGGCGGTCAAAATCCATGACTATTATCAATGGAGAGTTACACCATTGCGGTGTGACAGGGGTGTTCAACGTTGTGTATCTCCTAAAGAAGGCCGTGAAATTTTGCGTGAGATCCACGAAGGAGATTGTGGTCACCACGCCGGTTCAAAATCTCTGGTAGCCAAGGCATTTCGTCATGGTTTCTATTGGCTAACGGCTCATGCTGATGCTGAGGACTTGGTCAAAAGGTGTGATGGATGTCAAAAATTCTCAAGACGCGCTCATGTACTGGCTCAAGAATTGAGGATGATTCCAATCACTTGGCCGTTTGCAACTTGGGGGCTGGATATGGTTGGGCCTTTTAAGAGATCCAAGGACAAGAAGACCCACCTTTTGGTGGCAGTTGATAAGTTCACTAAATGGGTGGAGGCAGAGCCAGTTAGTAAGTGTGATGCAGCTACGGTGGTTCAATTCATCAAGAAGGTGATTTTCTGGTTTGGCTTTCCACACAACATTATAACAGATAATGGCACCAATCTGTCCAAAGGTGCAATGAAGGAGTTCTGTCAACGTGAGCACATCCGGCTTGACGTATCATCAGTGGCTCATCCCCAGTCTAATGTTCAAGCGGAGAGGGCCAATTAAGAGATCTTAAGAGGCATCAAGCCCCGGCTTATGGTTCCTTTGCAGCGGACGCCGGGTTGTTGGGTAGAGGAGTTGCCTTCTGTGTTATGGAGCATCAATACCACAGCCAATAGATCGACGGGTTACACACCTTTTTTCACGGTTTATGGAGCGGAGGCGGTTCTTCCTAGTGACATCCATCATGACTCACCCCATGTAGCGGCGTATGTTGAAGCTGATAATGAGAAGGCACGACAAGAAGCACTTGATCTGTTAGATGAGGAGCGTGACATCGCAGCGGCTCGTTCGGCGATTTACCAGCAGGATCTGCGTCGTTATCACAGCCGCCGGGTTAGAACCAGAACTTTTCAAGAAGGTGATCTGGTGCTCCGGCTCATCAAAGATCAGACTGATATGCACAAGTTATCCCCCCTTGGGAAGGACCCTTTGTGGTCAGCAAGAATCTGCACAACGGGTCATACTACCTAATCGATCTTCGAGAGCGCAAAGACTCACGTATATCGGAGGAGGAGACCCACCGGCCGTGGAATATCGCTCATCTTCGGCCTACTATACTTGAGCCATAGGCTCTGCTTTTGTACATAGTTATGACAATGTATATATTATGATCAATAAAATAAACCGGAACCTCAGCTAAAGCGGGGTATCTGTTGTTTTTCTTACATCATGTGTGGTTACATGGGGCTTCTGTTTATAAAGCGGCATCAGGTTTACCCGTTGATTCAGCTTATCAAAGCTTTATACAATATCACTTGGGGGCTTGGTCGTATCCGAACCATAGCTACACCTCTTGATCGGCGCAATGCCACAACATCACATGGGGGATTGGTCGTATCCGAACCATAGTCACACCTCTTGATCGGCTCAAAGCCAAATTACTCCGAGGCCAAAGAGTGTTGTAAACAACAACTCAAACATAGGCACCCACTGAGCACAGCTCAAAATGTTACTTGGGGATTCTTTGCTGTCGCAATGAACAAAGAATCTACACTTGTAATAGGCTACCAAGCCATGGCTTGGAAGCCTGGTGTATACACCTAAAACCCCGGGTTAGCCTGCCTTTTTAAGTATGTCACTCCGCCCAGGTAAACCTGGTATGACCCATCGAACTTTGACAAGTTACTCTGATAAGACCCTGAACTTGTAAAGTTAAATTGATCATTGGTTAAGGATTGAGGACCATCTTAAAAGGCTTTGTAAAATGGTTTAACTAAGTGGCCTGGCAGCCCATGAAAAGCCTCGAATTTGGGGCCTGGCAGCCCGTGAAAAGCCTCGACTACAAGGGTTTCATTTGCTTTTATTTGCTAAGTTTTTCTCCTTGGATGAGATTTCTAATGTTTTGATGAACCGGCATTCATTAAACCGGCTTGACTTTCAACTACAAGTTGTCAGTATATGATCAGTCATAATCCGGAGAATATTAGCCCGGTCTGGTTTCGACTATGTGTCACCAGAAATGAATCTGGTTAAACCGGTGTTTATAACAACCCGGAACAGTTTTATCATAAACCGGCACAATACGAAAGGAGTTATTGTTACTCAAGATTAGGGTTATCACCCTCACTACAAAGTTGGTCAGCCAACATTATGACTCAAGGTCACAGGTATCAAGTATTTCTATATTTGGTTATCTTTTTACAACCTTGGTTATAAACCTTGGTTATATATTTGGGCATTATGACTCGCCTGGTGGTAAACCGCCAGGGCGCTTTAAACTTCTTATCTGCAGGGATAGCTTGAATAAATTGCTATGGATTATGAACATCATGTCTTAAGCATGGCGGATTAGCAAGTATCAGGCGCAGATAAATATGCATGAAGTCATAACAGACCATGTATTTTAACTAGTCTATTACAAGGCGTTTCAGTGCCCAAAAGGATAATTGTTTCTCAATAAGCATTGCAGCACGAGGAAGACTAAACCGGCCTCCAGATCATGATTCGTCTCCAGCTTGACCTGACGGCTGTGGATCATCTTGCACCGTCTCCTCATCTTCGTCTCTACCCAGCGGCTCGAAGTCAATAGTTGTCCAGTCGATCCCAGTTAGGGCTTGGAACACAGCTTTGTCGCTTATAAGGGTGAACGGTTCAATGTCAGGGGCATAGGTATGCTTAAGAATTGGTGGGATGAGATTTTGAACCTCTAGAGTTGGTGCAGCAACCCGTTTGTTGTGGACGTCATAACTCGCCTGATAATGTGAAAGATCAGCTTCATCAGCTAGTTGGCAAGCCAGTGGACGTACTTCCCAGTTTATCGCTCGGAGGTCCTCATTTCCGAATTCTGACCCGTCTTCTTTTAAGCTCGGATAGCCTTTGCTGACATCCTCCGGATCAAGGTCAGGCACCCACGCCTTTGCCCGGGTTAGTGCGGTCTGAGCACCAGCCCTTGCAGCAGATCTCTTTAGCTCTTCTACCCAGGCAGGCAGCATAGACAGCCTTTCTTAGGTGTCCTTGATTAACGTTGGAGGCGGTTTATTGTGAGAGGCGGTGCAGATGATTCGTTGCGCGCCGGTATACAGCTGCTCTATCATAGTGTAGGCAGCCTTTAGCTTCTTCTGTACATCAGAGCCCAGATGACTAATGAGAGTTCCTGCATCATTACAAAATGTCAGTAAACCGGCAACGCATGGGAAGATATGTTGAAAGTGTAAAAGCAAGGATGTTTACCGAACACAGCAGCAGTCATGGCATGTATCTGCCGCTTTACGCAAGTCAGCTCATCTACCACCGGTTTAAGAGCTGCTTCTGCGTCCTCGGCTCTTTTCTGCAAAGCGGATTTTTCTGTGTTCCAATCCGCACGCTCTTTGTTGAAACTCTCCGTTAGCTTTTCCATAGCGGCTAAAGCGCTAGTCAGCTCATCATTTGCTTTGGAGGTTTCGGCTTGCTGGGATTTGATGTTCTCTTGTAGATCAGCGGTTTGAGCTTCCTTTTTGCTCAGTTCAGCCTATAACAGACAGCAGTATAATGAGTTGGTGCTACATGTTTGAAGTACCAAGCACATAACAAGTTATGCACTTGATACTTGGGGGCTAATGCATATTTGCTTGTTCTCGGAAATTTTTACAAGTCCCAAGCACAATACAAGTATTATTCTTGGCACTTGGGGGCTAATGTATGTTTGCTCAAAAGTACTGATTTGGGAAGTCTTTTAACAGTCCCGGTTCATCTTTACAAAGTTAAACCGGCCCTTGGGGGCTATGCCAGTGAAAGATACAATATTGCAATTCTACAATACCGGTTCATCTTAAAGAGATAACCCGGTCCCTGGAGGCTAAGCATGATAAGTTACGTTATTACTAAGTCCCGGTTCAGATTGGTATCATAAACCGTCACTTGGGGGCTACTGGAGTTGATAAATTGCAATTTGACATAAGAGAGAAACAATTATGTAGTTACCTCATATCGCTCCTTCATCAAGTTTACTAAACCATCTTCATAGTCGCGGCTGGTGTACAGACGGTTCAAGAAGCCAGAGTGAATGTCTTGAGCATTGAGATGGGCGTAGCTTGATAAATCGGCATTCCATTTGCCTTTGCCGATAGCAGAAAGCTCGTCCTTGGCAGTATGCTTTGACAAAGCGACAGGATTGCCAGGAGTGGTGTGGCCAATGCCAGTAATCATAATTTCATCCTCTTTATCGTCAGCAGCCTTCACTGGAGTGGGTGGTTTATCAGAATCCTTAGATGGGCTGACCGGTTTATCATTAGATCGGACAGGGCTGGTCGGTTTGTCAGCATGGCTTGTGGTGTCAACTTCTACTTGTTCAGTAGAGAAGTCATGATCTTGAGGCGGCGGATCATTAAGCATGGCATCGGCGTTGGTCTCTTCCGGATCTGGAGTTTTTTCCGGTTCAATAGCCACATTATCATCAACCGGTTTATTTAACCGAGCCTTCTTGCTGGGTCTTGGTTTGGCACTGAGAAGAACAAATATAAAAGGTCAAGATTTTATATCAAACATAAGGCATTTAAAATAAAGTGTAAAGGTATGACTCGCCCAGGAACTGTCTTGAGGGGTGGAAGCTTTGTGGCTGATGACTCACCAGAAGATGAGTGGGAAGTACCCTGATAATATGAATCAGACGGGTTAAGATGCTAACGGAAACAACCCACTTTGGGGCAAGAAGTGTCAAGGGTATAAGAGACCTCTGATCGGCGTTTCTGAACCGGAGTGTTCGGTAAACCGGCAGAGGTAACTACCTGGCCGCTGTGCTGGGTTGTGCGGCGAGCCTCGTGTTGCTGCGTCTTCAAAAGAAAGTTTGGATCCAAGTAAGCAAGGGGTTGAGAAAATTTTACTTTCTGGTTTTCTCGATGGATTTTTGATGTTGGAAAAGGATCTGAATCGGAGGAAAGAATGATTACCTCTACGTCATCAGCTTGACTTCCTTCAGCGTCGTCCTGATAATAGTCATTGTCAATGAGGTGTATGAAAAATGAACCAAGAGAGTCAAGTTCTACCTCTGAGTCCGGATTAGCTACATCGGCATCAGCATTTGCATCGGAAGACGCAGTGGTCCTTTTCTTGGCAGGTTTTTTAATAACCTTGGTCTTTGGGCGAAGTGGTTTTGCCGGTTTGTCTTGCGGTTTTGCCGGTTTATCTTGTGGTTTTTTATTCTAGAACGGATCATCACCCTGTCAAAAATAGACAAACTTTCAGAGAATATTTTTAAAGAAGCAACTTATGATAAGGAAGGTATATAATTCTTACAGCTGGCGGTTTGTTGGAGGTGTAGAAAGGACTTAGTCCGGTCTGGCCGCAGACGGCCTCCGGTTCATTCAACATTTTCTTGACAACCTCAGTAATTTCAGCCTCTGTCAGTTGAATATTAATGTGACGTTGAGGGTCTGTCAAACTCCCTGTGTATTCACACATCAAACCGGGGCGCCGGCTTAAGGGTAGAACACTCCAGCCGATCCAGCAACGAGCAAAATCAACACGTGTTAAACCGTTTGCCATAAAGGATCTAAGCTTCGACAGCTGTGGGGCATAGATGGCCCTTTGCTTTGCAGTTAACCTCTGAGGAAAAGGATGTGTATTGCTAAGGCGGTGAGGGCGGTAACCCGGCAAGGGGTTTTCATCAGCTGGAGATGTATCTTTGCAATAAAACCAAGTCTGGTTCCACTCTTTGGGGTGACTGTGAAGCTTGGCATGAGGGAAAGTGACTTCCTTCCTTTTCTGAACCGCCATTCCGCCCAATTCAGTATTGGGTCCATCTGTGAACTCTGTGCGACGGTTTAAGTGAAAGAAATCTCTAAACAATTCAACTGTAGGTTCTACTTGTAGATAAGCCTCACAGAATATTTGAAAATGGTAGATGTTGGTCACAGAGTTTGGACCGATGTCCTGAGGGTGAAGCTGATAACTAGCCAGCACATCTCGGAAGAATTTTGAATCGGGAGGGCTAAAACGTTGACCCAGATGGTCAACAAAAATGACTACCTCTCCGTCCTTGGGTGTAGGAGGATTTTCCGGGCCAGGGGCCCTCCAGTGGATGACATCTTTCTTGGCTAAAACGCCTGTTGCGACGCATCTGTTTAATTGATCTTCGGTGACCTGAGAAGGAACCCAGTTGCATTCATAGACTTGCTTGGCCATTGCAATGAGAAGCTGGAACATGATTATTGACGGTTTAAGATTCACAGTGGACAACTATAAAGCGGTGCAAGGATATATGCATGTTGTTAAACCGGAGGCTGTTATTGGTAAATCGGAGTCTGACAATGGAGAAAGTGCGAAGATAAATGCATTGGCGGTTCAACAGGGGACTAATGGTACCATCCGGATTATCATTTTTTCTAAGATTAAACCGCCTAATCTGGTATTGAAGATACATATCTAAGAGGCATAAGTGAAGGAAAAACAAGTTTCACAGCTTGGCATAGTAATTTCAGATCTGCTGTGCCTTGGAAAATCAAAATATGTTCTAACCTAATTTCAAGTGTTCGAACAGTTCAGCAAAGTTCAAATGAGTTATATACAAAGCAGATGCCCTAACAAGGAAAAAGGAGTTTAAACTACAAGGGCACTGGAAAATATCAGATATAACTAGCCATTGGTGTTACTAAAGAGGAACAAGGAAGAACAACTCCAAGAACTTCGAAGAACTTTGATGAACACTGAACCCTAATGGTGGATCTAGAGTGAGGAGAAGAGGAACTTACTGGTGATGAGGAAGCAGCGGAGGATCGCCGCGTTTCTCTAGTGCGATAAGGCTGATGCAGCGGCCGTTGTTGAGGCGGATGCGAAGACCGACGGCGGCGGCGGAGCTCAAAGGGTTGGTCGGCGCGAGGAAGAAGACGATGCGAAGTGACACGAGGGCGGAAAAGTGAAAAGAACTCCTCGACCTTATTTATAAGGTGAATGGATAAGTGACAGGCGCGAGAATCGAGGAGCCTGAAAAATGGGATATATGACAGCTCTGTTACCTCGATTGTCGGAGGCCCATTCATGAAGATGGGTTATGCACAGTTTTTCATAACAGATGACGTCATGGCGATTTATCATGATCTTGGAAGGTGACGTCACGGCGGTTGAAGGTGCTGAAGAAGAAATTTTCTTAAGTATTGAGGATTGACATCAACCAGTTCAAATCAATCTGGGGCCTAATGTTGGGGATATTACTACTGACCGTAAACCGGCCAGGAGAGGCCGGGTTAACCCCATAGTGGTTCACTATATCTGAAGCCCATGAAGACAAAGACGGTGGCGCTTTATGAAGGCCCAGGGCCCAAAGACAGATTAAAAGCCTGTAGTCATAAACCGACCTTGATAGGTATGCTTGTATTGTAAGGAAGAAATAGTAGAGACCGGGCCGGACACGTCTATAAGCCGGCCTCGGAACCCTGTAAACCGACGGGCGTCAACCCATGTATATAAGGGGACGACCCAGCGGCGGTTTAAGGACAACACACAACAACTCGAGACCCAGGCAAAGCGTATTCGCTCCCTGGTCATCGAAACCCAAGCAATCCCACAACAACTGGATCGTAGGCTTTTACCTTCACCGCAAGGGGCCGAACTAGTATAAATTCTCTGCATCCCTTGTCCGCTTTAACCCCTTTAAACTAACCCTTTGCGATGGCTCCACAACTAAGTCCTTCCTCTAGGACATCTGCCGTGACAAAACCACGACAGGTCCATAGTTATTAGCTAGATGACTTCTTCTCTCTCTTTGGATCTCAATACAAAGTTCTCCTTGATCTTATTGGATATCTATTCGATGTAACTCTTTTTGCGGTGTGTTTGTCGAGATCCGATGAATTGTTGGTTTATGATCAAGATTATCAATGAACAATATTTGAATCTTCTCTGAATTCTTCTATGTATGATTGGTTATCTTTGCAAGTCTCTTTGAATTATCAGTTTGGTTTGGCCTACTAGATTGATCTTTCTTGCAATGGGAGAAGTGCTTAGCTTTGGGTTCAATCTTGCGTTGCTCGATCCCAGTGACAGAAGGGGAAACGACACGTATTGTATTGTTGCCATCGAGGATAAAAAGATGGGGTTTATATCATATTGCTTGAGTTTATCCCTCTACATCATGTCATCTTGCCTAATGCGTTACTCTGTTCTTATGAACTTAATACTCTAGATGCGTGCTGGATAGCGGTCGATGTGTGGAGTAATAGTGGTAGATGCAGGCAGGAGTCGGTCTACTTGTTGCGGACGTGATGCCTATATACATGATCATGCCTAGATATTCTCATAACTATGCTCAATTCTATCAATTTCTCGACAGTAATTTGTTCACCCACCGTAATACTTATGCTATCTTGAGAGAAGCCACTAGTGAAACCTATGGCCCCCGGGTATATTTTCCATCATATTAATCTCCCGTCAACTAGATATTTCTGTCGCCGTTTATTTTGCAATCTTTACTTTTCATCTTTATCATAAAAATACCAAAAATATTCTATTATCATCTCTATTAGATCTCACTTTTGCAAGTGGCCGTGAAGGGACTGACAACCCCTTTATCGCGTTGGTTGCAAGGTTCTTATTTGTTTGTGTAGGTACGAGGGACTTGTGTGTGGCCTCCTACTGGATTGATACCTTGGTTCTCAAAAACTGAGGGAAATACTTACGCTACGTTGCTGCATCACCCTTTCCTCTTCAAGGGGAAACCAACGCATGCTCAAGAGGTATCAAGAAGGATTACTGGCGCCGTTGCCAGGGAGTCTACGCAGAAGTCAAGACATACCAAGTACCCATCACAAACTCTTATCCCTCGCATTACATTATTTGCCATTTGCCTCTCGTTTTCCTCTCCCCCACTTCACCCTTGCCGGTTTTTTTGCCCTCTTTTTCCGTTCGCTTTTTCTTCGCTTGCTTCTTGTGTGATCGTTCTCTTTGCTGCCGTTATGTCTGAAACTGGGGAGGTTATCGTTGAAAAGGATAATAATGTGGAAAACGTTGATGTTTTTGATGATCCTCTTGAAGATCCTACTCTTTTACACACTAAAAAGTTTCGGATTGGTAGCAGTAATATTATTGGGAAAGGAGTTATTCAAGATTTCTTTACTTGTGCCAGTACCCTACCCTCTATGGGTGAGTCTATTCTTCATAGAACTAGTAGTCTTGCGGATACTATATCCTTGCTCCTAGTTGAACTTGAAAGACAATTTATTCATTTGCATCCTTGCATACAAAGGATTTTTCTAGAGTTTTCCAATATCGAGCATTCTTCTGTTAAGCGAGCGGCTACTATCTTTTTGGCTCATGAGTTCAGATTTATAATAAAAGAGGCCAATGAAATTTTTGCGCATTATAGGGTGTACGCTGCTCGTCCTCCCATAGAGGCTATCCTTTTTAATCAAGAATACTTAATGCGCTTACGATCTTTAGATCATGTTGCTTACAATGAAAACCTTAGAAAAAAGGTTCCTACCGATGTTCTAGTTGATAGAATTTCTGAACTTAATGATGACTTTGGTATTCAGAACAACGGGTTAGGTTTTCTCTTGAACAAAGGCTCATGACTTATTGCCAAACGAATGCTTATAATGATGAATTGGTTGTGCAATATAAGGGGCCAAAGGAGGAACCGATACCTCCCAAGCTTGATCTTGGGGACTTTTGTCCTATTAAATTTAGCCCTTTTGGTTACTTTTGCTTGCCACAAAGAAAACTTGCTGCTGAAAGTAGGTAATATGAGATGATTTTTCGTGATTTACCTTACCATCATTATGGCAACACCTAGATATATCCTTGCCTTTATGCCTAGCTAGGGGCGTTAAACGATAGCACTTGTTGGGAGGACACCCAATTTTATTTTAGTTTTCTTTTTGCTTTTTGGTTCTGTTTAGGAATAAATATTTCATCTAGCCTCTGGTTAGATGTGTTTTTGTGTTTTAATTAGTGTTTGTGCCAAGTAGAACCTTTTGGAAGACTTGAGTGAAGTCTTTTTGATCTTGCTGTAAAAAACAGAAACTTTAGCACTCACAAGATTAGCTAGTACAAATTTTTGCTGTAGAGTGGTATTTAGTTGATTCTTTTTGCAGATGATTAATAGATAAATTCCTCACGTCCAGCAATTTATTTTAGTATTTTTGGATTTCCAGAAGTTTGCGTTAGATACAGATTACTACAAACTGTTCTGTTTTTGACAGATTCTGTTTTTCGTGTGTTGTTTGCTTATTTGGATGAATCTATGGCTAGTAATGGAGTTTATGACCATAGAGAAGTTTGAATACAGTAGGTTTAATACCAATATAAATAAAGAATGAGTTCATTACAATACCTTAAAGTGGTTTTTGTTTTGTTTCGCTAACGGAGCTCACGAGATTTTCTGTTAAGTTTTGTGTTGTGAAGTTTTCAAGTTTTGGGTAAAGATTTGATGGATTATGGAACAAGGAGTGGCAAGAGCATAAGCTTGGGGATGCCCAAGGCACCCCAAGGTAAAATCCAAGGGCAACCAAAAAGCCTAAGCTTGGGGATGCCCCGGAAGGCATCCCCTCTTTTGCTTCATCCATCGGTAACTTTACTTGGAGCTATATTTTTATTCACCACATGATATGTGTTTTGCTTGGAGCGTCTTGTATGATTTGAGTCTTTGCTTTTTAGTTTACCACAATCATCCTTGCTGTACACACCTTTTGAGAGAGACCCACATGAATCGGAATTTATTAGAATACTCTATGTCCTTCACTTATATCTTTTGAGCTAAACAATTTTGCTCTAGCGCTTCACTTATATCTTTTAGAGCACAGTGGTGGTTTTATTTTATAGAAATTATTGATCTCTCATGCTTCACTTATATTATTTTGAGAGTATTTTAGAACAGCATGGTAGTTTGCTTTGGCTATAAAATTAGTCCTAATATGATAGGCATCCAAGATGGATATAATAAAAACTTTCATATAAAGTGCATTGAATACTAAGAGAAGTTCGATACTTGAAGATTGTTTTGAGATATGAAGATGGTGATATTAGAGTCGTGCTAGTTGAGTAGTTGTGAATTTGAGAAATACTTTTTCTAAAGTTTGTGATTCCCGTAGCATGCACGTATGGTGAACCGTTATTCGATGAAGTCGGAGCATGATTTATTTATTTATTGTCTTCCTTATGAGTGGTAGTCGGGGACGAGCGATGGTCTTTTCCTACCAATCTATCCCCTAGGAGCATGCGCGTAGTACTAAGTTTCGATAACTAATAGATTTTTGCAATAAGTATGTGAGTTGTTTATGACAAATGTTGAGTCCATGGATTACACGCGCTCTCGCCCTTCCACCATTGCTAGCCTCTCTAATACCGCGCACCTTTCGCCGGTATCACAGACCCACCATATACCTTCCTCAAAACAGCCATCATACCTACCTATTATGGCATTTCCATAGCCATTCCGAGATATATTGGCATGCAACTTACCACCGTTCCGTTTATTATGACACGCTTCATCATTGTCATATTGCTTTGCATGATCATGTAGTTGACATCGTATTTGTGGCAAAGCCACCTTTATAATTCTTTCATACATGTCACTCTTGATTCATTGCATATCCCGGTACACCGCCGGAGGCATTCACATAGAGTCATATTTTGTTCTAAGTATGGAGTTGTAATTCTTGAGTTGTAGGTAAAAAAAAGTGTGATGATCATTATTAGAGCATTGTCCCAAGTGAGGAAAGTATGATGAAGACTATGATTCCCCTACAAGTCGGGATGAGACTCCGGACGAAAGAAAAAAAAAGAGAAAGAAAAGAGGCCAAAAAAAGAAGAAGGCCCAAATAAAAAAATGAGAGAAAAAGAGAGAAGGGACAATGTTACTATCCTTTTTCACACTTGTGCTTCAAAGTAGCACCATGATCTTCATGATAGAGAGTCTCCTATGTTGTCACTTTCATATACTAGTGGGAATTTTACATTATAGAACATTGCTTGTATATTCCAATGATGGGCTTCCTCAAAATGCCCTAGGTCTTCGTGAGCAAGCGAGTTGGATGCACACCCACTTAGTTTCTTTTGTTGAGCTTTCATACACTTATAGCTCTAGTGCATCCGTTGCATGGCAATCCCTACTCACTCACATTGATATCTCTTAATGGGCATCTCCATAGCCCATTGATATGCCTAGTTGATGTGAGACTATCTTCTCCTTTTTTGTCTTCCCCGCAACCACCGTTCTATTCCACATATAGTGCTATATCCATGGCTCATGCTCATGTATTGCGTGAAGATTGAAAAAGTTTGAGAACATCAACAGTATGAAACAATTGCTTGGCTTGTCATCGGGGTTGTGCATGATTAAATAATTTGTGTGATGAAGATAGAGCATAGCCAGACTATATGATTTTGTAGGGATAACTTTCTTTGGCCATGTTATTTTGAGAAGACATGATTTCTTTGTTAGTATGCTTGAAGTATTATTATTTTCATGTTAATATTAAACTTTTGTCTTGAATCTTTCAGATCTGAACATTCATGCCACAATAAAGAAAATTACATTGAGAAATATGCTAGGTAGCATTCCACATCAAAAATTCTGTTTTTATCATTTACCTACTCGAGGACGAGCAGGAATTAAGCTTGGGGATGCTTGATACGTCTCCAACGTATCTATAATTTTTTATTGTTCCATGCTATTATATTATCTGTTTTGGATGTTTAATAGGCTTTACTAAGCACTTTTATATTATTCTTGGGACTAACCTACTAACCCAAGGCCCAGTGCAAATTGCTATTTTTTTGCCTATTTCAGTGTTTCGTAGAAAAGGAATATCAAACGGAATCCAAACGGAATGAAACCTTCGGGAACGTGATTTTTGGAACAAACGTGATCCAGAGGACTTGGAGTGGACGTCGAGAAACAACTGAGGAGGCCACGAGGCAGGGAGGCGCGCCTGCCCCCCTGGGCGCGCCCCCACCCTCGTGGGCCCCTCGTGGCTCCACTGACCTACTTATTCCTCCTATATATACCTACGTACCCCGAAACCATCCAGGAGCACCACGAAACCCTATTTCCACCGCCGCAACCTTCTGTACCCATGAGATCCCATCTTGGGTCCTTTTCCGGCGCTCCGCCAGAGGGGGCATCGATCACGGAGGGCTTCTACATCAACACCATAGCCTCTCCGATGATGTCTGAGTAGTTTACCACAGACCTTCAGGTCCATAGTTATTAGCTAGATGGCTTCTTCTCTCTCTTTGGATCTCAATACAAAGTTCTCCTCGATCTTCTTGGAGATCTATTCGATGTAACTCTTTTTGCGGTGCGTTTGTCGAGATCCGATGAATTGTGGGTTTATGATCAAGACTATCTATGAACAATATTTGAATCTTCTCTGAATTCTTTTATGTATGATTGGTTATCTTTGCAAGTCTCTTCGAATTATCAGTTTGGTTTGGCCTACTAGATTGATCTTTCTTGCAATGGGAGAAGTGCTTAGCTTTGGGTTCAATCTTGCGTTGCTCGATCCTAGTGACAGAAGGGGAAACGACACGTATTGTATTGTTGCCATCGAGGATAAAAAGATGGGGTTTATATCATATTGCTTGAGTTTATCCCTCTACATCATGTCATCTTGCCTAATGCGTTACTCCGTTCTTATGAACTTAATACTATAGATGCATGCTGGATAGCGGTCGATGTGTGGAGTAATAGTAGTAGATGCAGGCAGGAGTCGGTCTACTTGTTGCGGAAGTGATGCCTATATACATGATCATGCCTAGATATTCTCATAACTATGCTCAATTCTATCAATTGCTCAACAGTAATTTGTTCACCCACCGTAATACTTATGCTATCTTGAGAGAAGCCACTAGTGAAACCTATGGACCCGGGTCTATTTTCCATCATATTAATCTCCCATCAACTAGCTATTTCTGTCGCCGTTTATTTTGCATTCTTTACTTTTAATCTTTATCATAAAAATACCAAAGATATTCTCTTATCATCTCTATCAGATCTCACTTTTGCAAGTGGCCGCGAAGGGATTGACAACCCCTTTATCGCATTGGTTGCAAGGTTCTTATTTGTTTGTGTAGATACGAGGGACTTGCATGTGGCCTCCTACTGGATTGATACCTTGGTTCTCAAAAACTGAGGGAAATACTTACGCTACTTTGCTGCATCACCCTTTCCTCTTCAAGGGAAAACCAACGCATGCTCAAGAGGTAGCAAGGAACGCCTCAAGGAAGCCCACACACCAGCCTAAACATGTATATGAAGTAACCGAGATTGATTTAAAGTCCTAGGCTCCAACTAAACCAGATAAAGCACGCATGAGGTTCAGGAGTGTGTGTGGATTTGTTGGCAGGGCAGGCTGAACATTAATCTGCCCGGGTTTTGGAAGGCTGACACAGAAACACGGTGAAGGATAGTCCAGGAGATCATGGATCACTTCAACGTTTCAGAGCAGTGGAGAATGCAGGTGGAACACGCTGCACTGAAGAAGGCTAGGGTTGCTTGGAGAAACTGGAAGCACGTGCTGTACAAGAAGTACTTGAGTGAAGGCAAGGACCCAATCCCCGCATAACCCCAAATTATAAAGGCAGACTAGGAAGAATTCAAAAGGGTTAGGGCAACTACAGAGTTTGCTGAGAAGAGTTTCAAGCAACCGGAACTTCAGAAGAAGAACATACACCCCCACCGTATGGGTGTGGCAGGATACTACGGCATGAAATTGATATGGGAACGGGAGGACAAAGAAGCAGTAGCGGCCGGTGGGAATCCGACCTTTAGTGAAATCAGGGGCGAGCGCGCCAGAGACTACTTTCGGGCACGTGCAAAGAGGTGTGATGATGGAACTTATTACTTTGAAAACGCACGTGACGCCAAACTGTATGAAGTGATGTTAGAGGTTTCCAAGATCCCTGGAAGGTTCTACAGGAACTCTAGGCCATGTGACATTCTCTCCATTGCTCTGGAGACAAAAGAGCCCCCTGGCCGTGCAAGGGGTATAGGTGTTAATGTCCCGCACAAGAGGGTTTTCACACTCAGCAAAGAAGAGAGGCTCAGCATGAAAAAAGCGAGGAGTGAAATGAAGCAGAATGCATTGTATGAAAGGTCGAAGAAGGAGATTTATCCGGCTGTTCGAAAGGATGTTGAGGAGTCAATGATGATGCAGAAGACTCTAACACTGATAGATAGCCAGCTGATGGGAGGGGAGGCGGGCATGGATGATGATGCTTATTGCGCGACAATACTGCATAAGAGTAGTTGTGCATCAGCTGACCCCAGCGACACGGAGACAGCAGCTGCTCGTGGTGATGCTATATCTGATTTATCTGGAATGAAAGACAGACTGAAGGGCGTGCTTACACATTATGAAGGTACATTAAAATGTGCAATACCCTGGGTTTGCCCACCCTTCTTGGAAGAGGGCCTCTTCTTGGACAATGTGCCATTGAAGCCGGGCTATGTGAAGTGCTACGTGACTGAAGTAAAGCCTGGATTCAATGAATTTGCCATGAAGAATGTCCTAGGAGACTTCGATGAGCAAAGGACCTTGGGAGAAACACTGTTACATCACATCCAGTGGCCGCCCCAAAGTAGCCAGTGGCAAGGCCTACAACTGCTGATGACGCACCACCGGTTCAGATGCCGGCTGCTGAAGCGGCGGGGGGAAACCCAGCTGCAGCACATGCTCAGCAGACCAACCTGGTGGAACAGACTGCTAAGCAGTCTGATGCTTCAGAACCGCCTGCTAAGCAGTCTGTAGGTCCAGAACTGATTGCTCATCAGTCCGTCGGTCCGCAGGCGCATGATTAGCATACCAATGCGTCAGCACTTCCTGCTCAGTAAACCAATGCGTTGGCACGGCCTCCTCAGCACACCGATAAGTTGGCACCACCTGCGCAAAAACCCGACATAGCTTCAACGCATGGTCAGCAGTCTGATGCCTCTGCTCCTACAGCCTAGTAGTCCGTCCCAGCAGCGCCGCCAACTCAGTGGTCCGGCATAGATAAACCATCTTCTAAGCAGTCCATCCAAGCTTCACCGTCTGCTTGGTAGTCTACCTTGCAGCCAACCAGACATTCTGCCAGAAATGCTTCAAGTACCAAGAAGTAAGTGGCAAAAAAGGCCACACCCACGACCACGAGGAAGTGCAGCGGGAGAGTGAAGAGGAAAGAGAACGATTGCCTCTTACTTAAAGCACTCATCACCCAGAACCAAATTAACAACAGCTTGTTCGAATCGGGGAGTAATATCATTTTTGACGCCATGGATGATGAAGAAGTAGAATTGTTGCTTGCTAAAAGTAAAGCAGACGTACATGAAGCACGCAATTACGCCCATGGCCAGCCATTTCTTGTTGGTGAACACTTTGATGAGTGTAGCTCCAGTTGCCGCGAGTTACATGAATATTGCATGGATCAAATGTCAGTAGGTCATCATGCTTTGCTAGTCCACTACAATAGAGATAATTTCCGACACGATGAGGGTTCCATCAATGTGAGTTTCAAGGAATTACATCTCTTCTTCAACTTCAACGTGCTCGATGCCACTCTTGTTAGATGCCTGATTTTGTAAGTACATAACAAAATCTGATCATATCAAACGGAATCCAAACGGGATAAAAATGGACGGAGAATATTTTTGGAATATTTGAAGAATATGGGAGGAAGAATCAACGCGAGAAGGTGCCCGAGGGGGGCACGAGGCAGGGGGCGCGCCTGCCCCCCTCGTGCCCCCCGTAAGGCAGTTGCTGCTCTACTTTGGCCGCAAGAAAGCTAATTTTCGGAAAAAAATGACGGCGAAGGTTTCAATCCAATCGGAGTTATGGATCTCCATATATATACGAAACGGTGAAAAGGCAGAATACGAGAATGCAGAAACAGAGAGAGACAAAGAGACAGATCCAATCTCGGAGGGGCTCTCGCTCCTCCCATGCCATGGATGCCAAGGACCAGAGGGGAAACCCTTCTCCCATCTAGGGAGGAGGTCAAGGAAGAAGAAGACGAAGGGCCCCCCTCTCCCCTTCTCTTCTGGTGGCGCCGGAACGCTGCCGTGGCCACCATCATCATCACCACAATCTTCACCAACAACTTCACCACCATCATCACCAACTCTTCCCCCCTTTATGCAGTGGTGTAACCTCTCTCTTACCCGTTGTAATCTCTACTTAAACATGGTGCTCAACACTATATATTATTCCCAAGTGATGTATGGCTATCCTATGATGTTTGAGTAGATTCGTTTTGTCCTATGGGTTATTTGATGATCAAGATTGGTTTGAGTTGCATGTTTTATTATTGGTGCTGTCCTATGGTGCTCCCCGTGTCGCGCAACCGTGAGGGATTCCCGCTGTAGGGTTTGCAATATGTTCATGATTTGCTTATGGTGGGTGGCGTGAGTGACAGAAGCACAGTCCCGAGTAAGTAGGTTGTTTGCGTGTGGGATAAAGGGGACTTGATGCTTTAATGCTATGGTTGGGTTTTACCTTAATGATATTTAGTAGTTGCGGATGCTTGCTAGAGTTCCAATCATAAGTGCATATGATCCAAGTAGAGAAAGTATGTTAGCTTATGTCTCTCCCTCAAATAAAATTGCAATAGTGATTACCGGTCTAGTTATCGATTGCCTATGGACAAATAACTTTCTCGTGACAAAAAGCTCTTTACTAAAACTAATTTAGTTGTGTCTTTATCTAAATAGCCCCTACTTTTTATTTATGCGCTCTTTATTTTCTTGCAAACCTATCCGAAATTACCTACAAAGTACTTCTACTTTCATACTTGTTCTAGGCAAAGTGAACGTCAAGCGTGCGTAGAGTTGTATCGGTGGTCGATAGAACTTGAGGGAATATTTGTTCTACCTTTAGCTCCTCGTTGGGTTCGACACTCTTACTTATCGAAAGAGGCTACAATTGATCCCCTATACTTGTGGGTTATCAAGACCATTTTCTGGCGCCGTTGCCGGGGAGCAATAGTGTGGGGTGAATATTCTCGTGTGTGCTTGTTTGCTTTATCACTAAGTAATTTTTATTTGCTGTTCTTAGTTGTTCTTTATCTTTACTTATGGATATGGAACACGAAATACCAAAAAAATTAGGTGTACCTGCTACTCATGGAGATGGGGAACCTTCTAAAACCCTCGATGCTCATTATGTGAAAAATATTATGTACCATTTTGATAATCCTGAGAAAACCTCATTCAATTATGTAATGGGAGACACGTTGGACCGACGTGAATACTTTAGGGATTATCGCTTGACTCAAAAAGGGAAACTATTATGGGATCAAATTTATATGTTGAAGTGGTATGCTAGGCAAATATGCTTGAGATATGATTATACTTGTTGCTCTAGGATGAAGTCTCCACACCTTCCCTTTTCATGCGAATTTAATGATAATGAAACCTTGGCTTCTTATGCTAGAGGTATATATGATTACTATGATGTGGAACAAATAGAAGAATTTGTTGCTTTTAAGGGTGCTTATGAAATTGAATCTTTTTTTGAAAAGTATGAAGCTTTTGATGATGATGTTTATAGACCTGAAAATTTTGCTATATTGAAATATTGCTATGATAATTATGAATATAATTCCTATATTGATGCGCTTATTGAGAAAGTCTCCGCTGCCCAAGAAGAGACTAATATTTTGCAGGAGTCTATGGAAGAAGAAATTGATGAAACTGTGAGCTCATTGGATGAAAAAGATGACGAGGAGAGCGAAGAACAAAAGGAGGAAGAGCGGATTAGCTACCCGTGCCCACCTTCTAATGAGAGTAACTCTTCAACTCATACATTGTTTAATTTCCCTTCGTGCTTACCGAAGGATGATTGCTATGATGATTGTTATTATCCCGTTGATTCTCTTGAAATATCCCTTTTTGATGATGCTTGCTATGCTTGTGGCCATGATGCCAATATGAATGATGCTTATGGAGATGAACTTTCTATAGTTCCTTATGTTAAACATGAAATTGTTGCTATTGCACCCACACATGATAGTCCTATTATCTTTTTGAATTCTCCAAACTACACTATATCGGAGAAGTTTGCTCTTATTAAGGATTATATTGATGGGTTGCCTTCTACCGTTGCACATGATGATTTTGATGAATATAATATGCATGTGCTTGCTGCTCCTACTTGCAATTATTATGAGAGAGGAACTATATCTCCACCTCTCTATGTTTCCAACACGATAAAATTGCAAGAAACTGTTTATACTATGCATTGGCCTTTACTTTGTGTGCATGAATTGTTCTTTTATGACATGCCGATGCATAGGAAGAGAGTTAGACTTTGTTGTTTCATGATATATGTTACCTCATGCTCACTACTAAATGCCAAATCATTGCTAATTAAAATTGGCTTTGATATACCTTGGGATCCGGGTGGATTCACTACTTGAGCACTATATGCCTAGCTTAATGGCTTTAAAGAAAGCGCTGCCAGGGAGACAACCCGGAAATTTTAGAGAGTCATTTATTTCTGTTGAGTGCTTTTATATAGTTTAAAAATAAAAAAATAAAGAGGGGAACCCGAAACTTTCCAAAAAGAAAAGCGAAAGTGAGAAAGACGAGCATTGTTGAAGTGGGAGCTAGCCTTGAACTTTGTTCATGCTCACGGAAACTTTGTGAATCTTGATTACAGAAAATTTTCAACAAAAATAATTATCCCCTTTTACAATTCCACTATATTATAAAAATATGTGCCAAGGTTTGCCTTTAGGATGTTTACAATGCTTGTTGGTTTGTACGGTGCAGGACAGAAACTTTGGTTGTAGTGCGCGATTTTACATTTTTTACTGGAACGTCAAATGGTTCTGATTCTTTTTGCACGGTCTTTATATACAAACTGCTTATTTTTACTAATTTTGGCAGAACTTTTCAAGTACGAGAAGTATGGTTAATGTTCAGATTATTACAGACTGTTCTGTTTTAGCCAGATTCTGTTTTTGATGCATAGTTCGCTTGTTTTGATGAACTATCAATTCCTATCAGTGGATTAAGCCATGGAAAAGTTATATTACAGTAGCTATAATGAAAAAAACAAAATATGAATTGGTTTGCAACAGTACTTAGAGTAGTGATTTGCTTTATTATACTAACGGATCTTACCGAGTTTTTTGTTGAAGTTTTGTGTGGATGAAGTGTTCGATGATCGAGAAGGTCTCGATGTAAAAAGAAGGAAGAGAGGCAAGAGCTCAAGCTTGGGGATGCCCAAGGCACCCCAAGTAAATATTCAAGGAGACTCAAGCGTCTAAGCTTGAGGATGCCCCGGAAGGCATCCCCTCTTTCTTCAACAAGTATCGGTATGTTTTCGGATTCGTTTCATTCATGTGATATGTGCAAATCTTGGAGCGTCTTTTGCATTTAGTTTTCACTTTACTTTTATGCACCATGCTGGTATGAGGTAGTCCTTGGTTGATTTATAGAATGCTCATTGCACTTCACTTAAATCTTTTGAGTATGGCTTTATAAAATGCTTCATGTGCTTCACTTATATCATTTGAAGTTTGGATTGCCTGTTTCTCTTCACATAGAAAACCGCCATTTGTAGAATGCTCTTTTGCTTCACTTATACTTATTAGAGCGTGGTCATATCTTTTGTAGAAAGAATTAAACTCTCTTGCTTCACTTATATCTATTTAGAGAGTTGACAGGAATTGGTCATTCACATGGTTAGTCATAAAATCCTACATAAAACTTGTAGATCACTGAATATGATATGTTTGATTCCTTGCAATAGTTTTGCGATATAAAGATGGTGATATTAGAGTCATGCTAGTGGGTATTTGTGGATTGTAGAAAAACTTGTGTTGAAGTTTGTGATTCCTGTAGCATGCACGTATGGTGAACCGTTATGTGATGAAGTCGGAGCATGATTTATTTATTGATTGTCTTCCTTATGAGTGGTGGTCGGGGACGAGCGATGGTATTTTCCTACCAATCTATCCCCATAGGAGCATGCGCGTAGTACTTTGTTTCGATAACTAATAGATTTTTGCAATAAGTATGTGAGTTCTTTATGACTAATGTTGAGTCCATGGATTATACGCACTCTCACCCTTCCACCATTGCTAGCCTCTCTAGTACCGCGCAACTTTCGCCGGTACCATAAACCCACCATATACCTTCCTCAAAACAGCCACCATACCTACCTATCATGGCATTTCCATAGCCATTCCGAGGTATATTGCCATGCAACTTCCATCATCATCATATACATGACTCGAGCATTCATTATCATATTGCTTTGCATGATCGTAAGATAGCTAGCATGATATTTTCATGGCTTGTCCGTTTTTTTGATATCTTTGCTACGCTAGATCATTGCACATCCCGGTACACTGCCGGAGGCACTCATATAGAGTCATATCTTTGTTCCAGATATCGAGTTGTAATATTGAGTTATAAGTAAATAAAAGTGTGATGATCATCATTATTAGAGCATTGCCCGAGTGAGGAAAGGATGATGGAGACTATGATTCCCCCACAAGTCGGGATGAGACTCCGGACTTTACAAAAAAATAAAAGAGGCCAAAGAAGCCCACCAAAAAAATAAAAAATGAGAGAAAAAGAGAGAAGGGGCAATGTTACTATCCTTTTACCACACTTGTGCATCAGAGTAGCACCATGTTCTTCATATAGAGAGTCTCTTGAGTTATCACTCTCATATACTAGTGTGAATTTTCATTATAGAACTTGGCTTGTATACTCCGATGATGGGCTTCCTCAAACGCCCGAGGTCTTCATGAGCAAGCAAGTTGGATGCACACCCACTTAGTTTTCTGTCTGAGCTTTCATACACTTATAGCTCTTAGTGCATCCGTTGCATGGCAATTCCTACTCACTCACATTGATATCTATTGATGGGCATCTCCATAGCCCGTTGATAAGCCGCCTGGATGTGAGACTTTCTCCTTTTTGTCTTCTCCACACAACCTCCATCATATTCTATTCCACCTATAGTGCTATGTCCATGGCTCACGCTCATGTATTGCGTGAAAGTTGAAAAGGTTTGAGAACATCAAAAGTATGAAACAATTGCTTGGCTTGTCATCGGGGTTGTGCATGATTTGAATATTTTGTGTGGTGAAGATGGAGCATAGCCAGACTATATGATTTTGTAGGGATAACTTTCTCTGGCCTTGTTATTTTGAAAAGACATGATTGCTTTATTAGTGGGCTTGAAGTATTATTGTTTTTATGTCAAATGATAGACTATTGCTTTGAATCATTCATGTCTTAATATTCATGCCATGATTAGATACATGATCAAGATTATGCTAGGTAGCATTCCACATCAAAAATTATCTTTTTTATCATTTACCTACTCGAGGACGAGCAGGAATTAAGCTTGGGGATGCTGATACGTCTCCGTCGTATCTATAATTTTTGATTGTTCCATGCCAATATTATACAACTTTCATATACTTTTGGCAACTTTTTATACTATTTTTTGGGACTAACATATTGATCCAGTGCCCAGTTCCAGTTCCTGTTTGTTGCATGTTTTATGTTTCGCAGAAATCCCATATCAAACGGAACCAAACGGGATAAAAACGGACCAAGAATATTTTTGGAATATTTGAAGAATATGGGAGGAAGAATCAACGCGAGACGGTGCCCGAGGGGGGCACGAGGCAGGGGGCGCGCCTGCCCCCCTGGGCGCGCCTGCCCCCCTCGTGGCCCCCACGTAAAGCGGTTGCTTCTCTACTTTGGCCGCAAGAAAGCAAATTTTCAGAAAAAAAATCACGGTGAAGGTTTCAATCCAATCGGAGTTACGGATCTCCATATATATACGAAACGGTGAAAAGGCAGAATACGAGAACGCAGAAACAGAGAGAGACAGAGAGACAGATCCAATCTCGGAGGGGCTCTCGCCCCTCCCATGCCATGGAGGCCAAGGACCAGAAGGGAAACCCTTCTCCCATCTAGGGAGGAGGTCAAGGAAGAAGAAGACGAAGGGGCCCCCTCTCCCCTTCTCTTCTGGTGGCGCCGGAACGCTGCCGTGGCCACCATCATCGTCACCGCAATCTTCACCAACAACTTCACTACCATCATCACCAACTCTCCCCCCCTCTATGCAGCGGTGTAACCTCTCTCTTACCTGTTGTAATCTCTACTTAAACATGGTGCTCAACGCTATATATTATTTCCCAATGATGTATGACTATCCTATGATGTTTGAGTAGATTCGTTTTGTCCTATGGGTTATTTGATGATCAAGATTGGTTTGAGTTGCATGTTTTATTATTGGTGCTGTCCTATGGTGCTCTCCGTGTCGCTCAAGCGTGAGGGATTCCCGCTGTAGGGTTTGCAATATGTTCATGATTTGCTTATGGTGGGTGGCGTGAGTGACAGAAGCACAGACCCGAGTAAGTAGGTTTTTTGCGTATGGGATAAAGGGCACTTGATGCTTTAATGCTATGGTTGGGTTTTACCTTAATGATCTTTAGTAGTTGCGGATGCCCGCTAGAGTTCCAATCATAAGTGCATATGATCCAAATAGAGAAAGTACGTTAGCTTATGCCTCTCCCTCAAATAAAATTGCAATAGTGATTATCGGTCTAGTTATCGATTGCCTAGGGACAAATAACTTTCTCGTGACAAAAAGCTCTTTACTAAAACTAATTTAATTGTGTCTTTATCTAAACAGCCCCTACTTTTTATTTACGCGCTCTTTATTTTCTTACAAACCTATCCGAAATTACCTACAAAGTACTTCTAGTTTCATACTTATTCTAGGTAAAGTGAACATCAAGCATGCGTAGAGTTGTATCGGTGGTCTATAGAACCGGAGGGAATATTTGTTCTACCTTTAGCTCCTCGTTGGGTTCGACACTCTTACTTATCGAAAGAGGCTACAATTGATCCCCTATACTTGTGGGTTATCAGATACTATGTTTGCAGACATATGGTCTCCATCTTCAAATTGGCTAATAGTTGTGACGATCCTCGCGAATTAGTACTAGTAAGTCTATCTTAATTAATATCTTCTACTCCACTCATATGGCACATTATGATCTTAAAAATACTGCAGCTCATCTTAAAACCGAGGACCCCTGAACCGCTCCCGGCTGGTGAATTGCTGAGGGTTCGGAGATTCATCAGCGACTTCTTCCTGGATCACTACATCAATCCCACAGGTGACAATGAAGATTTCAGCATGCGTTCTCCTGAAACATTGAGTAAGAGTTAGCCGCTAAACATATAATGCATGGATCCATTGTATTCCATCTGATGAGGTCTTCGTATTTCGTACACTATGATTAATTATGTAATGCATATATGTGTGGACAAATCATTGGAATTTAGCTACCATATGTTCAATTGCAATTGTTTCGAAATCTGATGAATGTTCTTCCTGTGGACACTATTTGTTCAATTGAATATTGTGGCGAATTTGCTTTTTGCGTGCCAATTCAAAATGGGATATTTTTGCTTATTTTTTCAATTGAATATGTGGCGAATTTACTTTTTGCATGCCGATTCAAAATGGGATATTTTTGTTTTAACCTGGCAATTGCTCTGCACACGGTTCAACCACATGAGTGTGTACGATCCACATCGGAAAGCATACGTCAATCATAGCGGAATCGTCGGTGATACACAGTAGAACGCAAACGATTTGCAGCGCTACTACATGTGCGTACGGTCTCCGGAACAGTTTGTGATATCGCGTTATTGCACACGAGAACTGGGAGTAAATCGTGCCGAATGCAAAATACAATCCCAGTCGTAATTTTTTCAGGAAACTTGTGGGATCCCAAATGAAAAGCACACGTCACTCTTGCGGCAACCGTCGGTGATACCCAACAATTCACAAACGGTCTGCAGCACTTGTATGTGTGCGAAGGGGCTCCTGAACCATTTGTGATAGAATATTATCGCAGACGGTAATTATTGGCAAACGTGTGCGATGGAGTCTAGCATGGCAGACAGGTTACGTAGAAAACTCGTGTGCCATGGGACACAAAGTACACACAGTTCATATGTTGGCCCGTGTGCCTTACATACTGTTTCCCAAATGGTTCTTTACGACAGACTGTATGGTTTCACCGTGTCACTAGAAACGCTTAATCACCGATACCACACGTGCGAAAGAATTTAGTGTGTGCTGCATCGCACACGATTACATTTTGGAAGTCCTCTGGATCACTGCTCCATATCCCCGACAGTTTCTGGGTCGTGTGGGAAGGACACCCTATCGCACACACTCACTTGGCGACGGTCCCAAATGCCGTCGCCGAAAGGGGTTAAAAACCGTTTGTATAGCACCGATGCGTACCAGTGATACTGCATCAGAAACAGTTCATGGTTGCGAATCGTGTACGATAAGGCAACTAACACAAACATTTAGTTTGCCCGCACCGTTTGTGATATTGTCTGACATCACACATGCTTTGCAAACAGCAACTGTGTGCATGCTTGCACACGTTTCCTCTCTATGAACCATCTCGGATTATGGTGCATATCGCAAACGTTTGTGTTTTATCAACCGTGTGTCCCGTAACAACCTGGAGTGTGTAATTTCACCGTAATTTAATTGCTGCTTTTCCAAATTGTACGGGATTTGGATTTGAATTTGAATGTATGCTACAGCTTTATTCATATCCATCAGGTTCAAACAACCAAGGCATTATTCGATTCATAGGTACATATGTTCAAGAATTACATAAGAACCAAAAAAAAGAATGATGAACCACAGTTGTATACTTGTACTATTAAAGACGGTAAACAAAGAGGCAAAATATATTCTGGTTGCTGAACAAGGTGAAGCGGAATGCCCATATTGTGCCCTCCCTTGTGATGGCCGACCGCCCATCCTTCACGGTCTTCATGAAAACATCTAGATAATCATCGTGTTCTGGTAGAAATACTTTAACCTTTGCATGCCCACCAATCATGTAGTTTGAGAGGTAATCTTGAGTAAACTGCTTTGGCAACCGCTGCAAAGGAAAAAGATTCAGACATTGTCATCTAACACAACTCATTATGGGCAGTAAAAAGAAGGCTGCAAAGTTCTTACTTACCATCCTGCAGTTCGCTGTTGTCTTGGATAAAGTGTAAACAAATAGTTTAATTGCAATCTTTGGACCCATTTTACTAACAATCTTTATCAGCTTCCTCACTTGATGCTGGTTCATCGATATCTCATTGCCCCATACGTAGAAAGGGTCAAAGCACGGATCTTTACCAATGACATATGTACCTAAAAGCACCAAGTTAATATTAGAAGCTACACAGCAATTGCACAATGATGTAGTAAAACACTCTTTTATAATATGTCTATATACATCCGTATGTGGTAGTCCATTTAAAATCTCTAAAAAGACAAATATTTAGGAACGGAGGGACTATCTTATAACATCCAATCTCACATATTAGATAAATTAACATCTTATATTATGGGCCGGAAGGAGTTTAGTGCATTCTTACAAATTATCGGCTAATTAACTGCTGCTGTATCCATGGGTTACAGTTAGTTTGAGCTAGTTCGGGCTCAAATAGCCGTAAAGTATATCTAAACACGAGGGCTAGTTTGAGCTAGTTGCATCTATAACCCACCCAAAAAAACTACCAACCCAAGAGGTGCTAATTGGAGCTAGTTCTCCTAGTGCATTTATTTTCAATCTAACCCTGCCATCCAAACAACTCTTTGGATGGAGTCAGTTCAGGGTTAGTAATGAGCTAAAAACTAACTCTAACCTCTAGCTAAGTTGAGTATCCAAACAGGGTTGTGTTGTAGTAGTTGTTGCTGCTGCTCTTCTACGTATATCTAGACATCATTAGAACATTAATGTAGCCTAGGATTGCATATTTAGACATTAAGTACAATGCATGTTGCTATGTAGCCTAAGATATATTACATATGGCCCTAGTTAACCTAACGAAAAATGGGTTGCAGATATATTCAGTTAAAAGTCTGATTCACCGATTAGTCCCTTATCAGCCGCCGGCCTATATGGTACCAACTACTGATATCCTGAACAGTGAGCAAATATAAGCCATGGGATGAAACTAACCTCGATGGAAAATAGCAGTTGTTCCCAAAATTGTCCTATGTAGGTAAAGCGAGGAGCATGTTAAGCACAACAGGCTAAACATCAACCAAAATTATACATGGCAGACAAAATAATCTCTAAAAGATAGCTTCAGTGTGCAGGTTTAAGCACACTAGTAAAGCAAAACAAGTGGAATGGTGTGCTAACTGCACCAGGCCTAACATTTAACAACAAGCAAACATAGTCATTCAAACTGGTATTGTGCCGACCTAAGTACACTAGTTATTGTTAAATAAAAATGGAAAGGTGTGTTAACTACAAGATGCAGCAACCAAATGTAGTCATTCATAGTGGTATTGTTGAAACTGGTACTGATGAAATTGAACTGCACAGTTCATACTTGCACATATAGAACATCACATTGTGAATAACTGGAATAAAGAAGGCATACTACAAACAACCAAAGATAGCATTTGAAACTGGACATATGCTAACTACAAACAACCGAACAATCAAAAAACTTTAAAAGAAGCATCTGCTAGCTATAACAGGCTTAACATCAAGCAAATATATGCATTCCTATCGGTATGTTTAAAACTGGATTGATGAAATGTACTGCACAGTAAATAATTGCACATATAGAGCATCACATTGTGAACAACTGAAATAAACAAGGCATACTGCAAACAACCAGATATAGCAATTCAAACTGGACATATTCTCACTACACTACAAAAGGGACTCGACAAAACAAATCATGGGTTTCCCCCTGTGAAGAGGCACGGCAAAACAAATCATGGGTTTCCTCACTTGTCATAGATGGGCTCATTCCCGTGGGAAGAGCATGGACCCTGGATGCGCTCCATGTTGTCGCAGATGGGCTCCTTCCCCTTGGAAGAGCATGGATGTAGGGTGCCCTCCCTGATGTTGCATACGGGCGCTTTCCCCTTGGAAGAGCAGATGGGCTCTTTCCCCTTGGAAGAGCCAGAGAGGGTGCCCTCCTCGTGGTCGCCGTCGATGAGGTCTGACTTGGAAGCTGTGGATCCAAAGCCAGCGTCGCAGAACGTGTCCTTCAGAAATGACAAAAGGGGCTCGATGGTGATGTAGAATGGCAAATTGTTGACAGCGAGCCAGAGGAGATCAGCGGCGGGGCCATGGATGAGATCGACGGTGATTGAACCTGAGGGGTTAGGGGTGGGCCACTTAACCTGTGACATAGGCCGCCTCAGGCCGTCGCTGTCGATGACCTCGATGTCATAGCCAGCGACCGAGACATGCCCATATACTCTAGCCCACTGCTTGAGTGCCTACCGCCAGTAATGGTCGTCAGCTTCCTCAGCAACGTCGGGCGAAGAGACCGCTATACACCTCTTTTGGGCCAGTCGCTCCTCGAGCTCCACGGAAAGAGTAGCCTGGCTTAGGCTGTGATGCTCTAGAGTGGGGGACGGGGATGGGGATCTGTGGGAAAGGGAGCGTTTGGCAGGCGTCATGTAAGAAATTCAGGGTTGGGTATGGAGATCGGTGGGTAAGCTGCACGGGCAAACCGACAGATGTTGACAATGGAGGCCTTGCGGCGGCGGCGGGGACCTTGCTAGGGTTTCGAGCGAGGGCGTGTGTGTGTGCGCGCGCACGCCCGAGGAGGTTTTGGTGTGTGTGTTGTGTGTGTGTGTGTGGAGGGGGGAGCGCGGGGTGTTTGAGGAAATGACGCGCGTACAAAAAAATTACTACGCAGGAGTCAAACGCGCGAGTGAAATGCCGGGCTATTGAAAATTTTGATGATAGTGCATTGCACACGGTCCGGAGATAACAACCGTGTGTCATGAAACAGAAAAACCCTCGAGGTGGGCAGATATTTTCTAGGGATGCAGGCGGGATAGGGAACAAGAAACATCGCACACGGTCTGGAGATAACAACCGTGTGTTATGAAACAGAAAAACCCTCGAGGCGGGCATATATTTTTGAGGGGGGAGCCTCGTGGAGCCCAATGTATGGTGCGGATGTGTGCGTGACAGGTGCACCGGCGTGGCACACGGTTAGCTTGAGTGAACCGTGTCTGTTGTGTCATCCGACTTAACTAATGTTCATAAATTTGGCGAAAAATGACGCGGGAGAGGGTCAGAACACGAACACACTTGCATGTGGACCAAATTTATTTATCAAAAGGGTGGTTTGATTTTCAAATACCAAATGCAACTTCGATGTGGCACCTCTCTCGCAAAGCGCACTGTATTGCTTGCCCCCACCCCCCCTCGTGTCGGCACGAAGGGAATCCTAAGCTATGAATGCATGCCCCCTCCCCCCCCAACCAAGGTTCACCTAGCAAAGTGCGAAGTAGCTAGCAGCCCCCCTCCTCCCTCGTGTAGGCACGAAGGGAATCCTAAGCTATGAATGCATGCCCCCCAACCGAGGTTCATTCACCTAGCAAAGTGCGAAGTAGCTAGCAGCCACCCCCTCCCTCGTGTTGGCATGAAGGGAATCCTAAGATATGAATGTATGCCCCCCCAACCGAGGTTCACCCTAGCAAAGTGTGAAGTAGCTAGCAGCCCCCCTCCCTCGTGTCGGCATGAAGGGAATCCTAAGATATGAATGCATTCCCCCCCCCAACCGAGGTTCCCCTAGCAAAGTGTGAAGTAGCTAGGAGCCCCCTCCCTCGTGTCGGCACGAAGATAATCCTAAGCTATGAATGCATGCCCCCCCCCCCAACCGAGGTTCGCCCAAGCAAAGTGCGAAGTTGCTAGCAGCCCCCCTCCCTCGTGTCGGCACGAAGGGAATCCTAAGCTATGAATGCATTCCCCCCCAACCGAGATTCACCTAGCAAAGTGCGAAGTAGCTAGCAGCCCCCCTCCCTCATGTCGGCACGAAGGGATTACTAAGCTATGAATGCATGCCCTCCCCCCAACCGAGGTTCACCCTAGCAAAGTGCGAAGTAGCTAGCAGCCACCCCTCCCTTGTGTCGGCACGAAGGGAATCCTAAGCTATGAATGCATGCCCCCCCCGACCGAGGTTCACCTAGCAAAGTGCGATGTAGCTAGCAGCCCCCCCTCGTGTCGGCACGAAGGGAATCCTAAGCTATGAATGCATTCCCCCTCACTACTGCAGGATGCTGCTAACGTGACACTACGATCAGAGACCCTTCGACGAAACTGTGTGCGATGCAATAATCGCAAACGGTGGTGTAAAAGAACCGTCAAAAAAGGTGCAAAACATTTGCGATGGCGGAGCTATCAAACACGATTCAGATTTTAGTGGCATGTGCGATCCAGGGCATATCGTTCGGTCCAATGAACTGTTTGCGATGCGGCGGAACAAAAGAAACGGGCAGCCGGATGAAGGCGTGTGCGATATAGAGCATACGGTTCACTTGGATGAACTGTTTGTGATTAGGCAACACAAAGGAAATGGTCAGCCAGATCAAGGTGTGTGTGTGATTGAGGGCATACGCTTCAGAAGGATTAACTGTTTGCGATTAGGCAACAGAACAGAAACCGGTCAGCCAGATCAAAGTGCCTGCGATTCATGGCATACACTTTACATGGATGAACTGTTTGCGATTAGCCATAACAACTGAAACAGTTAGATAGATCAATGTGTGTGCGCTAGACGGGCACACACATCTATTATATATAAACAGTTAGATAGATATATAAACAGTTTATGATGTGTCGTTGTACTAGCTAGCCACTTCGACTCGATGGGAGGGATTCATGTGTACACATGCATGTCTGTGTGCTCAAACTGTATCATGCATGTCATCCCAGAGCAAAAATAATAATAATCCCCTCCTAAGTCAAATTAACCTCTCTTGTTGTCATGCAAAAAGTAGTGATGGACCAAGCGGGCCCACAGATGGAAAGCATCGATATCGCTGATAACCGCTTAAGTGGGTGCGCGAGGACAACCACCACCGCTTTGCATGTGGGCCAAACATATATATGTTGAATACCCAAAATGCACAACTTTGATGTGCCACATGCCTCAAAAACCCTAAACCATGCACCCACACAGAGCGAGGTTCACATCAAGCGTACTACATATGATGGTCCCCTTCCCCCCTCTTCACCGCATACTATATGCTCCAGCCGTAATATATGTACAACCCAAAAGAATCCTCATCGATGGTGAAATTAATTAACCTCTCCCGATGTAGGTCAAAGTGATGCATGCATGCATGCATCGACGATGGCCTCGTAGGCCCACAGATGGAAGCGTCACACGTGAGTGTCCTAGCTAGGATATGCATGTGTCCCAAAAAGGTGTTGTGTGATGTTTGAATAACCAATTTCACAATTTTGATGTGGCACGTGCCTCGGAAACCAAAAAGTCTCGACACTGAGTGAGGTGTACTTGTTCACGGATGCGTACGTATAGTATATATGCTAGTCCCCTCCCACCTCTTCGACACGTACTATATACCACCATAACACAAACAAAAAAGATTCTACCTTGCTGGTCAAATTAACCTCACTGCCGGCTGTTCGTCAAAGTGATGGACGACGACCTTGCGGACCCACAGAAAGTGTCACGCGCGAGTATCGAGTGTCATGTAGGACAACCATCAACTGCATGTGGCCAAAACATTTATGTATGAAAGGGTTGTGTAATGTTTTAAATAACGATTTCACGAATCTGATGTGGCACCGGCCTGCCTAACAAAACGGCCAACCCACACGGTGGCTCACAACTCATAGTGTACTGCGAGCCACCCGCCACCCCCAGACGCACACACCCACACACACACCGCGAATCTACCGCAACTACGATGCATGTTAAATTAATTATCCCGCGGTGAACATACATGTTACCAAAGGAGGGGCATTTTATTTCAAAAAAATCACAGAGATCATTAAGACGTTTTAGTACATTGATTGATTTTCTACGGGTATACTATGCAAAAATCAAATTTGAGCTACATGCACACGTGACAGTGCACCTAAATGGATTGCAAAAACACATGTGTCTCACTGGGTGCATGTTTACTCCCCGTGCAACAAATTTCAAACATTGAGAATCTTGATTTTTAAATTCTAGTACATCCAAAACTTATTTGAAGTTCATGAAACTTATCGTGTTGTCATATGGACACCAATACAAACTGGCATTGTACTTTTTTGTCAAATTTGAGACCAGTTTGGATGTAATGTTTATCTAATTACAGACGGGAGATTATTAATAATTGGGAACCAATATCCCAAACGGATTATTTATTCGAACCGTGAGCGTTAGATCAACAATGGATACGTGCCATGCTTCGGTTAAGCAATAAAGCGGCAACAATCATCCAAATAGAAAAACAATATACGTGCTGCCGCGCGACCCGTGTGCCGTGCGAGCAGGTGTGAGTTGACGCGACGCGTGCGAGCAGTACGCCACGTAGGTAGACGGGGAGGCGTGCATGCATGTGTGTGAATTGACAGAGGCGTGCTCGCTACGCAGTGTCACCGGGAGGCGTGCGGGTAGCTGTGTGAAACTTTGGTAGGCATGCCAGTAGTCCGGTGGGCAGGCTCACCGGGAGGCGAGTCATCGGTTTGACCGTTGCCCGCCTCTCTCCCACAACTCCCACTACTCCATATTAATGGTGTGCCCGAGCGGCCGCACCCCCCATCCTCGCTACACACACACAATCCTCTCTCTCCGCTTGCATCCTCAACACCGCTCACAATCCTCAAATCCATCAGTGTATGAGGATGCCGCCGAAGTGCCCCATCGGAGGGAGTGGCGACGCCGGGGCTGCTAAAGCATCAGAGCACAGTGTGGAGATGGAGACAGAGGTTGCCGTCACCGCCGGCGAGTTATCGCTGTACCCTGACGTCGTCGACGGTGTCGAGCTTCCACAGCAGGAGGCGGAGTTCCACACCGACTCCGACGACCACTCCGGCGACGACTCCGATGACTACGGACAGCTGGTTAGTCATCTATACCCATTTATGTGTCAAATAGATCACAGTGTTTCTCTGGTTACTCCCGCCTCCCCCTTTTTGGAATAAAAATCCCATGGTTATGTTGTCCCAATCCATGAAATCTGAGTAAGTTTCATTAGATCCGTGTAGTGTATTGATTGTTTGAATGGTACAGGTGATAAGAGATTAGTTGTTTCATCTGTGCAAATGATTTCTGCTAGTAATCCGACTAGGATTAGTGTTCATGTTAATAATTCCTAGCCAGGGCTTGATAATTGATTTTGAATGACCTACATATGTTTGTGCCATTATTTTCTTCAAGATTGGTCTGTAGATAGATGAGTGTGCTTAAAAATCAAACCATAATCTCTGGATATGTATAAATAAATAGCCATAAATTCCTAATCCTACTTCACGACATGTAATCATTGATTTGATGCCAAATTTGTTTTACTATTTGTATAGGTGTTGTCTTACAATGTGGACACCGAGGATGAAGATGGCCAGAGGAGGTACAGGAGGCAAATCCTGAGGGAGCTTTATGCGGGAATGCATAACAGGCGTATTAGGACCTGGAACCACGGCTATGGATGCCCATTTTGCAACCAGAAGCTTCATGACGCGTATCTAAGTGTTTTGGCGCATGCAAGAGGACGGGTCGTTGGCTCCTTCAAGCAGAAGTATTCTCGCAGGGTGGCGCACGGCGCGTACACCGAGTACCTGGAGAAGCTTCAGGATCGTGTCGGACGCATGTGAGATGAGATGTGGGATGGATCGAACTATGTACGCTTGAGTATGCTTCATGACGGTTGAACTATGTAATTATGGTTGAACTATGCTTACGTACGTGTACGCTAATTATCTATGACTGAGTATGTTAAATATTTCGCCAAATTTTGGTAAAAATTACAATGGGGGACCAATAAACCAGGACGGAGGTAGTACGTCAATCACACACGGTTCCCAAAATTGGAACCGTGTGCAATGACTTTCATTTTGCCTGTCAATCACACACGGTTTTCTCTAGCAAACCTTCGCCCCCAAAGTTCTTTGTGGGACAGAAAACCCCCACCACCCAATTCAAAAAAGAAGAAAGAAAACCCTCACAATCCCCACATCACAAAAACCCTCACCCCGCCCGCCACCCCCTCGGCCCCTCCGGTATGTTCCCCATTTACACCTGCACAAGCTCCTCCGCATCTATGCCATGGCACCGCCTATCGCAGAGGTAAACACTTAGCTCGACGCCTGTCGCCGCCGCCAGGCTGCCGACAAAGCCCACCGCATTTCACCACTTCCGCTTGCCGCCGCCAATCGCCATCGACTTTCTCGATGCTTCTCGTGGTCGACCCAGCTCCACTCGGTTGGGGAATCTGTCGTACTAATGGTTCTTTCTCATGGACGACAAGGTAACTAATTTAACGAGATATTAACTCATCTCTTATCCCAGTTCATCTGCCTCCTTTAATCACCCGGCGGAAATCGCCGTGAATTCATTTTTATTCGAGCTGATTTGATGGTTTTCTTTCATTCATAGAATGTACAGTACGCCGACACTTCAGGACTTTGCGACCGCCGCCAGAGATTCCATCTCACCGTACCAGATATCTTGAGGACACGCGTGGTATGTTCAATCTCACCCTCAATCGGTTGGCATGGCCTACTTTCCTGGACATATTCTAAAAATTGCTATATTTGGATAAAAGGTGCCACATGCACCATATACGTCAAAGGGGATTTTCCCCTCTTCTTTCTATATTAGGCAAATTAATGATGTATTGTTCTTTCGATTACTCTCATATTTCCATGACATCATGTTTACCCTATTTGTTTAATTATATATTTTTGTCCTTCGATTTCAACTGATGTACAGTTCTTTCAATTTGGGCCCATATTTCCATGTTACCATATTTTCTTTAACAATCCTACCATTTTCTGCAGAACATCCCTTGCTATGCAACAGATTATGTAGTGCACAATTTTTCCCTTTACATAGATCAAGGCTCCACGGATGTCATACTGCACACAAACCATGGTTTTACAATCGTTGCTATTGTAAGACTTGATGAATGTGGTGACTCCTATTTTGGCACTGGCTTTTGGAAAGAAATTGCAAAGTTTTATGTTCTGAAAGGTGGCACTAAAATTGCACTGCACATAAAAGGGCCTGGTCATGAGATATATGCTAACTTCCCCGACAAAATCATCTATCCAGAATTTGTTCGAAGTAAGTTTTCTTTTCAACTATCTGCATGTTGACTTACCCAGAAATGTTAGATGAATTGTGTAGTATTTAAGCAACCAATTGTTATTCCCTTTTCTTACTATATTCCTACCTAATAACTTCTTGTTGCCAATATACTTTTCTATTGCCCTATTTTAACTAAATATTCCCTGTACTCCCATTTCTATCAGAGAGCGCCGCTGACAAGGAGACTCCGGAGGTGGGGAACGGGGCTGCCAACAAGCGGAGGCGGGGCGAGCTAGAACCGCAAGTGACTCCAGCAGGCCCAGACTTCATCAGCAACCTCCCTGATGACATGTTGAAAGTCATCATCTCCTTCCTCCCAATCAAATATGGGGCGCGGACAACCCTCCTTTCCCGGCGGTAGTGCCCCCTATGGAACTCCAGCCCTCTCAACCTCATCGACACCCACGAGCTCTGCCATGGCTATCGCAAAAGCTTGGATGCGTTCTCTAAGATCCTTGGCAGTCACCTTGGCCCAACCAAAGGCCTTAGAATGGGCAAGTTCCGTTCCAACGGCAAGGACCGAGCCAAGATTGACGACTGGTTCCGATCCCCCACCCTAGATCAGCTCGAGGAGCTCACTTTTGATGATGGGCATATGTGGTCGCTGCCAACGTCCGCACTCCACCTCACGCCCATGCTGCACGTCGCCAAGTTCACGAACTGGCATTTCTCGCCCCTTAATGACGCGCCCGCTCTTATTCTACCATGACTGAAGCACCTCAAGCTCGTCGCCGTCTGCCTCTCAAAGGGTGACATGGAGCGCCTGCTACGTGGCTGTACTGCACTCGAGTACCTTTGTCTTCAGGCGATCAATGGGTTGAGTACCTTCCACATCACCTCCATGACTCTCCGGACTATTTATGTGTGTTGCTGGTGTGGCAGGAATACATCACAAGATGTGTACCATGGTATGGTCATTGAGGACACACCTGCACTTGAGAGATTACTTGTAGTTGATCAAGAAGGTCCAACAAGAATCAATGTCATTTTTGCGCCAAATTGACATTGGTGGACTACTCATCTGACAAATACTCCAAACTTGTTATTGTATGCACACCCGTTTAGGTACAGTAGCCGCCTTCTACCTCTCCTTCTACAAATTAACATTACTTCTAATTTTGAAGATGTTTGTTCGTCTGTCATTCAGAAAATGATTCCGACAAGCTTGACCCCAAAACTACGCACAGTGAAGGTCTTGGCACTAGAATCTATCGACCCTGGCCTGGAGCAAGTTGTCAGTTTCCTGATATGCTTTCTGTGCTTGGAGAAGCTATATATCGAGGTGATGTTCCTTTCCTGTTAAATGTTAACCATAAGGGAGTTCAATTTGTGACACCTTTTTCCAAGTTTACAATGACAATGTACTACGATTTCTGAAGGTTCTTTTGGAGGATTTCAGTACATACATGCCCCCCCCATATTGGTTGCTTGATCCCTATGGTTACAATCAATAAGCATTTCTCCTTTGGATTCATCTGTACTAGTTTGCTTAGGGAACTTTTCATCCAGTCCAACCTCTTGTGAAGAAGGCTACATTTTTCTAGAATATAATCAAATTCCCATGTTAATCATGTCAGTTCGAAGATGGCATGTTAGTGCATTTTACAAATCCTACAAACCAAATAGGCCTGTTGTAATGTTCAAAACTGCATGTAGGCACTAACACGTTCTCTTCTTTTGCAGAAAATATTAGGCCCAGTGGTGGATAATGTGATACAATATAACAATCACGTCGAATGCCTAGATCTGCATCTCTCAGAAATTACTTTGAAGAACTACCGAGGGACCTTACCGGAGATTATATTCGCCAGGTTCTTTGTTCTCAGAGCGAGGGTGCTGAAGGAAATGAGGTTTTCCCTACATTTATTTTTGCCAAAATAAATGGTTTGTTGATCAGCGCCGGCGCTTGCGGCAGAATGGAGTAGGCTCCAAAAATGCTGAATTTCATTTTGGAACTTCATATGACAGAGTAATCGGAAGTCATTGTGTCAACCCCATACATGACTTCTCAGTGGCTGCCCCTTTGCAGAAATTGTGAGGTTTCAAAACCAGAGTTAGAAGCGGTGATATTAGTTTGAACCTCTCTGATATCCATGTTCAGCGGATCAGTGTGAGCGTTTGCAGCTGATGAGCTAAATTTCATTTCTAATATCAGTTTGAACCTTGTAATCTTCAAATTCGAGCCATATAACTCTGGAATTTGAACCTTGTAACATGTCGAGCTTTTGTGGTACAATCGTTGAAATGGCATCGTATGAGAACTGTATATTGCTAGCACTATTTTGACCTTAATATGCAATGGTCTTAGATTTTATTAACCATTCTCGAATAAGTTTACCTTGTCGATCTCACAGCACACGATCTATATAGCTAACTCAACTGCGATATTCGACATTATTGCACACAGTTGGTTTCTTCCACCGTGTGCACTGTACGTAGAGCGCAGAATTAATTATCGCACTCAAGTGTCCATCATCACCCTTTTGTGTAACTTTGACCTCATCACCCAAGGGTAAACTTATGACCGAAGTCATTCCACACACTTTGTTTTTACAAAGCTTTTTGCCAATAAACGCCCACGATTTGTCCCTCTTCTAGCCAACACGTGGCCAAACTAGCCGGGCGGGAAGCTTGCGCGGTAAACAGCGCGGTAGCGCGGGAACAGGCTCACCGACGATACATTTGGCGCCTCTTCGAGCCCACACGTGCGGTGTGGTGTTGTCAAGCGTGCACTGGAATCCTCCGCTATGAACGTCATGGCAAGACGTGACGATTATAGGCCGGCCGGCCCCCATTTATTACAGCGGCCATTTAAACTACCCTTTTGTCTCTTCAACCTTTCGATCGCGCCCCACCATTGCAAGAAGCACACCCACCACGAGAAATTCTTAGAGGGTGTCGGGTGGTTGGTGCGACATATGCCAAGGGATGGCTTATCATTGTGGGAGCCAATAAAACGTCGCCGGTGCCTGGAAACGGGATGACGCGAAGACATGCACGCCGGCGAATCTTACCCAGGTTCGGGGCTCTCCGAGGAGATAACACCCCTAGTCCTGCTCTGCGGGGTCTCCGCATGATCACTAGATCGATAAAGGGTAGCTACAATTGCTCCTAGAGCTGTTGAGATCAAGGGAGAAGAAGAACAAGGCTAGCTCTTGCTTCTCTCTATCTATGGTGTGTGTGCTATGCTCAGAAGGCAGCTCTATGCTCAGAGGCCAACTATGCTTGGGTGCGAACCTAGAAGCGAACCCTTTGCATGGGTGCTCCGGGGGGTTTATATAGGCCTATCCCCCGGGGGTACAATGGTAATCCGACTGGGAGCTGGTCCCAGCCGTCAGTGTCTACGCTCGCCGGCTTCTTCGCCGGCCGCTGGGTCCCGCCGGCTGCCGGCTACTTGGTCGACAGGCCGGTCCCACCGCCTAGGGTCTTGTCGGCGGCTGCTTACTGTAGCCGCGCCTCTGATGATGACGGCTTTGTCGAGGTGAGCGTGGCTACAGTGGGCTGCCTCGGGGGCTATCACTGTAGCCTCACCTCGTCTTGTCTCCTTAATGGGGCTCCTGCTTCGAGGAAGGGAGTAGCCGGCTTCTGGAGGCCGGCTATACTCTTGGCCGACTAGGAAAAGCCGGGCCGCCTTCACGCCTCTCTCTGGCTGAAGGGGCCCGCAGTCCTTGGGCCGTACAGGAGTGGGTCGTGGATGACGTCGAGGCTAGCATGGCTACAGTGCCGAGCCGCACGGGAGACGTCCATCCCGTACGGCCTCCTGTAGCCATGCCCGCCTCGGGCTTCGGGGGTCGTGAGCCGCACTGTGGCCACACCCCGTCAGGTCGCCGTTATGTAGGAGTGGTTGTGGTCTTGGCCGGCTCCTAGGAGTCGGCGTCCTTCTTGGCCGGCTTCTTGTAGTCGGTCTCCCTGTAGTCGCCCTAGGGAGGAGTCGGTGAGGCTGGGTCGCCTTCCGGGAGTCGGCTTTAGTGGTAGCCGGCCAGGGAAGGCGGCCCAAATGCTTGGAGTGCTTGAAGGCCCAAAGGCCTGATAAATTTTCCGACGAGCCAGGGGTAGTCGGTTAGGCTACCCGTGGCCACTTACTCCGACAGTAGTCCCCGAAGCTGATTGGGCTTCGAGGTGGAGTGGGGTTCAAGAAGCTCGATCAGCTTCCTATCGTGACAAGCCGGCAGCTGGGAGCCGGCCTTGGTCAGGCGCGCCGCCTTAATCGAAATCTTCTGGAGTCGGGGGGCGGGAACCCGCAGGCACGTGCACCGGGCCTCGGGCCGTCGGCGTGCCACGTGGCCGGAAAGCCTGCCAGCCCACGCGCGTGACAGGACGTCGCCGCAGGGAGGGGGCCCGCCACGTCCGCGCCCCGGCCCAGGCGCGGATCCTTTGCATCCCGAACCACCCGCACGTTTCATGCGGCAGTTTCGGCTCGCACTTATGCGTGATAAACGCGAGACGTGGGGGGAGTGGGCGCAGTTAATCCCACGTCTCCTCCCCACGTCCGGCCTCTTCGGCCTCGTGAGGCTATAAGTAGGGGGAGGCGGAGGGCGGCAGGCCCTCGCACGCTCCTCCTACTTCCACCATCTTCTTCCCTTGCTCGTTCTCGCGACAGCGCCTCGCCGCCGCGCTCTTCCTCCGCACGCTCCTCTGCCGCCGCGCTAGCCCTCGCCATGCCTCCTCACGTAGAGCAGCTTGGCGGGGATTGGGACGGCTCCATCGTCCATGACGACCACATCGACTTCCTCCGCGACACCCGGCGTCTGCCCAGCACGGACAAAGTGGAGGTCCGCCTCGCGCCGGAGAAGGAAATCAGGCCGGCGCCGCGGGAGGGCGAGCGGGTGGTCTTCCGCTCGCACTTCCTGCGCGGCTTCAGCCTGCCAGTGAGCGCCTTCTTCCGCTCCTGGCTGGAATTCTATCAGCTCCAGCCGCACCACCTCACCCCCAATGCGGTGGTGCTGCTGTCGGCCTTCGTCACCCTGTGCGAGGGCTATCTCGGCGTCCTCCCCACCCTCGAGCTCTGGGGGGAGTTCTTCCAGTCGAAGCTGGGCACGCGCGTGCGGGGCGTGCCGGCTCAGACTGGCGCCTTCATCGCGTCGCGGAGATCAGGCGCCGACAACCCCTTCCCCATCATCACGCTGATCCAATTGGTGAAGAAGTGGCAGAAGTCATACTTCTACGTGCGGAGCATCGCTCCCCGGGGCGACTACCTCAACTTGCCGGCCTACGTAGCCGGCCCACCGGCGGGCAGGCTGCCCCAGTGGTCCTTCCGGGCCGTGACGCTGTCGCAGGCAGGAAACGCCGCCATCGCCCGCCTGCGGGTGATGGTCCAGTCGGAGGGCCTGACGGGGCCCGACCTCCTGGCCGTGTTCGTCACGCGCCGGGTTCTTCCGCTCCAGAGCCGGCCTCATCTGATCTGTCAGATGAGCGGCTAGCTCGATCCGAGCCGAATGTGCACCAAGGAGATGCCGCAGCACGACGCCGCCTCCATGGTGAATTACCTCGCCAACTGCCAACTTTCCGAAGACTGGCAATTCGGCAAGGAGCCATATAGCCGTGCCAATCCTCCGCCTGCGGTACGCTCCCCTCGTTTCTTTTTCTCTCTCTCTCTCAGCCTTGTCGCCGAGTTCTTCTGGGCCGACTCTAACTCAGTCGGCTCGTTCTTTTGACAGGGTCCTCTGCTTCGGCCGGCCGGCGGGACAGACGTGGAGCGCCGCTTCGTCCCCGATCGGACCGAGCACGACCAGGAAGACCCCGACCTGGGGGCGGTCCATATGGAGGACGCCGTCGAGCCGGCCGGTGGCCAAGCCGGCGGCGAAGCAGGCGGCTCCGGGTTCACCGCTACCTTCGACGACTGGGCGGACGAGGATGAAGCCGAAGCTGTCCCGCACCGCCAGCCGGCATCCGGACGCGGCGCGGGCTCCTCCGGCGCGCAGCCTGCTCGGGGTAGAGGCCAGAAGCGTCGCGCCGCCCCGGGCTAGTTCGGCAGCCGAACGAAGAAGCCCAGGAGCGGGGCGGCCGCCACCAGGCGGGAAGAGGCGGCCGCGAAGGCGGCTCGCTTCCGCAAAGTGGTGAAGCAGCCGCAGACCGTGTCGGCGTAAGTTCTCTTTCTTTATGTACTTTCTTTCTTTCTTTGGTGGTTCTTGAACCTTTGTCTTCTTTTTTTCGACGATCAGAGCTCCGCTGTCACTTGAGCGGGCGGCTGCCGGCTCCGTTGTCGAGTCGCCAGGGGGCTCTGGGAGCACCACCCGCCGCGTAGATCCCCGCGCCGCCCTCCAGGAGGCGACGGAAAGGAATGCGCGGGAGGTGCGGGAGGAGCAGGAAGCACGGGAGGCGGAGGCACGGAAGGCAGCCGCCGCCCAGGCGGCTCGGGAGGAAGAGGCGGCGAAGGCGCTCGCCGAGGCCGCAGCCAAGGCCCAGGCGGAGGCTGAGGCCGAGGCGGCGGCAGGGGAGGCTTTGATGGTCACCCCCCTGCGGACCATGGCGCCCGGGGACGTGGAGCCCTCGCCCGGGGGAGCCAGCGGTTCCCAGCCGGGGCTGGGAGGAAGCGGCGACGACGTCATCATCTTGGAGAAGGCGCCGGAGCCGACTCCTCCGACTAGGGCGGCCCAAGGCGGCCAGCCTGAGCCTGCGCCCGCACAGTCGGTGGAGGGCGAGCCGGCCGCGGGAGCTGAGGTGGCGGTCCGGGTTCCGCCAAGCCGGCGTGCAGGGAAGGCCGCGTCGGAGCCACAGCCGGCCGTGGGCTCCGGCTCGTCGGCCCGAGACGCGGAGGTGGCCAGCGCTACCTCGGGGTGGACGCTGGGCGGAGGGACAGCCGTGGTGAACGTCGCTGCACAAGACGTCCGGACCCGGCTCCAAAGCCAAGCCGCGGCGCTAAGGCAGTTCACCGATGAATTCCTCGCAACGCGGGCAGCCATCCGGGTTAGCATTCCTATCTTGTTCTTTCTTGATCTTGATTTCTCTTCTTGATCTTGATTTCTCTCGTGGGGGCGCGTCAGCGCACCCACTGGGTGTAGTCCCCGAGTTCCGAGTCGGCTGCTGAGCAGGCGGCTTGGAACTTCTTGGAGATTTTGTCTTTGCTGCTTTTGTTCTCACTTCAGTCTTCTGTCCGTCTTGCAGGACTACCACAACCTCCGAGCGGCCGCCTTCAACTCCGAGGCTCGGGAGTTGACTCAGAAGACCGCCGATCTTACTGAGAGCCGAGGTATGTGACTTGATCTTTATCTCATGTGGGGGCGCGTCAGCGCACCCACTGGGTGTAGTCCCCGAGATTCGGGCCGACTGCTGAGCAGTCGGCTCGGATCTTCCTTGATGATTTCTCATTGTTCTTCTTCTTCTTCTATCTCTGCAGCGGCCAACGCCAGTCTGAGAGCACAGCTGGGGGAGTCCCAGACTGCTCTTCGTGCCAAGGACGCGGAGCTCGCCGCCTTGGTGCAGGAGCGCGACCGCCTGGTCAAGAAGCTGGCCGACCAGGAGGAAGGCCACAAGGCGGCGCTGAAGGCTGCGCAGGATCGCGAAGCCACCCTCCAGGCCGAGTTCGAGACGGAGGCGGCCGGCTGGGCAGAGGCCAGGCAGACTCTGGTCTCCGGCTATGGCCAGATCGAGGATCTGGTTGACGGTAAGTCATCAACCCCTTCGTCCTTTCTTGCCATCTGCCACTTTGACTTGTTTTTCTGATTTTGGTGTTCTTCTTTTCTTTTCTCCTTCGCGTAGAGTACTTCCCTGGCTATTCAACTGCCGCCAACCAGGCCATCGAAGCCCGTCGCCAGGCGAAAAGGCAAGCCGGCTTCGAGATCTCGCCCACCGCCGGCCGCTCGCTGGAGGAACAGCTCCTGGCGATCCAGGCTCGCATCCAGCCGGCTCACAGGCTGCTCCGCCGGCTTCAGCGTGCCGGGTCGCAGGTCTTGGCCGCCCTCTGGCCCGGCCAAGTGGTCCCTCGCACCCCTAGTCGGACCGCCGACTGGCTGGAGGTGGCAGTCGGCCGCTTCGAGGCTTGGAAGGCGTCAGCGGCTCGCTCCGGCGCCAGGCGGGCGCTGGAGTTCGTCAAGGCCTGGTATCCCGGCCTGAACCTGGACCAGCTGGCTACCTGGTGGCAGCAAGCCGACACGGAGCTGGAGCCGGCGTGGTGTAACGCCCCAAGACCGACGCTTCAGAAGACTTCCTTATTTTCGTGATCGCCGCGTGTTTCTTTTGGTGCTTGCTCTTTTATTTTTGCATTGCATCATGTCATCATGCCATCATGTCATTAATTTTTAAAACTCAACCAAGTAAACTGCATGGATCTTCGATCTATTTAAATCGAGGGAAGGGTGACTTCTCTTTAGAACATATCCTCCCAATATTAGGGAGCTATATTAAAAATATTCCATTAACTTTGGAATCACCATAACACACTTGCAATTTAATTCTCATGCCTTTTGCTTCATGTTTGCTCTCCAAACTTTTGCCATAAATTCTTATCTATTTTATAGAAGCTCCGCCTAAATCCGAACATTTTTGGACCTTCCCAACCCTCACTTCCCTTAAATCATTTGAATTTACATCGTCCAATCAGGCCACTTCTATTTTTCCTGGATCAACCATATTTTTGTGAGTCCGGGAAAATTACCCGCATATGCAAATTCTTTCCCTAACCCTACCTTTCTTTTTCTTCTCTCTAGTTCTTTTCTGCTAAAAGAAATTAGAAAGAGAAGAGAAGCCCAGCAGGCCCATTTGCCTCCCAAAGCCCAGCCGCTACTCTGTTAACCCTAGCTCGTCTAACCTCCTAGCGCCGCCAGGGAGACCCATCGCTCGATCCTCACCCTCTCCCTCTCGTTCTCCCACAGCGCCGCCACACACACGCACACACGCATCGCATAGCCCTCGATCCCCCTCGCTCCGTCCCTCCAGCGCCATCGTCGCCCCGCCTCCGTTCGGCTCCCACGCCGAAGTCCACCGCCGCGGCCCTGCCGGACGTTGGTGACCCCGACGCGCCCGCGCCCGATCTGCTCTGGCCCGCCTAGCTCATCATCTCCGCCCCGCGCTTTGACTCAGCGCCGCCCCGCCATGGATGCCGCCATGGACGCCGAGTTCCCCGCCGGTCGCCTCTGCCTCGACCCCGCGTCCTCGCCTCCGGCGGCCGTCACCGTTCCGTGCACACCGCTGCCCCGAGCTGCTTCGCCTCCCTCCTCCGACAAGCGCCACGCCTCCTGCCTCTCCGCGACCCTCGCTGCAGCTCCCTCCCGAGCTCGTCGTCGACCCGCCATTCGCCTCCAGCCCTCGTCCGCGGCCGCGCCAAGCCACTCTCCATCGACCTCCGCGACCAGTGCCTCCACTACCTCCCTGTCGCTGCGCCTGCCTCCTCTCGTCGCTGCCGCCTTCCGTTCCCCGTCACCGCGCCAGTAGCCACCGCCGCTGTGGTCTTCTGCATCGCCAACACCAGCACCCGCGGCCCTCTGCTTCGCCTCGCCAAGCCGTCGATGTTCCTCCTCCGGTGCCCTGTCCCCGTTGGTTTTGCTCGAGCACGCCACCACTGCACCTCAAGTTCTGCTACATGCAACAGCTAGTACCTTGGAACGTCTACGACTACGCGGACTCGCCAAGTACCACGACGACCGTGTACCACTACTTCCACTACGAGTTTCGAGAACGTCTACTTCTTCTACACCGCACCGAAACGCCGAGTTCCTCGCCGTGACCCCGAACACCTACGGAAACTTGTGCGACTATGTACGTGAACGACTACCATCGCCCCAAAGACCTCGAACCCGTCAAGTACCTCTCCGAAAACGAACGTGTGCCACTACTTCCACTACCGTCGCCGAAGACCCGTGTAACGGAACCGTCAAGTTCGACTACCTCCGCGTGTACCGCTACTTCCACTACCGTCGTGAAAACGACTACTTCCATGATGACCCCGTGAACAACTACTTCCACTTCGAACGCGATTCGCCCTGAATGCACGCTTCGAAGGTATAACCCCGAGACGACGTCCGTGGACCGAATGCATGTGTGTTGTATGAGATGCTCGTGGTTGCACCGCTTTTGAGTTGTCATTCCATGTTCCTCCTTGTTGTCATGCCATCGTTCCGTGGGAACCCGGTAACCGGGAGCACCCTACCATTCTCTTGCGTGTTTCACACATCCGCACAATCCTCCTTGTGCCGGTATCTCTGTGAGCTACCGGAACCGATATGTTGCCGTGGCACCATTTTCGGATTCGTTTTCGTGGCACCCCTTCCTTCCGCCATGGTGACCAAATGCTTCATAACATGCTCTTGTCCACATTTTCATAAAATTGCTTAAACCTTGCATATGTCATCCGCATCTTGATAACAACATTTAAATGTAAATAATTGATGGTTGCATTAAAATTGCTAAATGACATGAGGATTTTCCGGTATTGTCGTTTGTTGTTTCCGGCCTCATTCAAACTTGCCTTCATAGATAGCTTCCATATGCTTCACCTCTTGCCATGGCTAAAAACATTTAATATTGTTGGGTCCATAAACGAGAGAGAACTAAATAATTGATGTGGTGTTTCGTCAATATGCAATTCGTTGCATATTGAACTCCACTTAATTTGTAGTATTGTTTGTTGCACTTTGCCATGCATATTTAAACCGGACATGCATCATACTTGTTTGTGCATCATGCCATGTGTATGTGGGGGTTGTTTACTATGTTGTTTGTTTCTTTCCGGGTTGCTTCTCTCGTGAGCTTCGGTTTCTTTCCGGAGTTGTGAGGATTCGTTCGACTACGTCTGCTTGTCTTCTTCATGGACTCGTTCTTCTTCCTTGCGGGATCTCAGGCAAGATGACCATACCCTCGAAATCACTTCTATCTTTGCTTGCTAGCCGTTCGCTCTATTGCTATGCCGCGTTACCTATTCACTTGCTCTTCAAGCCTCCCAAATTGCCATGAACCTCTAACCTTGTCACCCTTCCTAGCAAACCGTTGTTTGGCTATGTTACCGCTTTTGCTCAGCCCCTCTTATAGCATTGCTAGATGCAGGTGAAGATGAAGATTGCTCCATGTTGGATTCTATTTATGTTGGGATATCACAATATCTCTTATCTTAATTAATGCATCTATATATTTGGTAAAGGGTGGAAGGCTCGGCCTTATGCCCGGTGTTTTGTTCCACTCTTGCCGCCCTAGTTTCCGTCATACCGGTGTTATGTTCCTTGATTTTGCGTTCCTTACGTGGTTGGGTGAATTATGGGACCCCCTTGACAGTTCGCTTTGAATAAAACTCCTCCAGCAAGGCCCAACCTTGGTTTTACCATTTGCCTACCTAAGCCTTTTTCCCTTGGGTTCTGCAGACTCAAGGGTCATCTTTATTTTAAACCCCCTGGCCAGTGCTCCTCTGAGTGTTGGTCCAACCCGTCAGTCGCCGGTGGCCACCAGGGGCAACTCTGGGCTGGCCTACCGGAAGCTTGGACAATCCGGTGTGCCCTGAGAACGAGATATGTGCAGCTCCTATCGGGATTTGTCGGCACATTCGGGCGGCTTTGCTGGTCTTGTTTTACCATTGTCGAAATGTCTTGTAACCGGGATTCCGAGACTGATCGGGTCTTCCCGGGAGAAGGAATATCCTTCGTTGACCGTGAGAGCTTATAATGGGCTAAGTTGGGACACCCCTGCAGGGTATAAACTTTCGAGAGCCGTGCCCGCGGTTATGTGGCAGATGGGAATTTGTTAATATCCGGTTGTAGAGAATTTGACACTTGACCTTAATTAAAACGCATCAACCGCGTGTGTAGCCGTGATGGTCTCTTCTCGGTGGAGTCCGGGAAGTGAACACGGTTTCTGGGTTATGTTTGACGTAAGTAGGAGTTCAGGATCACTTCTTGATCATTGCTAGATCACGCCCGTTCCGTTGCTTCTCTTCTCGCTCTTATTTGCGTTTGTTAGCCACCATATATGCTTAGTCGCTGCTGCAAACTCACCACCTTACCCTTGCCTCCTCTTAAGCTTAAATAGTCTTGATCTCGCGGGTGTGAGATTGCTGAGTCCTCGTGACTTACAGATACTTCCAAAATAGTTGCAGGTGCCGATGGGACCAGTGCAGATGACGCAACTGAGCTCAAGTGGGAGCTCGATGAAGATCATGTCCGTTGTGTTGTTTCTTTTCTATTTGATCAGTAGTGGAGCCCAGTTGGGACGATCAGGGATCTAGCAGTTGGGTTGTCTTCTTTTCTTTTGGTTCGGTAGTCGGACCTATGTGTGTATCTTGAATGATGTATGATTTATTTATGTATTGTGTGAAGTGGCGATTGTAAGCCAACTCTTTATCCCATTCTTGTTCATTACATGGATTGTGTGAAGATGACCCTTCTTGCGACAAAACCACTATGCGGTTATGCCTCTAAGTCGTGCCTCGACACGTGGGAGATATAGCCGCATCATGGACGTTACAAGTTGGTAATCAGAGCCATCCCCGACTTAGGAGCCCCCTGCTTGATCGAATCGCTGGCGTTGTTGAGTCTAGAAAAAAAATGTTTTGAGTTTTAGGATTATATATATCGGAGAGTAGGATTCTTTTTACTCCTCTGTCCCTTCGTCGCTCTGGTGAGGCCTCCTGACGTAGAAGTTTTGACTATTCTCTCCTCAAATTTCACTAAAAAAAAATTTAGGATCACGCGGGTATCTTGGAATCGTTCTGATGGTTTTGTGACGAGAACATTGTTCTTGGTGCCTCCTGTCATTTAGGGGTTGTGGCAGTGTCCCGGGGAGTTGAGCTCCGAGGTGTTGTCGTCACAATTTTATCGTTGCAGTTCTGGAATACCTGAGTTTCGCCGACATCGAAATCTCTTTTATGCAGTTGTTGGTGAGATCACCTCGACGCCACCCAGTACTGGGGCGGGAGTTCGGGAGTATTGCCATAACTTGTATAATGGATGTTTTTCGAAGGTTGAGGTAAACGATTTCCGGAGTTTTCTTGGTTATGTGTTGACGGATGGATACAGCTGGCTCTAGGTATTGTTAGTTTGGGTGATATATTTTTGTGTCCCCTGTATCCCCAACACCAGATTGCATAACCAGAAAGTTTCGGGAGTTTATAAGTGGGAATTCAAGTAGCTCTTAGGATATCTTTCCGACAAATGCATGATATGAGATTGGGGTTCGACGTCTAGTGGTCCGCCTGTATACGGTTGATTTTACAGTGGTCTCGTTGTGTCTTAAAGAGTCCATGGCTTTGCCGACTCGGGGACGCTTCGTATGTCATGTGCACAGCCTTGTACATGATGGTGCTGTACGATTGAGCCCGTGTGGGCCCCACCACGAAAACTTCGGACGAAATATCTATCATATGTTTGTTCCGGCTTATTCCGCAAGCCAATCCTTTGTTTTGTTTTAAGTTGTGGTATTCGAGTTGCTTCGAAGTCAAATGTTGAATCCATACCTTCCCTAAACGGTGTTCTCATATTTCTATGTGTATATTAATCTTGATCATCGAGATTGCCATCTTAATTCTATTTCCAACTGGTGTGTTTCTCTTCAAGATGATCCCATCATTCTCCCCATCCGAAAGATCAACTCTAAGTTTTCTCAACGGTGTTCGTTTCATCCGACCCAAGTTGCCTTTGTTTTTTTTTCCGCCCTCCCACCCTTTTTCTTCAAGGAATCAGATGTCTTAACCAAGTATCCATTTTATTGATGCAAAGTCTCTTCATTCTTTTCTTTCAATGTTCTTATCCGGTGATTTTCCATGAAGATGCTCACGAAACTTCAAGTTTTTCATTCTTCATTCTTTTTCTTCTCCGGTGGATTAAATTCAAGCTTTGTCGATCATATTTTTTCCTCGTTTCAAATGTTTTTTCTCGTGTCGGTGTATCTCTTAATCACTCACCTCTCGTTTTCCATGTGTTCCGGAGTGTTGAAGATATCTCAGTAGATTCGTGTTTTCATTCAAGATCCGTTCAAGCTATTTTGAGGTTGTTATCTCATTCAAGCCATTTAATTCAACCGGTGCAATCTCCTTTTCAACTTATCATTTCAATGGTGTTTCTCTTGAGTGGGCCCTAACCCACAGGTCTTTTTTTCAGGATCTTACCTGACTCTTCTAATTTTTCTGGAGTTATTCCCAAATTCTTTTCGAAGTTTGACGTAAAAATGAGTTATCATCAGTCATATTTCTTCTCCAAGATCGCTTTCAAATTCTTTTCATCGTTGGTTCAACCTTTCTAAATTTTTCATCCCGGAGTATCTCAATAATTCATGGTGGTGTTTCTCATCATCATTCTCCACATTTGAAGACCGAAGAAGAATTTCTCCTAAATCCTATCCGTTCTCTCAAGATTCATGGTTCTAGCTTCATGCCATCCTCTCATAATTGTTTTTGATTGTGAGAATTCTTTTCAACCATCCGGAGCATTTCAGGAGTCTTTTCAGTTTGATTCTTCGAAGGCCATCATTTCAGAACATTTCTTCGTTCTAAGTTTTCAGCTTCGTTCTCCAATTATTCTAAATTGATGTCTCTTCGTTCATCTCCATATTCTCCCTGTGCATCGTTCAAGTATCCTCTAGTCAGCTCGTGATCTATTCGTTCTCATGTATCTAATTTCCCTCGAGTATATTCGCGCGTTCTTTAATTCTTACAGTGTTTCGTCCTCTTTTCTTCAATTGTTTTCAATTCTTACGGTGATTCGTTCTCTTTTCTTCATTCATTTTAAATTCTTACGGTGGTTCGTTCAAGATTTCAATTCTTTCGTTATCATATGAATTCATTCGTTGTTTAAATCCTACCGGTGGTTCGATGAAGGCCTTCCCAAGTTTGCGCAATATCTATGTTAATCCTTTCTACGAGAATAAGTAGTATGCAAGATCCGTTGCTTGTCATCAATTTAAATTGGTGAAGGATACGCATAACGTAATTCTTATTTTTGTTTCATCCAGGTGTTTAATCCCTTCTTTTGGAGTTCGTTCATGATATCAAATTCTCGGCTCCAAGTTGTTCATATTTTCTTTCCGGAGCTCCAAGTTATTTCAATTATACCATTTCAAAGCTTCATCTAATCATTGCAAGGCTTCTCCTGGAGTTCTTTTCAACTTCCCTTTCGTTTCATCATTCTTTTATTATCGGAGTTCTTCATGGAGGATCAACATGGTGGCTCATCAAGGATTCATTTCATTCTTAAATTGTTCTTCAAGATTTCTCTTGAAGTTATGTTCCGCCAAGCTATACTCTAAAATAAACATGGTGCTCAACACATGTTTGTCTTGAGGAGCTCAAGCATTCTTCTTCTCGCATTCCGAAGTGCAATTCTTTCTACAATATCTTTTGAGGTGGTGTTATGTCATTCTTGACAATTGGAGTTCGCGTTTCATGATTCACAAGTTGTCAAGAATGAGATAATTAAACCCATCATTTTCTCTTCGTTCAAGAGATCTTTTCGTCCAATCAATCTTTTTGTTGGAGTTATATTGGGTTATAATTCACCTAAAGCCTTCCCTAAGGAATGTAGCTATTTGTGGTGGTTATCAATTATCCAAATTTTCTCCTTCTCGTCTCGGTGTAGAAGATTTCATCTCCTTGTTGATATCAATCCAATCATTTGTTTCCGTTAGTGGCGGGTTGTCACCTCATAATTTTGAGAAGTTTTCCATAAGCCCACTACAAGCTTATTCTTTTCGTTGTTGGTTTTCCAACAATTCCGTTCTAACCTTCTTGGAAGGATGCTTCCCAAATTCTATTGTGGTGGAAGTTATCATTTTATTCTCCGTTATCTTATTTCGACGATCTATCTTCTATTCGTTCGTCCCAAAGGCATTGTGATGTTGCTCTCTTCGACCAATCATCTTGTTTTGTCAAGATCATGTAATTTTTCCTTTCTTATCCGTTTAGCCAGAGTGTCGTGTTTTCATTCGAGTTTTCTGATCTTATCAAGTTTTGTCTCCTTCCTCAACCGGAGTGCTGTCTGAAATCTTTTTTACCCCTTGTGCCATTCTTTCATTAGCTCCGGAGGCCATGTGTTGTTAACTTCATCGAGTATCCTCTCATCTTGTCAAGATCATGTTCAATTTCTTCCATTTACAGTCGGAGTGCTGCCCAAATTATATCATTCTCATTCCTTATTTATCTTGTTTTAACCGGAGTGTTGGTGTCTATCATTCCTCTTCTAACCGGAGTCTCATCCAAGTGCTTCCATTTTGCCAAGTCCATATTGTACCCCCCCTTCCATTTTCCAACCGGAGCGTTATCGTATTTGATCATTATCGTTCCTTGTACATCTCGTTTCAACCGGAGTGCTTGCATATATTTCTCGTCCATTGTTCTCGTCATTCATAGCTTTGCAAACTCCAAAGTTCACATGGTGTTCCTTGTTTTCCGTTTACAACGGAGTGCTCTCAATTCACTTATCTCCGTTGTGTCATTTCTTTCGATTTGTTCAACCTCGCAAGGTTCTTTGGTTTCACTCGTTTGTCAAAGAAGCAATTAGTTTACCTCTTCTCTTCCTCTTCCGTTCCTCTCCGGTGCCATCCTAGATCTCGGGACGAGATCCTCTTGTAGTGGTGGAGTGTTGTAACGCCCCAAGACCGACGCTTCAGAAGACTTCCTTATTTTCGTGATCGCCGCGTGTTTCTTTTGGTGCTTGCTCTTTTATTTTTGCATTGCATCATGTCATCATGCCATCATGTCATTAATTTTTAAAACTCAACCAAGTAAACTGCATGGATCTTCGATCTATTTAAATCGAGGGAACGGTGACTTCTCTTTAGAACATATCCTCCCAATATTAGGGAGCTATATTAAAAATATTCCATTAACTTTGGAATCACCATAACACACTTGCAATTTAATTCTCATGCCTTTTGCTTCATGTTTGCTCTCCAAACTTTTGCCATAAATTCTTATCTCTTTTATAGAAGCTCCGCCTAAATCCGAACATTTTTGGACCTTCCCAACCCTCACTTCCCTTAAATCATTTGAATTTACATCGTCCAATCAGGCCACTTCTATTTTTCCTGGATCAAGCATATTTTTGTGAGTCCGGGAAAATTACCCGCATATACAAATTCTTTCCCTAACCCTACCTTTCTTTTTCTTCTCTCTAGTTCTTTTTTGCTAAAAGAAATTAGAAAGAGAAGAGAAGCCCAGCAGGCCCATTTGCCTCCCAAAGCCCAGCCACTACTCTGTTAACCCTAGCCCGTCTAACCTCCTAGCGCCGCCAGGGAGACCCATCGCTCGATCCTCACCCTCTCCCTCTCGTTCTCCCACAGCGCCGCCACACACACGCACACACGCATCGTGCAGCCCTCGATCCCCCTCGCTCCGTCCCTCCAGCGCCATCGTCGCCCCGCCTCCGTTCGGCTCCCACGCCGAAGTCCACCGCCGCGGCCCTGCCGGACGTTGGTGACCCCGACGCGCCCGCGCCCGATCTGCTCTGGCCCGCCTAGCTCATCATCTCCGCCCCGCGCCTCGACTCAGCGTCGCCCCGCCATGGATGCCGCCATGGACGCCGAGTTCCCCGCCGGTCGCCTCTGCCTCGACCCCGCGTCCTCGCCTCCGGCGGCCGTCACCGCTCCGTGCACACCGCTGCCCCGAGCTGCTTCGCCTCCCTCCTCCGACAAGCGCCGCGCCTCCTGCCTCTCCGCGACCCTCGCTGCAGCTCCCTCCCGAGCTCGTCGTCGACCCGCCGTTCGCCTCCAGCCCTCGTCCGTGGCCGCGCCAAGCCACTCTCCATCGACCTCCGCGACCAGTGCCTCCACTACCTCCCCGTCGCTGCGCCTGCCTCCTCTCGTCGCTGCCGCCTTCCGTTCCCCGTCACCGCGCCAGTAGCCACCGCCGCCGTGGTCTTCTGCATCGCCAACCCCAGCACCCGCGGCCCTCTGCTTCGCCTCGCCAAGCCGTCGATGTTCCTCCTCCGGTGCCCTGTCCCCGTTGGTTTTGCTCGAGCACGCCACCACTGCACCTCAAGTTCTGCTACATGCAACAGCTAGTACCTTGGAACGTCTACGACTACGCGGACTCGCCAAGTACCACGACGACCGTGTACCACTACTTCCACTATGAGTTTCGAGAACGTCTACTTCTTCTACACCGCACCGAAACGCCGAGTTCCTCGCCGTGACCCCGAACACCTACGGAAACTTGTGTGACTATGTACGTGAACGACTACCATCGCCCCAAAGACCTCGGACCCGTCAAGTACCTCTCCGAAAACGAACGTGTGCCACTACTTCCACTACCGTCGCCGAAGACCCGTGTAACGGAACCGTCAAGTTCGACTACCTCCGCGTGTACCGCTACTTCCACTACCGTCGTGAAAACGACTACTTCCATGATGACCCCGTGAACAACTACTTCCACTTCGAACGCGATTCGCCCTGAATGCACGCTTCGAAGGTATAACCCCGAGACGACGTCCGTGGACCGAATGCATGTGTGTTGTATGAGATGCTCGTGGTTGCACCGTTTTCGAGTTGTCATTCCATGTTCCTCCTCGTTGTCATGCCATCGTTCCGTGGGAACCCGGTAACCGGGAGCATCCCACCATTCTCTTGCGTGTTTCACACATCCGCACAATTCTCCTTGTGCCGGTATCTCTGTGAGCTACCGGAACCGATATGTTGCCGTGGCACCATTTTCGGATTCGTTGCCGTGGCACCCCTTCCTTCCGCCATGGTGACCAAATGCTTCATAACATGCTCTTGTCCACATTTTCATAAAATTGCTTAAACCTTGCATATGTCATCCGCATCTTGATAACAACATTTAAATGTAAATAATTGATGGTTGCATTAAAATTGCTAAATGACATGAGGATTTTCCGGTATTGTCGTTTGTTGTTTCCGGCCTCATTCAAACTTGCCTTCATAGATAGTTTCCATATGCTTCACCTCTTGCCGTGGCTAAAAACATTTAATATTGTTGGGTCCATAAACGAGAGAGAACTAAATAATTGATGTGGTGTTTCGTCAATATGCAACTCGTTGCATATTGAACTCCACTTAATTTGTAGTATTGTTTGTTGCACTTTGCCATGCATATTTAAACCGGACATGCATCATACTTGTTTGTGCATCATGCCATGTGTATGTGGGGGTTGTTTACTATGTTGTTTGTTTCTTTCCGGGTTGCTTCTCTCATGAGCTTCGGTTTCTTTCCGGAGTTGTGAGGATTCGTTCGACTACGTCCGCTTGTCTTCTTCATGGACTCGTTCTTCTTCCTTGCGGCTCGAAATCACTTCTATCTTTGCTTGCTAGCCGTTCGCTCTATTGCTATGCCGCGTTACCTATTCACTTGCTCTTCAAGCCTCCCAAATTGCCATGAACCTCTAACCTTGTCACCCTTCCTAGCAAACCGTTGTTTGGCTATGTTACCGCTTTTGCTCAGCCCCTCTTATAGCATTGCTAGATGCAGGTGAAGATGAAGATTGCTCCATGTTGGATTCTATTTATGTTGGGATATCACAATATCTCTTATCTTAATTAATGCATCTATATATTTGGTAAAGGGTGGAAGGCTCGGCCTTATGCCTGGTGTTTTGTTCCACTCTTGCCGCCCTAGTTTCCGTCATACCGGTGTTATGTTCCTTTATTTTGCGTTCCTTACGCGGTTGGGTGAATTATGGGACCCCCTTGACAGTTCGCTTTGAATAAAACTCCTCCAGCAAGGCCCAACCTTGGTTTTACCATTTGCCTACCTAAGCCTTTTTCCCTTGGGTTCTGCAGACTCAAGGGTCATCTTTATTTTAAACCCCCGGGCCAGTGCTCCTCTGAGTGTTGGTCCAACCCGTCAGTCGCCGGTGGCCACCAGGGGCAACTCTGGGCTGGCCTACCGGAAGCTTGGACAATCCGGTGTGCCCTGAGAACGAGATATGTGCAGCTCCTATCGGGATTTGTCGGCACATTCGGGCGGCTTTGCTGGTCTTGTTTTACCATTGTCGAAATGTCTTGTAACCGGGATTCCGAGACTGATCGGGTCTTCCCGGGAGAAGGAATATCCTTCGTTGACCGTGAGAGCTTATAATTGGCTAAGTTGGGACACCCCTGCAGGGTATAAACTTTCGAGAGCCGTGCCCGCGGTTATATGGCAGATGGGAATTTGTTAATATCCGGTTGTAGAGAATTTGACACTTGACCTTAATTAAAACGCATCAACCGCGTGTGTAGCCGTCATGGTCTCTTCTCGGTGGAGTCCGGGAAGTGAACACGGTTTCTGGGTTATGTTTGACGTAAGTAGGAGTTCAGGATCACTTCTTGATCATTGCTAGATCACGCCCGTTCCGTTGCTTCTCTTCTCGCTCTTATTTGCGTTTGTTAGTCACCATATATGCTTAGTCGCTGCTGCAAACTCACCACCTTACCCTTGCCTCCTCTTAAGCTTAAATAGTCTTGATCTCGCGGGTGTGAGATTGCTGAGTCCTCATGACTCACAGATACTTCCAAAATAGTTGCAGGTGCCGATGGGACCAGTGCAGATGACGCAACTGAGCTCAACTGGGAGCTCGATGAAGATCATGTCCGTTTTGTTGTTTCTTTTCTATTTGATCAGTAGTGGAGCCCAGTTGGGACGATCAGGGATCTAGCAGTTGGGTTGTCTTCTTTTCTTTTGGTTCCGTAGTTGGACCTATGTGTGTATCTTGAATGATGTATGATTTATTTATGTATTGTGTGAAGTGGCGATTGTAAGCCAACTCTTTATCCCATTCTTGTTCATTACATGGGATTGTGTGAAGATGACCCTTCTTGCGACAAAACCACTATGCGGTTATGCCTCTAAGTCGTGCCTCGACACGTGGGAGATATAGCCGCATCGTGGATGTTACACGTGGCCGGCCATCATTCGGCGGGCTTCAGCGATCGCCGACTACACCGACACCAACGTCTTCGCCCCCGAGGTGTACGACAATGGAGTCGCCCAGCCGGAAGATTGGTTCGGGCTGGACCCGGCGTACGGCGAGGACTCGGCGGAGGAGATCGACTCCAGCGACGAGGGCGAAGAGGAGGAGGGTGAAGACGCCGAGCCGGCTGGTGGAGTAGCCAGCCAGCCTGACCACGCCTCCAGCATTACGTCGCGTGCGAGTGCGTCTCCTGCCGGCGAGGCCGCCTTCCCCGACCAGCTCGGCCTTCATGTCGCGCCTTAGTCTTCTTTCTTTTGTTTTCCTGCCTTGTTACTTTTGAACAATGTTTGGTTAAGTCTGCACAATTCCAACCACTGGGTGTATTCAAACTGAAGTCTGTTGCCGGCCTGTGGGCGGCTTTATGTATATAAGTTATGCAATCGGTCTTTCCTTGTACTTTCGCTTTTTTGTCCGTCTTCTTTTTTCCTTTGCCGCCCTCCCTTGGTTGTCGCCTCCCTAGTCAAACAGTTGCTCTGCAATCTGTAGCCGGGGAGTGCCTGGCCGATTGGGGAGGGGGAAGTACTTTTAGCTCTGCTGGACTTAAGCTAGGTTTTTTAGGAAGCCGGCCAGCCGGCTGCTTTGACAGCCGGCAGGCATATTTGGAGGCCGTCTCTTTGCTATATAGGTTAGTTGCTCCTTAGCCGTTTTTCGTGTGGGCGTCCTTTCTGTCGTTCCTCTTGCTAGTCAGACAGTCAATTCTTTGAGCTTCGACTTTCAACAAGGGAGGACTCGGGAGCCGGCGCACTACTTTGCTGACTTTAGGAAGAACTTTTGATATAGCTCAAGGCGGCCAGTCCCCGGGCCGACTAGTAGAACCCGGTGCCGGACAAAAATTCAAAATGTAATAATACATTCATGGATATGACACTCGTCATTCATAGATAAATAAAAGGCAGTCCCCGAGTACTGTTCGGGGGGCCTGTTGGTTTGTACTTAATACAAAAAGGGGGGCGTGATACATACTGCTTTTCAGCTGTAAAATCGTCTTAGGAGGTTTGCGTTCCATGGACGCTCCGACTCCTTGCCGGAGTCATCTCTCTTGCGTGCTCTTGGTTTTTGCGCGTCGATCAAGTAGTAGGAGTCATTGTCGAGTGCCTTGCTGACGACGAAGGGGCCTTCCCAAGGGGTCGAGAGCTTGTGCTGGCCGGCTGTTCGCTGGATCAGCCGGAGCACAAGGTCACCCTCTTGGAAGGATCTTGGCTTGACCTTGCGGTTGTAGTAGCGGCGCAGGCCTTGCTGGTAGATGGCGGACCGGCTGAGGGCTAACAGCCGGCCTTCTTCCAGTAGGTCGACGCCGTCTTCTCTTGCTTCTTTGGCTTCCTCCTCCGTGTACATGGTGATCCGAGGCGAGTCGAACTCGATGTCTGTTGGGATGACAGCCTCGGCACCGTACACAAGGAAGAATGGAGTGAAGCCGGTTGACTTGTTGGGTGTAGTGCGCAGACTCCAGAGGACAGCCGGCAGCTCTTCGAGCCAGCAGCCGGTCGATCGCTCCAGTGGTACAACCAGTCGGGGCTTGATGCCGGAGAAGATAAGTCCATTTGCTCGCTCGACCTGGCCGTTTGACTGCGGGTGGGCAACGGACGCTAAGTCCAGTCGGATGCCCTGTGTCGCGCAGAAACGTGCCAGTGCGCCTTTGGCGAAGTTCGTGCCGTTGTCGGTGATGATGCTGTGCGGCACGCCGTACCGAGTAGTGATGTCGGTGATGAATGTCACGGCAGTCGGCCCGTTTAGCTTCTTAATCGGCTTGGCTTCGATCCACTTTGTGAACTTGTCCACAGCAACGAGTAGATGTGTCATGCCACCGCGGGCTGTCTTGAAAGGGCCCACCATGTCCAGTCCCCAGACGGCAAAAGGCCAGGTGAGGGGAATGGTTTTGAGGGCAGATGCCGGCAGGTGTTGTTTGGAACTGAAGACTTGACATCCTCTGCAGCTCTTGACTATTTCTTCAGCATTCTCCAAGGCAGTCGGCCAGAAGAAACCATGGCGGAAAGCCTTGGCCACGAGGGATCTTGAGGCGGCGTGATGACCGCATTCGCCTTGGTGGATGTCTTTGAGGATTGCCACTCCTTTTTCTGGCTCGACGCAACGCTGGAAGACTCCAGTGACGCTGCGCTTCACAAGCTCCCTGTTGATTATTGTGTATGCTGCGGCTCGTCGTTGCACTAGTCTTGCTGAGATCTCATCAGCCGGCAGCTCTCTGCTGACTAGGAACTTGAGGATGGGCTGGGCCCATGAGGGAGCTGTGACTTCTTCTGCTGTTAATGTGGCCACCATGACTCGGGTGGGTGGGTTGGGTGTTGCATTGGAGTCGGCCACCGCTTCTTGTGTCGTTGCAGTCCCCGGGCCGACTGCAGTAGTCCCCGGGCCGGGTGCGACTACGTCAGTCCCCGGGGCTGTCGTCGAAGTCCCCGTGCCGCCTGTGGGATTTCTTGAGCCGGATCCGGCTGTTTCTGGCGCAGGCGGTACGAAGATGGAATCCGACTCTGGAGATGGCTTGATGGACGGCTTGAGGAGGCGCTGGAGGGAGACGCCAGTCGGTATGGCTTGTCGGGTGGAGCCGATCCGTGCTAGGGCATCTGCTTGGTCGTTGTCGGCCCTTGGCACGTGAAGGAACTCGCACCCTTCGAAGTATCCGCTCATCTGTTGGACGAGGAAACGGTAGCTCGCCATGTTCGCGTCCTTGGCGTCCCAGTCGCCAGATGATTGTTGGACCACTAAATCGGAGTCGCCGTAGCACAGGAGGCGTATGCCGAGCTCTTTGGCTAGCCGGAGCCCATGTACGAGCGCCTCATACTCGGCCACGTTGTTGGAGGCGGCGAAGTGGATCTGCAGCATGTACTTGAGCTTGTCGCCCTTGGGAGAGGTGAGGACGATGCCGTCTCCCAAGCCGGTGCGCATCTTGGACCCGTCAAAGTGCATCCGCCAATGGGTAGAGTCGGGAGCCGGCGGTAAGTACTGGGTCTCGGCCCAGTCGACGAGGAAGTCGGCCAATGCTTGCGACTTGATGGCGGTGCGGGGTTGATAGAAAATCATGTAGGACGCCAAGGCAATGGCCCATTTGGCCACCCGGCCGGATGCATCCCGGCTGCCTATGATCTCGGCGAGCGGGGCAGTGCATACGACCGTGATGGGGTGCTCTTGGAAGTAGGGCTTCAATTTCTTGGCAGCAAAGTACACCCCATAGCACATCTTCTGGTAGTGCGGGTAGTTTTGCTTTGAGCTGGACAGTACTTCGCTGAGATAGTAGACCGGCCTCTGGACCAGCTGGGCTCGGCCTTCCTCTGGGCACTGGACCACAACAACAGTGCTGACGACTCGGCTTGTCGCGGCGATGTAGAGGAGCATGGGCTCCTTCTCAGTCGGCGCAGCCAGGACAGGCGGAGTGGTCAACATTTTCTTCAACTCATGGAAGGCTTGGTCGGCTTGATCATTCCACTCAAAGTGAGTGGACTTCTTCATGAGTCGGTACAGAGGGAGAGCCTTCTCTCCTAGTCGGCTGATAAACGGTTCAGGGAGGCTAAGCAGCCAGTGAACTTCTGCACATCTTGCAGCTTGGTGGGAATCTCCATCCTCTCGATGGCCTTGATCTTGACAGGGTTGCACTCAATGCCGCGTTCGGAGACCAGGAAGCCTAGCAGCTGGCTGGCTGGCACTCCGAACACGCACTTCTCGGGGTTGAGCTTGATCTGGAATCGGCGCAAGTTGGCAAATGTTTCCTTCAGGTCTTCCAGCAAGGTACCGCGCTTCTCTGTCTTCACCACAATGTCGTCTACGTAGACATGGGCATTTCTGCCGAGTTGTTTCAAGAGACATTTCTGCATGCAGCGCTGAAAAGTGGCACCGGCATTTCTCAAGCCGAATGTCATTGTCAGGTAGCAGAAAGCTCCAAAGGGTGTGATGAAGGCAGTCTTCAGGCGGTCGGCCGGGTCCAACTTGATCTGATGATACCCTGAGTATGCATCCAAAAAACTTAACAGCTCGCATCCGGCTGTGGAGTCTATCACTTGGTCAATCCGCGGCAAAGCAAACGGATCCTTTGGGCAGGCCTTGTTCAAACTTGTGTAGTCTATACACATGCGCCACTTGTTATTCTTCTTCAGAACCAGAACTAGATTGGCAAGCCATTCTGGAAAGAACACCTCCATGATGAAGCCGGCTGCAAGGAGCCGGGCTATCTCTTCTCCCACGATTCTTCGCTTCTCTTCTGATAGTCGGCGGAGGGGTTGCTTGACCGGCTTCGCATCAGCTCGGACATGTAATTTGTGCTCGGCGAAATCCTTCGGGACACCCGGCATGTCCTTTGGGGACCATGCAAAGATGTCTCGATTCTCACGGAGGAAGTCGACGAGCTCGCCTTCCTATTTACTGTCCAAGTTCGCCCCAATCACGGCGAACCTCTCCGGGTGCTCCGGGTCTAGAGGTATCTTCTTCATCTCTTTTGCAGGCTGGAAGGAGCCCTGCGCATCACAATCCTTGAGGTTGGGGGACAAGGCCGGCTGCTTGCCGGCCATGGCCACAACCCGCTCCAACATCTTCTTCTCTTCTGCCACCACAAGGGACTCGGCCAGCCGGCTGCTGGCCATGGCACACTCGATGGACTTCTTGTAGTCGCCGGCTACCGTGATGATCCCCTTCGAGCTCGGCATCTTCATCTTCAGGTAGGCGTAGTGGGGCACAACCATGAACTTGGCCAACGCAGGTCGGCCAAGTAGTGCATGATAGGGGCTCTCCAAATCCACCACCTCGAACCATATTGCTTCCCGGCAAAAGTGATCTTTGTCTCCGAAGAGAACATCCATTTTGATCTTGCCGATTGGAGAGCAAGATAGGCCGGGTACGATACCATGGAAGATGGTGCGGCTCGGCATGAGCTGCTTTGCTTTGATGTTCAGCTTGTCCATGGTATCGCGGTACAGTATGTTGATACTGCTTCCGCCGTCTATCAGGACGCGGGAAAATCTGGCAGCTCGCCTCTCCGTCGCAAGGGTGACGTCCAAGACCATAGCATAGGAGCCGGGCGAGGGCATCACCTCTGGGTGGTCGGCCTGGCTCCAGCTCATGGGCTTTTCCGACCAGTGCATGAACTCGGCGGTGCTAGAGGCGACTGCGTTTACTTCTTGGTGCTGCCGGCGTCGGCTGCGCTTGTCGTCGACTTGACTGGTGAAAACGACGTAGGCGTCGTGTGCTTCAGGGAACTCGTCTTGGATGGCGCCGACTGCCGGCCGGGCCGCCGGCTGCTGGGGAGCTGGAGGCGGTGGGCCGGGAGGCGGAGGCGGCACCATCCCTTCGCCCTTGGTGATGCGGGTGAGCCAGTGGCATTTCCGTGTTGTATGGTTGGACGGCTTTGCGCCGCTGTGGAACTTGCAGGGAGCATCGAGTGCTTGTTCGTAGGAGAAAGAAGGCTGCCAAGGCGGCCGGCCACCCTTCTTCTTGGGAGCAGGCCGCTCTTCGGGCTGCTCGTCTTCAATTGTGGCCACCTGCCGACTAGAGGATGTCGGCATGGGGCCCTTGCGCTTGTGGTCGTTCTGGTAGGGGCGCCGGTTAGGGTGGCCAGCCGGCGTCTTGGGAGCCGGAGCAATTACTTTCCCCGAGGCGTCTACTCGGAGCTCGGTCTTCATGGAGGAGTTGGCAGCGGCGTACTTGTCAGCGATGACTAGTAGCTCGTCGAGGGTAGCCGGCTCGTCGCAGAGGAGTCGGTGCTTGAGGAGGGTGCCCTCTCGGCACCCAGCAGTGAAGTACTCGATGGCCTGGACCTCGTGCACTCCCTCGCAGGAGTTGCGGAGCTCGGCCCATCGCGTGAGGTAGTCGCGGGTCGACTCGTTGGGCCCCTGGACGCAGAGGGAGAGCTGGCGAGGCTTGGGAGGCCGCTTGTAGGTGCTGGTGAAGTTGCGGACGAAAACTTCGGTGAAGTCCAGCCAACTGTTGATGCTGTAGGGCTTGAGGCTGTTGAGCCATGTGCGCGCCGTGCCCTGCAGCATCAGGGGGACGTACTTCACGGCAACGCGCCGATTGCCGTTGGCGATGCTGACGGCTGTGGAGTAGTCGATGAGCCAATCTTCCGGCTTCACCGAGCCGTTGTACTTGGGCGTGTCTCTGGGAAGCGAGAACCCTTTGGGAAAGGGCTCGTCGCGGATGCGGGGGCGAAAGCATGGCGGGCCGACATCGTCTTCTTCTTCTAGCGCCAAGGATCGAGCAAGGCGGTCGATCCTGTGGCGGGCGTCGTTTTCGCCGACTCCTTCTCGGCGGCCGAGTCGGTCGCCAAGAGTCGGATGGGTGACAGGCGGTGGAGTGAGGCGTCTTTCTCTTTGAGGCGGGGGAGGAGGCAGGTTTCCCTGGTGCTCTACAGCTCGAGGGCGGCCATCCGCGTCGCGCTCGATGGTAATGCGAGGCCGGCAGCGGCTGGCAGCCGGCTCCTTGTCTTTCTTCTGGCGCGCGCCGCTCGCAGTCGGCGAGCGAAACGTCGTGGCGTGCTCCCGGCGTGGGGGATGGCTATCAGCTCGGGCGCCGGCTTCGTGTCGTTCCGCAGCCGCGTCAATCAGCTACTGGATCCGTCTTGTCATGTAAGGGAGCTCATCGGCTCCCAGCCCATTGAGCTCCTCTGCAGCCGCCTGAGCGGCTCGCAGGTTCTCGAGCGGGGTGGCGTAGACGGGGCGATCTGCGCCCAGCATGCTGGCAACGGCTGCGCCGCATTTCTGGACGAAGCCGGCTCGGCTCGGGCCGCTAGGCGGCGGCGTCCCGAAGGCGGCGCGGTTGACTTCGCGCTGGTGGGCCTCGGTGAGGCGTCTCATCGAGGCTATCTTCTTGCCCTCCACGATGAGGGCAAGGCGACGTGCCTCCAGGGTCTCGGCGTCGGCGTCGGCCGGGATGGGGACGGAGAGGTCGTGCATCACCGCTTGCTGAGCGTCGCGGGCGTTCTCGCCCGAGTTGGAGACGTGGCTGATGACCAGCACTTCGGTGACAGCGCTGCTGCCGCTGTCAGCTCGAGGGAGGGGGTCGTCGAAGACCACCACGTCGGAGGGGTAGGCGTCGAGCGACGCGGTGTCGGAGTCGATGAGCATCGGGTCGGTGGAGCCGACCGACTCCATGTCCGCAGCGGGCTCGCTGGAGACGTGAAGTTGGTCGAGGAGGCTGACGAGGCGGCTCTCGGGGTAGTCGGTGCCTGCGTCGGACGCAGGCTCGTCGGAGATGCGAGTCTCGCCGAGCAGATCGGCGAGGCGGCTCGCTGCGCAGGCGTCGTCGACGCCTTGCAGCGCGTCGAGGCAAACGCCATCGGGCGCAGCAGGCTGGCTGCGCTCGCGGGGGAGGAAGAGGGTTCCCGTCCAGAACAGGTCTCCGGACGACGGTGCACCTGGCCCCACGGTGGGCGCCAAATGTCGAGTGGTTGGTGCGACATATGCCAAGGGATGGCTTATCATTGTGGGAGCCAATAAAACGTCGCCGGTGCCCGGAAACGGGATGAGGCGAAGACATGCACGCCGGCGAATCTTACCCAGGTTCGGGGCTCTCCGAGGAGATAACACCCCTAGTCCTGCTCTGCGGGGTCTCCACATGATCACTAGATCGATAAAGGGTAGCTACAATCGCTCCTAGAGCTGTTGAGATCAAGGGAGAAGAAGAACAAGGCTAGCTCTTGCTTCTCTCTATCTATGGTGTGTGTGCTATGCTCAGAAGGCAGCTCTATTCTCAGAGGCCAACTATGCTTGGGTGCGAACCTAGAAGCGAACCCTTTGCATGGGTGCTCCGGGGGGTTTATATAGGCCTATCCCCCTGGGGTACAATGGTAATCCGACTGGGAGCTGGTCCCAGCCGCCAGTGTCTACGCTCGCCGGCTTCTTCGCCGGCCGCTGGGTCCCGCCGGCTGCCGGCTACTTGGTCGACAGGCCGGTCCCACCGCCTAGGGTCTTGTCGGCGGCTTCTTACTATAGCCGCGCCTCTGATGATGAGGGCTTTGTCGAGGTGAGCGTGGCTACAGTGGGCCGCCTCGGGGGCTATCACTGTAGCCTCACCTCGTCTTGTCTCCTTAATGGGGCTCCTGCTTTGAGGAAGGGAGTAGCCGGCTTCTGGAGGCCGGCTATACTCTTGGCCGACTAGGAAAAGCCGGGCCGCCTTCACGCCTCTCTCTGGCTGAAGGGGCCCGCAGTCCTTGGGCCGTACAGGAGTGGGTCGTGGATGACGTCGAGGCTAGCGTGGCTACAGTGCCGAGCCGCACGGGAGACGTCCATCCCGTACGGCCGCCTATAGCCATGCCCGCCTCGGGCTTCGGGGGTCGTGAGCCGCACTGTGGCCACACCCCGTCACGTCGCCGTTATGTAGGAGTGGTTGTGGTCTTGGCCGGCTCCTAGGAGTCGGCGTCCTTCTTGGCCGGCTTCTTGGAGTCGGTCTCCCCGTAGTCGCCCTAGGGAGGAGTCGGTGAGGCTGGGTCGCCTTCCGGGAGTCGGCTTTAGTGGTAACCGGCCAGGGAAGGCAGCCCAAATGCTTGAAGGCCCAAAGGCCTGATAAATTTTCCGACGAGCCAGGGGTAGTCGGTTAGGCTACCCGTGGCCACTTACTCCGACAGAGGGTATCCTGCATGGCTCCAATGGCGCTCCGAGCAGCTACCGACGACGAGCAGTGATAACCGACAAGTATAGGGGGTCACATGTAGCCTCTTTCGATAAGTAAGAGTGTCGAACCCAACAAGGAGCTAAAGGTAGAACAAATATTCCCCCAAGTTCTATCGACCACCGATACAACTCTATGCACGCTTAACGTTCGCTTTACCTAGAACAAGTATGAAACTAGAAGTACTTTGTAGGTGTTGTAGGCTAGGTGCAAGATAATAAAGAGCACGTAAATAAAAAATAGGGGCTGTTTAGATAAAGACACAACTAAGTTAGTTTTAGTAGAGAGCTTTTTGTCACAAGAAAGTTATTTGTCCCTAGACAATCGATAACTAGATCAGTAATCATTATTGCAATTTTAATTGAGGGAGAGGCATGAGCTCACATACTTTCTCTTCTTGGATCATATGCACTTATGATTGGAACTCTAGCAAGCATCCACAACTACTAAAGATCATTAAGGCAAAACCCAACCATAGCATTATAAGGCATCAAGTCCTCTTTACTCCCATACGCAAACAACCTACTTACTCGGGATTGTGCTTCTGTCACTCACGCCAGCCACCATAAGCAAATCATGAACATATTGCAAACCTACAGCGGGGATCCCTCATGCTTGCGTGACACGGAGAGCACCATAGGACAACACCAATAATAAAACATGCAACTCAAACCAATCACGATCATCAATTAACCCATAGGACAAAACGGATCTACTCAAACATCATAGGATAGCCATACATCATTGGGAAATAATATATAGCGTTGAGCACCATGTTTAAGTAGAGATTACAACGGGTAAAAGAGGGGTTACGCCGCTGCATAGAGGGGGGAAGAGTTGGTGATGACGGCGGTGAAGTTGTTGGTGTAGATCGTTGTCGCGATGATGGCCCCGGCGGCGTTCCGGCGCCACCGGGAGAGAGGGGGGAGAGAGCCCCCTCCCCCATCTTCTTCTTCATCCTTGACTTTCCCCCTAGATGGGAGAAGGGTTTCCCCTATGGTCCATGGCCTCCATGGCGGCGGAGGGGTGAGAGCCCCTCTGAGATTGGATCTCTCTCTCTCTCTGTTTCCTTCTATTTCTGCGCTCCCTGATTCTGTAACACCGATTGGGCTGAAATTTTGACACAGTTTTTATCCGGATATTGGGTTTCTTGCGGCGAAATAAGGGCACCAACTGCCTTACGGAGTGGCCATGAGGGCCCAAGGCGCGCCCTACCCCTGGGGCGCGCCCCTCACCCTCGTGGGCCCCTCGGGCATCATCTCGCGTTGATTCCACTTCCCAAAATTCACATATATTCTAAAAAAAATCTCCGTAAGTTTTTATCCCGTTTGGACTCCGTTTGATATGGATTTTCTGCCAAACAAAAAAAAACATGCAACAAACCGGAACTGGCACTGGGCACTGGATCAATATGTTAGTCCGAAAAATAGTATAAAAAGTTGCCAAAAGTATGTAATAGTTGTAGAATATTAGCATGGAACAATAAAAAATTATAGATATGACGGAGACGTATTAAGCAGCAGTTCACCATGCGTGCCATGGTGGACACCCACAGAAGGTTCATGGACCTCTCGGTGGTGTACACCAACGACCCGGTCTAGGTGGAGCACTCCATCCACATCGTGGAGATGTTGCTTGCCGCGGAGAAGTACAAGGTGGTCGGGTTCGACCTCGAGTACACCCGCGCTCATGCCGGGTCTCGTCCCAAGGTCGTCGTCGCCCAGATGTGCGTGCGCCACCACGTCCTCATCTACCACTACTGCCTGGCCATGAGGCCTTGCGAGTGTTTCGCCAGGTTTGTCAACAGCCACCACTACATGTTCGCTACGGTGGACATCACCAACGATGTAAAGGCGCTCGAGAATTCGGGCATCACCTGCCTGAATCTTGTCGACATCCAGGGCCAATACAAGATCTGGGGCAGAAAGTAGCATGAGAAGGACTCACTGGTTCATCTCGCCGAGGCCATCATCTACCCCTAATACTGAGACATGAAGGATTCGTGCAACAAGGACAAGCGTGCCTGGCACTTGGCCTGGATGGAGAAACTCGACAAAGCTCACGTCGTGTATACGACCAAGGAGACGTACACGAGCTACGACATGCACAGGCGGATCGTTGACATGAGGAAGTGCCTCCTTCCCCAAAACGGCCAGCGATCCAGCCGGAAGCACAGCAATGGCAAGCGTCGTCGCAAAAATATATAGATGATTAGATCCTCATTTCTCCTACTTTAGTATGCATGTAATTGCTTTCTTTGGTGTGTGGAAATGTTATGTGTGTAGTTACTGATACATCTCCAACGTATCGATAATTTATGAAGTATTCATGCCATGTTTACTATTGTTTTATATGATTTTGGTATGATTTGATTAGAACAAACCTGGACTGACGCTGTTTTCAACAGAACTACCGTAGTGGTGTTTTTGTGCAGAAATAAAAGTTCTCGGAATGCGCTGAAAATCAACGGAGAATTTTTCTGGAAAATATAAAAAATACTGGAACAAAAATCTACCGGAGGGGAGTCCGTGGGCCCCACGAGGGTGGGGCGCGGCCCTGTGCCTCGTGGACTACCCGTGGGGCCCCCTGACTTGTTATCGACACCAACCTCTCCTATAAATACCCAAACCTCTAGAAATTAACCTAGATCGGAAGTTCCGCCGCCGCAAGCCTCTGTAGCCACGAGAAATCAATCTAGGCCCTCTCTGGCACCCTGCCGGAGGGGGGCATCATCACCGGAGGCCATGGAAGAGGATCCCGGAGAGGCCATCATCGCCATGAAGGCCAAGGACCAGAGGGAGAACCTCTCCCCATCTAGGGGGAGGCCATGGAGGAGGAAGCACAAGGGGGAGAACCTCTCCTCCTCTCTCGGTGGCGCCGGAGTGCCATCGGGAGGGGAATCGTCGCCGCGGTGATCGTCTTCATCAACATCACCATCCTCATCTATTTTACGCGGTCCACTCTCCGGCACCCCGCTCTAATCCCTACTTGAACATGGTGCTTTATGCCACATATTATGATCCAATGATGTTTTGCTATCCTATGATGTTTTGTGTAGATATCCTTTTCTTTGGGTTGATTGATGATATAGATTGGTATGAGTTGTACATTTTATTTTGGTGTTGTCCTATTGTGCCCTCCGTGTCGCGCAAGCATGAGGGATTCATGTCGGCGTTCTGGGAACGGGGGTCCCCAGACTTGCCTGCCTGCGGCCCACAGCGTGGCTAAGCCAGTAGGCCGTACGGCCCATCTTCATCAACAAGGCATCCAAGACCCTCGCGAGGGTCCAAGCCTCACGAGGGGGATGATGCAAGACCTCCTCTGGAGTAGCCTGGCCAGGCAGGCTCACGAGGAGCGGAGATATCAAGGTGGGGCAAACCTCACAAGGCCCTCGTGACGTGAGTCATGACGCACGGCGCCAGGCGGGCGCCAGGCGGGCGCTAGCGCGCGCAGCGTCCTTGTTACCTCTTTTGTGCTAAGGTGGCCAGCGCAGGCGAGGAGTACCGAGGCATCAGGCAAAGGTTGCTATATTGGTGCAACGAGACCAAGACCAGGAGGACGGCGAGATGGAGGTCATCGTGGAGCCCAAGACGGCGTCACCACCAGAGCTTTTCGCAGGCGAAGACCGCTTTTGTCAGGATAGCTTGTACTAGCTGTCCCCCTTCAAATTTGCCCGCCGTTTTTGGCTCCCTTCCCGCTCGATATTTGGGATGATGACCAGGGCCTATATAAGTAGAGCTAGCCACCATAGTAGGGCAATCTCATCTGAGCTTGAGGGTATCTCATCTTAGCTTGATCCAACCCGATCGAGAGCCTACTCGCAAGAACACCTCAACCTCAGGAGGCTGTTCTTCCCTTGTACTGTTCATCATCATCCCTAGAGGCAATCCACCACCATCACACTGGAGTAGGGTATTACACCACAACGGTGGCCTGAACCAGTATAAATCTCGTGTCTTTCTGTGTTGCGAGTTCGTCGAGTTTGCCCGCGAGATCTTTGAGAGCTAGGGCGTAGATCGGTAGGAGGGAAAGACTTCGCGCGCACCCCAGTGTTCGAACCTGAAGGGTTTGCCGGAACCCCACATCTGACATTTGGCGCGCCAGGTAGGGGTGCGCCGTAGCTTCCCGTCCGTCAGTTCGTCGCTCCGTCGTCTCCATGGCGGACGCTCGCCATGCTCGAGCTGAGCGTCGAGCTGCCCTCACCGCCCGCGTCGCTCAGACGGCTCCCGTCGGCGGGCCACCTCGTCGTTCTCCGTCTCCCGCCGCCAACGCTGCCACCGGCCCGGCGGGGAACGAGCAGCAGGCGTCCTCGCTGCATTCTTTGGTGCGGCAGGACGGCCGCACCGCCACTCCATCGCTGGCCCCTGTCGGTTCTTCATCTCACGCGCACCGCGCTCCCATGGAGGCACGGGCCGCGCTCCTCGCGGCAAACGAGCTCCTGCGCTACCGCCCCGTCAACGACCTCTATGAGGAGTGGCTCGACCGCGTCACCGAGCTCGTCCGCGCCGCAGGGGGCTCTCCGGTGCTGTCCCACTCTCTGCCTCCCCCTCAGCCAGCCGCGGGCGACGGGGCTCATGGCGTGCCTCCACCACCTCAGCCCCAAGACGGCGCCTTGGCACCAAGGCGCGTCGCTTCGCGGTGTGATCCGCCGCGCCTGGCGCCCGCGCGCGAGGAGAGAAGCTGCCAAGAAATCCCGCGACCGCGAGAAGCTGCACCTGCGCTCCCCGCGCCACCTCATCAAGACCGCGCACCGCCCGCAGCGGCGCAGCGCGGACCTCGTCAAGACCAAGCTCCACCTCCGAAGCGAGCCCCGGCAACCACGGCCGGCTGCCGCGCCTTCACCCCAGAGCTGCGTAGCATCGCCTGGCCAGGCAAGTTCAAGCCAGATCTGCCTCCTCGCTACGACGGCACCCCCGAACCCGCGGAGTTCCTGCAGCTCTATGAGCTGAGCATCGAAGCGGCCAACAGCGACGAAAAGTCCATGGCGAATTGGTTTCCCATGGCTCTCAAGGATGGAGCTCGCTCCTGGCTCCTAAACCTGCAGCACGGCTCAATCACCTCCTGGGACGAGATGCACGACCGCTTCGTCGCCAACTTCTAGGGCACTCGCGACTGCCCACCGGCCGCGGGTGATCTGTGCCGCATCAAGCAACAACCAGGAGAGACCCTCCGGAAGTACATCCAGCGCTTCAACAACACCCGCCTCAAGATCCCCAAGGTCACGGACGAGGCCATCATCTCCGCATTTTCCGACGGCGTCCGTGACATCAAGATGAAGGAGGAGCTCGCCATCCACGAGGAGCTCTGCACATCTCAGGAGTTGTTCAACCTGGCGACCAAGTGCGCAAGAGCTGAGGAGGGGCGCCTTTCTCTCCTTGAGCTGCCAGCCGTGGGCGCGGAGGAGAAGAAGGCCAAGGCCAAGGACGTGAAGCGCAAGGAGGCAGTTGTGCTCGCAGCGGGGCCCGACACCAAGCGGGGCAGAGATCAGCCCGAGTCATCCAAGAACGGGCGACCGTTCTGCGCCTTCCACAACCTGAACACCCACAACACCAGCGACTGTCAAGAGCTCAGAGCCATACGGGAAGGACGCTACGGTCGACGCCCCGACCGCAACGACCGGGGCTACAGCCACGGAGGAGGACGTGGAGGTGGACGCTGGGATGACTGTGGCCCGCGCCAGGAGTGGCGCGACCGGCCTCGTGAGGACCGCTGGCAGGACCAACCTCGCGAGGGCGCCTGGAGGGACCAGCCTCGTGAGGATCGCCCCCAGGGCAACACCGGTCTTCCCCCGCTGCCGCCACCAAGAAGGAACGACGACCACCACCAGGACGAGGGGGCTGGGGGCTTCCAGGAGCCGCGTGCAATCGCCAGCATCTTGGGCGGCGCCTAGGCCCCAGCCTCTCAGCGCATCTTCAAACAGTTCGCTCGTGAGGTGAACGCGGTGCTCCCCAAGCTCGAGGCCACGCGCCCGCTTAGGTGGTCCCAATATGCCATCACTTTCAACTCGGCAGATCAGCTCAAGTGTGCGGCCACCGCTGGCGCCCTCCCTATGATGTGTTCCCCAGTCATCAGCAATGTGCAGGTCACCAAGACCCTCATCGACGGCGGCGCAGGGCTCAACGTCCTGTCCGTCGACATGTTCAACAAACTCCAAGTGCCATATGAACAGCTCCAGCCCACCAAGCCTTTCTCGGGAGTGACCGACGGTTCCACCACACCGATAGGGCAGGTCTGCCTGCCTGTCACCTTCGGGGAGCGCAAGAACTACCGCACCGAGCTCATCGACTTCGACGTCGCGCACATCCGCATGCCGTACAATGCCATCCTCGGGTATCCAGCCCTGGCCAAGTTCATGGCAGTCACTCATCACGGCTACAACGTTCTCAAGATGCCAGGAAGCGAAGGAATCATCACGGTCCCGTGTGAAGAGAGGGATGCGGTGTGCTCCCTCGAGCGCGCCTTTCAAGCCGCAGCAATCGACGACCCCGACAGCAGAAATGAAGGCCCTCCGGAGGCCATCCCCAAGAAGAAGAAGCCGCGCCGTGCAGGACCTCAGGAGGACGGCGTCGCGGCAGGAGCCTCGTCCGGATCAACGCCCGCTCCAGGGGCGCCTCCCTCCATCGTATAGGAAGGCGCGCCCGGCGCCCGCCTCAGGCAGGGCTCTGGGGCTCTCTTCTGGAGGGCCTCAGACCTTGCCAACCTCACGAGGGAGGCGCTTGGGCACCACTTGTAGGCGTGCTTCGCGGCACTTGTTCCTCAAGAGAGCACAGGGCAAGGAGTGCCCACCACCCAGGAATTCATCACCAAGACCACCCAGGAACTGCAAGAAGCAAGAGCCATGCGCGGCGACAGCCGCTCACAAGGCGCAGCTCCCCATCCAGGCGAGGAGGCCGGGCTGCGTGTCTGCGTCGACGTCCAAGGGCTCGACAGGGCCGCATCTCAGGAACGTTTCTGGCCTTCGCGTGTGGGCTGCTGCGAGGGCCCGCCGCACAGCTACGTTCGTATGCCCTTTGGCTTGCCGAGCGTGGCATCGGCCTGTCAGTGCAACATGCGACGTGTCCTGGCGGCTCAGGAAGGCAGGTACCACGCCATTTTGGAGGAGATGGAGATGGTCTTCAGGGAACCTCCCGAGCCCCCAGAGCCTCCCGAAGCTCAGGGTACCGGTGGCTCATGAGGAGTCATTTCTTCAACACACGCCTTCAGCTGCACCAACTCTACTTCGTCTACAGAACCAGGTGACATCTTCCGAGCTCGTTTAAGCTAAGAGCGCCCCACGGGCTGCATTATTCCCAGGCCACATGGGTCCATCCCTGTGGCATGTACCCCTTTTGCTTATGTCTTTAGCTTACCTTGCTGGGGGCGCCCCTCGGGCTGCATCATCCCCAAGCCACTCGGGCCGGAACCGGTGGCATGTATCTTCCTGCATTTATCCAAGTTGATCTGCTCTCCATGCTTAACCTCCCAACGGCTATCGCCTGCTCGATTGCCGCCCGCCACGGGTCTGTTCATCCTATGCAATTCGCTTGCGCGTTAAAAGGGGGCTCCTGAGCATCGCGACTCAAGAGCTCTTACTGGCTCTCCAGCCCTCACCCCCTGGCCTTGACCACGACATCGCGACCTGGCATACCAGCGGCGGCTGAGCTCGCTCGAGGGCCGGGACCTGAGGATGTAGAGTGCTTGCATCTAACCGCCTTGCAGGGACATACAGTCATCAAGACTCAAGACCAGGCGCAAGCCGCCTTGAGGTAGGGCCTCGTGAGTCCTGCACTGGCTCACGAGTGCCCAGATACACCTCGCACCCCTGCCGTGCAAGCCACGTGTCAGGGCGGGGTTGTACACGCCCCGGGGGCTCCTCCCGGAGGGGGGGCCCCATCCCATGCCCAAGTGGAAGCACCATGCTCCGCGCTGGCTGTCGACACTTCCGAGGAGCGGCTATGCCCGTGCACAAGCGGAAGCACTATGCTCCGCGCTGGTGATAAACAACTGAGGGCGGCCCCACGGTCGTACCAACCTCAGGGAGCCCAGAGCTCAGCGCCCAGCCTCACCACGAGGCTGGGCACGGGGGCTGCGCTCGGGTCACGCCCAAGCGCACGCCACCCAACCAGGTCCCTGGGACCTGGGCGTCGCGCGCCCCTCCCGAGGCCTCGGCGAGGGCAGGTATGGAAATCGTTTGCACGTCAAGGGGGACTCCTGAGCATCGCGACTCAGGAGCCTAACTGGTCACGTAGCCCCTCACTCCTTGGTCCGTCCTGGTCTCCGGTTGGCCCAATGGCGGTTTAGGTATGCGATGGGTCGGGCCCTGCCGACGTAGAACATTAATCTATCCTCACAAACCCTCCCTATATGTTGTTTGCGCGTCAAGGGGGACTCCTGAGCATCGTGACTCAGGAGCCTAACTGGTCACGTAGCCCCGCACTCCTTGGTCCGTCCTGGTCTCCGGTCGGCCCAATGGCGGTTGAGGTATGCGCGGGGCCGGGCTCTGCCGACGCAGAACGCAAAGCAAATAGGAAGGAAAACGCAAAATCTCGAAGCAAATATTACAAGCATATTGTTCTCACAATACCAAATGAAAAGTCTAAACGCCTCCACGAGGCCTGATACATGTTGCAGGAACGAAACGGGAACAATAGCCGCAGGTCACCCCTGGATATCGCCATCGCCTGCGGAAGGTGCTCCCCCGTGGGCAACGATGTTCTCACCTTCATCACCAGCCACAGGATCCGCGGCGTCGCCAGACAGAGGATCGGAGACAAAGCCGCGGAACCTCCCCAGCAAGGCCTCCACTTGACCTTGTACAGCTGAGGCGGCGGCGTCGCAGTGATGTTCAGCCACAAGCTCCAGCAGCTCGTCAAGGCGAGCGTTGGGGTCGCGAAGGTGCAGATGGCTGAAGACGCGAGTCAGTGCGGCTGAAGACAGGACGTGAGCTTCTGCCTCCGCCATGGGACCGAGGCCATCAACGACCTCCTCAAGCGCCTTCACCATGAGAGGAAGCAGCTGGGCGGGGCCATCCTCGTCGGTGTCCAGCGGCTTCTCCAGGTCGTGCTCGTAGAGTGTCTTCAGCGCCTTGCGAGACCTCTTCTCGAGATCGGTGAAAGCCATGCGGTCTTCAGCCAGGACTCGCGCCTTGGCATCAAGATCGGCCTCCCTCGTCCCCATCTTCCACTCCAACTCTTCCAACCGGTTGCGCTCGGCGGCCTGCTTCTTCCCCAGCTCCGCCAGCTCAGCATCACGGTTCTTGATGGCTCCCTCCCGGGCCTTCATCTCCTCCTGCTGTGCTTGGCGGCAGCGTACCTCTTCGGCGTGCTTGTCGTGTAGGCTCTGCAACTCGTCCTCCAGCACTTGGCAGCGGTCACGGGCGGCCTTGGCGTCTTCCAGCGCCGCCTCATGATCGGCTACAGCGCTGGCGGCTCCCTGCTTCTCCTTCTCGGAAGCCGCAGCAGCCTGGCCCAGTGCCGCGCGAACCGCTAGGTCGGAGTGAAGCCAGCTAGAGGCCAACTCCAGACGCCTGGCCACCAGGCGCGGATCCGTGCTCAGGAGATCCGCCTGCAGCTGGGTCATCTCCGAAAGGGCACGCTCCAAGACAGCAGCAGTAGCAGAAGAACTAGGGAGTGGAGGTGCTACAGTGGGAGGAAGCAATGTCGTCACCAGGGCTTGGGAGACCGCGGGTTCCGGAGCAGCTGGGACCACGTCAGCCGCGCCAAGCGCCGGCACCTCCGGAGCCAGTGTGGCCATGGGGGCTGACCCCCTGCGGCGATGCTCCTCTTGGCCTCACGAGGACGACCGGGCTGGGGAGACTCGGGCGCTGCTGCCTCCTTTCTCTGCGGGGGGAGGAACGGCCGATGTGTCGTCCGTCTTCTTCTTCGCCGAGGATGTCGGTCTGATCGACCAAGGGCTAGCATCAGGAAATGATGAGTACAAACAAAGCCAAGGCGAAGCTTAAAGACACTTACTGATCCACTGCAACATACTTCCGCTTGGGAAGCTTGAAGCTTGACAGCTCCGGGACCTGAGAAGCAGGCGTTCGGGCTCCGGCGGCGCCAGGCGGTGCGGAGGTAGAACCGGATCCAGCCCCAGGAGGTGTCGGGGTGGAGGCGGCACCACGGACCACCAGCGACGACCTACTCTTCGTCGGGATGAGGGGCTGCCCCCTCTCCCCTTGGTAGGCATCGGCCTCGGTGTCATCAGGAAGGGCGCCGAGAATCTCGGCCTTGCTCAGAGGGGAAGTCTCCCCCACCTCTTCCAGAGTCTTCTCCGAGTCCACCTCCTCTTCCCCCTCTCTGCAGGACTCGCCAGAAGACACCTCCACCGGTTTCTGCGCCGAAGGAGCTCCCGGAAGCGCCGGCGGCACCAGTCCGTGCGCATCAAAAGTCGGCCTGGAGGCGATGAATTCCTCCCGGTCCCTGCGTTGGAAACGGGGAACGAAGGCGCTAGGCGGGTACTCCTGGTTGTCCCCGACTATGAGGCGCAGGACGGCGTCCAATTCATCGCCGGGCAGGTCCCCTGGCCTCAGGCGGGTCTTGTTCTCCTCTTCTTCAAGCTCCCAGAGGGGGCGCGCGCGCCTGGAGTGGGGCAACCCGCAGCATCAAGAACTCCCTCAGGAGCATCGCCCCCGTTATCTTGGCCGCCCTTGCGTTGCCCGGCTTCAGGTCGGTCATCATCTGCCCCAACACTGACGATGCCCGCTCGTCGACAAGCTCCGCCTTGGGCCACCCCTTGCCCTGCCGGGGTGCCTCCATCATCAACGCCAGGCGCGGATCGGCACACTGGGCATCCATCATGACCCATTTGGATTGGATGTTGTCGGCCCTCTTCCCGGTGCTCGAGATCGAGTTGGCCTTGCTGCATGCGACGAAATTAGCGCATCCGGAGGCGTGCTCGCCACTGACACGGAGGAAGAAGAAATGGCGCAGGAGCGCCACGGACGGCCTCATGCCCAGGTACGCCTCACAGTAGTAGGCAAAGATGGACAGGAGGAGGACAGAGTTGGGATGGAGATGCAACGCCTGCAGCCCGTAGTGGTCGAGGACTTCATAAAAGAAATCAGAGAAGGGAGGAACCAACCCAATGGCGACACTGCTCGAGAAGAAGGGGAAGAAGGTGCTCCCCTCAGGCTCCAGCTCGTCGGACGCCAGCCGGAGCTCCGTCTTCCCCCACTCATTGCTCTTGCCCGCCGTCAGTAGGCACACAGAGGCGAGGCTTTTCTCCGTGATGGTGGGCGCCTCAAGGGCCGGCTCATACCAAGCCGGTGCTGAGGAAGTCTTGACTTTACGCGGCGCCATGGATTGCGGGTGCAGGATGAGATTGGAGCGGATCTGGAGGTAGCGGTGGCGAGGAGCAAGAAAGGGGATCTGGAGCGAGGCAAGGAAGAAGCAATGAAGGCAAGTGCTGCCTGCGCCAGCCTTTTGTCAGGTCAAGCAGTTGCCGAGGCAGCGTGTAGAAGCGGAGACGCCCACATCCAATCAACCGCCGCGCGTCAACCGAGGCCGCAGGCTTTTGGGGCCCACGGTGCTCCGAACTTGACCATTGGCTTCGCCGCGAAGCCAAGCCCGAGCGCACCTTGGGCCTGGGGGCTACTGTCGGCGTTTTGGGCACGGGGGTCCCCAGACTTGCCTGCCTGCGGCCCACAGTGTGGCTAAGCCAGTAGGCCGTACGGCCCATCTTCATCAACAAGGCATCCAAGACCCTCGCGAGGGTCCAAGCCTCGCGAGGCGGATGACGCAAGACCTCCTCTGGAGTAGCCTGGCCAGGCAGGTTCACAAGGAGCGGAGATATCAAGGCGGGGCAAACCTCACGAGGCCCTCATGACGTGAGTCATGACGCACGGCGCCAGGCGGGCGCTAGGCGGGCGCCAACGCGTGCAGCGTCCTTGTTACCTCTTTTGTGCTAAGGTGGCCAGCGCAGGCGAGGAGTACCGAGGCATCAGGCAAAGGTTGCTATATTGGTGCAACGAGACCAAGACCAGGAGGACAATGAGACGGAGGTCATCGTGGATCCCAAGACGGCGTCACCACCAGAGCTTTTCGCAGGCGAAGACCGCTTTTGTCAGGATAGCTTGTACTAGCTGTCCCCCTTCAAATTTGCCCGCCGTTGTTGGCTCCCTTCCCGCTCGATATTTGGGAAGAGGACCAGGGCCTATATAAGTAGAGCTAGCCACCATAGTAGGGCAATCTCATCTGAGCTTGAGGGTATCTCATCTTAGCTTGATCCAACCCGATCGAGAGCCTACTCACAAGAACACCTCAACCTCAGGAGGCTGTTCTTCCCTTGTACTGTTCATCATCAGCCCTAGAGGCAATCCACCACCACCACACTGGAGTAGGGTATTACACCACAATGGTGGCCCAAACCAGTATAAATCTCGTGTCTTTCTGTGTTGCGAGTTCGTCGAGTTTGTCCGCGAGATCTTAGAGAGCTAGGGCATAGATCGGTAGGAGGGAAAGACTTCGCGCGGACCCTAGTGTTTGAACCTTAAGGGTTTGCCGGAACCCCACATCCGACAATTCCCGCTATAGGGTGTTGCAATATGTCCATGGTTTACTTATTGTCTGTGTTGCTTGAGTGACAGAAGCATAAACACGGATAAGTTGGTCACGGCGTATGGGATAAAGGGGACTTGATACTTTAATGCTATGGTTGGGTTTTACCTTAATGATCTTTAGTAGTTGCGGATGCTTGCTAGAGTTCCAATCATATGTGCATATGATCCAAGAAGGGAAAGTATGTTAGCTTATGCCTCTCCCTCATATGAAATTGCAATAGTGATTACCAGTCATGTTAACAATTGCCTAGGACAATTCCGCACACCGATCCATCATTATTCCACACTCGCTATTTATAATATTTAGTAATATATTCTAACTTTATGATAACAGCACCTACTTTTATATTTTAGCTCTTAGATATCATGCAAAGTTATCTTCTTCATACCCACAACATAGTTTTATTTCTCGTTTCTAGTTGGAAGCAAACGTTCGGTGTACGTAGAGTCGTATCAGTGGCAGATAGGACATGAGAGAATATTGATCTTACATTTAGCTCCTTGTGGGTTCGACACTCCATACTTATCACTTCCACCTTTGGGAATTGCTATGATGATTCCCTGTACTTGGGGATTATCAGTCACTTGTGTAATTGTATGCTTAATTTGGTTATGCAATGCTTTCTTTTTAAGTATCTATGTTGATGCTCTGTAGACAGAGCGTAGATGTTGTGCGGACAAAGAAAATCACATCGCACATAGACTAAACAATGGAGCCCGTCGGTGATGTTTTCATCAATCACTCACAATTGTATACCAGCAATCGTTTGCTCACAACACACACGGCTTGTTAGTAGTAATCGTCTGTGTTGTTATCGGTCTTCGCACACGTTTCCGATTACATACCTGTTTGCCTCGTATCACACACATCTTGTTCATTTGAACGTTTCTGTTCTCATGTCTCAACGCAAACAGTTCTTCCGAGTGAACCGCATGCCGTATATTGCACACACCTTTGATCTGGTTGACCGTTTCCATTGTGTTGCCTAATCACAAACAGTTCATCCGAGTGAATCGTATGCTGTACATCGCACACACCTTCACCTGGCTGCCCGTTTCTTTTGTCCCACCTCATCGCAAACAGTTAATTGAGCTGAACCGTATGCCCTACATCGCACACGCAACTAAAATCTGAACCGTGTTTGATGCATCCTCCATCGCAAACGTTTTCCACCTTTTATGACGGTTGTTTACACCATCGTTTGTGATTATGGCATCGGAGACAGTTTCGTTGAAGGGTCTCTGATCGTAGTGTCGCGTTAGCAGTATCCTGCAGTAGTGAAGCATCAAGTGAGGAAACTGATTAGGATTATTAGCAAAAAGATATGAATGGTGGCAAGCAAATTATTTGTTTATGCTCTATACAACACAACAGTGAGCTATAGGATGGTAACTACAAATTCTGCAGCCTTCTCTTTTTACTGCCCATAATGAGTTGTTAGACAATAATGTCTGAATCTTTTTCATTCGCAGTGGTTCCCGAAGCAGTTCACTCAAGATTACCTCGCAAAGTACATGATTGGTGGACATGAAATGAAGGTTAAAGTATTTCTTCCAGACTACAATGAGCATCGAGAAGTGGTAATGAAGAAAGTAAAGGATGGTAGGGCAGCCATCACAAGGGTTTGGCCTAGATTCGTGCATGGATTACGCACGGAGGAGGGCACAATATGGGCATTCCGCTTCACCTTCTCCAGCAACCAGAATGTCTTTCGCCTCTCTCTTTACCGTCTTTAGTGCAATTGTGGTTCATCATTCTTTACTTGGTGCTTCTGTAGTTCTTTAGTATATGTACCTGTGTATCGAATTATGCTTTCGTGGTTGAACCTATATTTGTAATAAACATGGTTGGTATGTGTAACAGCCTGGTTTTTGGCCCTTTTCTTATTCTTTTTCATTTATTGGTTTTTGCTCTGTTTTTCTTTTTGGAGTGGTTCTGTGGCCTTGCCACCTGGGAAATCATCCTCATTCCTCTCCCAAGTGACTCATGATTCTCAAAACCTTGCCAAGATCATGTCACTCCACTGCTTGACCAAACCTTAATTTCTTTTTCTAGGGAAAATTCCTTTTTCTATTAAAGGAATAACCCTATCTGCCCTAGGTTGTGAAGCAACCTATATTTCTGTCCCTCCCAAAAATCTCAATTAATTCTCATAATTTCTTTGGGTCATATGTTGCTCAAATATGCCCAAACTTTCCTGTCCTAGCCCAAGAATAATTCTCCAAAAATTATTCTTCATTTCTGTCCAGTGTGGTTTTCTGTGAAGGAAGTGCCACCTATCCAATCTTGTTTGCTCCCAAACTTGTTGGGCATTCTTTTATGTCCAAATAATTGCCTCATGCCAAAATTCAACTTTATTTGCCTAGCCAATCTTCCTCAGTGAATTTTCAAACTTTCTGCCAGACAGAAGGCATTGTGAAGGAAGTACTAGCTAGGGTTATCCAAATGAGTTGAAATTTTGCATGCCTCTTCATGTTCTCATATAATTAGCCTCCTCCAAATTTCAGCTCCGTCCCTTGATCGATGTGAGCACAGGACCAAATCTTTGATTCTGGCAATATTTTCAGGTTGTGAAGCAAGTGCATTTTATATTGCTTCATTAATTCTGGGAAAATACCAGATTGTTCTCCTACCAAAATAACATCTCTCCACCAAATTTGGGACCATTTCATAAAGCCAATATTTCTCCAAAATTATTTCAAGTTTCTGGTCAGTGAGGATGGCTGTGAAACAAGTACCACTTTGGCTTGTCAATTTGGTATGAAATGTCTACAGCATATTCTTATGACCAAATCATGATGCCTTGCCCAATTTGAGCTCAAGTAGCCTCACCATGTGAGTGCTTCTTCCTATTTTTGTTTCTGGACCAGTTTATGTGGTTGTAAAGCAACTACATTAAATCTTGATCCAAATCTTCTCAAAGTAACCAGGATGAAAGTCCTTCTTACCCTAAACCTCGCAGACAACTCCATTGCTCCCAAACTCCTTCCTGTTGATCAGCAGTTCTCATGCAAGTTTACTGCAGTAAACTTCAGAGGGTGATTACCATTTAACCAGAGCCATTTTCACCAAACTACCACCTCAGTTGCAACCTCCCCAGGAAGGACAAACCCCCAGACTTCATTTGGCCGGCCGTGTGGCACTGTGTGTACCAGTGCACGCGGTGATCACGAGCTCTGGCATGCCATGGACGCGAGCTGGATGGTTTCTTGCCCGGGCCCCTCTCCCTCTCGTCGTCTTCGCGCTCTTGAGCATGTCTCACCGTTTTACCGCGTCGTCGCCGTCCTCCTGGAGGCATCTCCCCCTCCGTCAGCCCCTCCGTCAGCGCTCGTCGCCGCACGCCCACGGGCGCACTGTGGCCGACCAAGCTTTAATGGCACCGTGGCCACTTCTCCTCTGCGCCCTCGGCCCCTCTTGCCCTGTGCACTTCTGTAGCTCGTCCGTTGCCTCCCTCGTTGTGTTCCCGTGCTCGCCCGTGCTCGCTGCGCGTCGCCAGAGACGTTGTCCGGATCCCTGCGGCGACACCCGAGCTCAGCCTCCCTCGCCCGGCTATATATAGCCATCCCCGCGGCCTCCCGAGCTCATCAGCCTCCTCTCCTCACTCCACCACCCCTCCCTAGCCTCTCACCCGAGCTCGCGAAGCTCTCCTGCCCTCCCTCTGTCGCCATGGCCGTCGCCTCAGTCCTCCTAAATTGGAGCGAACCCGAGCCCCTTCCTCGCTCCTACCACCACCAGTAGACCGCCCCCACTCCGGCTACCATCCCCAGGTCCTCTCCCCTTCGTCGGAGCCATGATGGCCGGAACCCCGTCTCCACCCGAATCCCTCCTCCGCCACAACCCTTGCCACCATTGTTTTGGTCCCTCTCGGAGCCCGTGCACCCCGGGAAGGGATGCTCCTATCTTCCACGAGCTCGCCTGTGTGCCGAGCACCGCGAGAGGTGGCCGGAGCCGGCCGGACGGCCGCCCGCAGCGCACGCCTCCCTTCTGTGCAGCGGGCGAGCGGGAGGAAGAAGAAGTTGACCCGGCCAGGAGGGCCCCACTCCAGCGCGGGTCCTGTGCGTCAGCCTCTGGGGCGTTGACCCGGCCAGCCCAAGTGGATAAGTGACGGGCCCCGCCCGTGGGGGACCCGCCCATCAGCGACCCGAATGCCTCACTACTGGAATCAGCTAATTTGCCATCTGCCAGCTCTTTGCCGTCTACTAGCTGACGACAAAGAAGCTCTTTGCCATCAGCTACCCAAAAGCAGACGGCAGAGAAATGGCAGACGGCAAAGAAGCTCTTTGCCATCCGCGAGCTCTTTGCCATCCGCGAGCTCTTTGCCGTCTGCCAGCAGACGGCAAAGAATCTTTGCCGTCTGCTGGCAGACGACAAAGAGAGAGGTGCCCCCCCACCCGTTTGGAAAAAACTTAACGCCCCACCTCTTTGCCGTCTGCCAGCAGACGGCAAAGAGGCAAAAGGGCGGACGGCAAAGAGAGGCGGACGGCAAAGAGGAGACTACCTAACGGCCCGTACCCCCCCCCGCCCGTTACTCTCTGTTCTCTCCTCGCCAACGCGCCCCGCCACCACTTCCCACCCCACCGCCGCCGCCGCCGCCCGCCGCGCGCCGCCGCCCCCACCACTCGTCGCCGCCCGGTCGCCCCACCATCCCGCCGCCCCACCGGCCCCCCACCCCGTCGCCACTGCCGCCCGGCGCCGTCGCCCCACCACCTGTCGCCCCCGCCGCCCCCGCCGCCCCGGCGCCCCACCGCCCCTGCCCCCCGCCACCCGGGGCCCCACCGCCCCACCGCCCCGTCACCCCCCCCCCCCGCCGCCCCGGCGCCCCGGCCCCCCACCGCCCCGGGCCCGGCGCTGCCGCCCCAGGCCGCCACGCACCCCTCCTCCACCGGCCACCTCCTCCACCGCCCCGCCCCCCTCCGCCACCGGCCACCTCCTCCACCGGCCCTGCCCCAGGTGAGCTCTACCTCCTCTTTTTTTCCTTTTTTTTCTGTTTTTTTAGTTTTAGGTTTATGTTTAGTTTAGATTTAGTTTTAGTTGTAGTTTTAGGTTTAGATTTAGTTTAGTTTTAGGTTTAGATTTAGTTTAGTTTTAGGTTTAGATTTAGTTTTTTCCTTTTTTCTGTTTTATTAGTTTTAGGTTTATGTTTAGTTTAGATTTAGTTTTAGTTTTAGTTTTAGATATAGGTTTAGTTTTAGGTTTAGTTTAGTTTGAGGAAAGAAGAAGAAGAAGAGAAAAAGAGGAGAGGAGGAGAAGAAGAAGAGGAAAAAGGAAAGGAAGAAGAAGAAGAGGAGGAGGAGAAGAAAAAAGAAGAAGAGGAAGAAGAAGAAGAAAAAAGAGGAGAGGAGGAGAAGAAGAAGAGGACAAAGGAAAGGAGGAAGAAGAAGAAGAAGAAGAAGAAGAAGAAGGAAAAAAAGGAAGAAAAGGAAGAATAGGAAGGAGAAGAAAAGGAAAAAAGAGGAAAAAAACCGACCCGACACGGCACCCCGACCCGACACGGCACCCCGACCCCGACCCGGCACCCCGACACGACACCCCGACCCCTAGACCCCGACCCCGACACCCCGACCCCGACACCCCGACCCCGAGCCTGACCCGACACCCCGACCCCGACACCGACACGGCACCCCGACCCCGACCCGGCACCCCGACCCGACATCCCGACATCGACACGACACCCCGACACCGACACCCTGACACCACACCCACCCTTACCCCGACACCGACACGGCACCCCGACCCCGACCCGCCACCCCGACCCGACACCCCAACCCCGAGACCCCGACCCCGAGCCTGACCCGACACCCCGACCCCGACACCGACACGGCACCCCGACCCCGACCCGGCACCCCGAGCCGACACCCCGACCCCGAGACCCCGACCCCGACCCCGACCCCGACACCCCGACCTCGAGCCTGACCCGACACCCCGACCCCGACACCGACACGGCACCCCGACCCCGACCCGGCACCCCGACCCGACACCCCGACCCCGAGACCCCGACCCCGACCCCGACACGGCACCCCGACACCGGCACGACACCCCGACCCCCGACACCCCCCGAAAAGGTGTTCTTTGGCCTTCCAGAAGCCGACGGGGTCATATATTTGTGAATTATTAGTTAGGTCATATATTTTTCGATTTTGTTATGAAAAACATCATATATAATTGTGTTGATCGGGTAGTTTTAAATGTGCAGTTGTTTCATCGCTGCGAGGTTTGGTGTTCGCCGACCTCGCCGTGCGTTTGACGAGCTCTACCCCTTCGTTCATGGGTGAGCACAAATGACATGTCCTCCTCCCCCATTAATTATTTGATCTATTCCGATGAAACTTGATAGCTAGCTATATATGTGTCTTTGCCGTCAGCCGCCAGGAAGCAGACGGCAAAGTAGCTGTTTACCGTAGCCTACTTTGCCGGAGCCTTTTGCCGTCCGCGGCTGACGGCAAAGGCCTTTGCCGTCCGCCGTTCATGACTTTGCCGTCCGCCGTGGCAGACGGCAAAATAGCTGATTCCTGTACTGCCTGGCCCCGCCTCTGCCCGCATGGCAAGTGGAAGCGTCAACACCCGAGTACGTTTTCACTTTCGGAAAGCGTATTTTTGCTCTCCTTCAGACAGAGTACGTTTTCTTTACCGAAAGCGTATTTTGTCTCTGTTTCAGCCGGGATTACGCTTCCCCGAGGCAAAGGCGTATTTCTCCATAGTGCACGTTCTGTTTTTTCAGCCAAGGGCCTGTTTGTGATGATTTTATTACAGATGGGTCCCTGGCAGAAAAACCTTCATATCTTTTTGCCCACAACTCCAAATGAGGTGATTCCAAAGCCCACTTCTTCGTTTCGTCGAGCCCGTTCTGTTCGTATCATTTTCACCATGTTTTGACATTCTAAAAATGACCATTTTGCCCTTGCCGTTAACCAGCCTCTTTCGAGAGAGAAGTGTTTCCAGCCTCTTTCGTCGAGCCCGTTCTTCGTTTCTGCGATGTTTCCGCACCTTGTCCCGGTGATTTCTTCATCCCCAGGCAAGCCACACCCTCCATTTGCATCACTGTAATGCAGTGACATGGTTTAATCTATTTGAACTTGTTTAAAATATTGCTTTAGTTACATGACTTTGCGCATGGCATTTTCTCAGAGTATTATTTTGATCTTGTTGTTGCCATGCTATTGTTTGGATTACTAGGAGTTATGTTTGTAGTTGATGAGTATCATGTTGCCATTGGAGTATTAGTGGTTGATATTATGATTGTTTTCATGACGATATCTGTTATTTTATTTTGGAGTATTACTTTGGATGTCATGCTGCCTTTGGATTATTAGTGGTTAGTATGATTATTTTCATGATACTAGTCGATGTTCTGTTACTATTGCTTGGTGTATTAATTTCGGAGATGATGTTTACGTGTGGATCTTAGCTGGATAGCTTTGTTCTTGTTATTGGAGTAGTAGAGTTATTGTTTTCAGATTCATCATGATAGAAATGTTATGCTATCCTTGGAGTATTTTGATATGATGATATTATGCTCAGATTATTTGTTGGATACTGCTATGACTTGGATTATAGTTTGATAGTTGATATTGGAGTATCAGTTATCACTGTTATATTTTTGGGGATAAATTCCGTCATTAAGTTGGTCAGGTGCCACCGAACCGGGCTTTCTCCAGTGCAACCACATTTGCCTTTATGGGAAGGCCCTAACTGGGTCTATTGTCGTGCCTCATGCCGGTGCCTCCCACGCGGGAAGGTCATGGGCGCACGCTACCCTGATCAGGTAGGCAGACATAAGCCTTGTGTGCCCGTAGTTGTTGTATCCGGATTGTCCCCATTTGGGACCGTTTTTGTTTGCCACGACGGTGGCCGTTTTGCCACGATGGTGGCCGTTGGTGCGTTTGGTAGGCACGGGGCCACCCAGGATTGAACCCAAAGGGGGTGTTGGTTGGAGTGGCCGGGAGAGTGTCATGGCAGTAGATCGGTTTTGTCGGAACGCCGTTGGTCCGCCCGAATGGGAGTGCGAGGCCATGGGTTCCGTGGTGTGGGTACAGTGCGCTACCTCTGCAGAGTGTGTGTTTAAGCTATCGATAGCCGCGTCCGTACTAGGTCACACCGTTCGATCAACACTCACGTGACAGAATGACTTATAGGTGATGTATATGTTGATATTGTGAGCAGTAACATTCAGGCAGGATGTTGATGATGATGTTGGGATGATCTTGAGGATGATCATTCAGTTTGTGATGTGGTCATGAGGTGATCATGTGGATGTTTTGATCACGAGGTGATCATGTGATGTTCCGTTTGTGATCGGTGAATGATTACCGTTTGGTTTTGATCACGAGGTGATCGAGATGGTACATTGCTTGGCCGATTAGCCAAGAGAGATATGGTTATGGACATCTGAGATGGTGATTTATCAGTATTGTATTAGTTTCATACCATGCTTAGTAGTTGCTTCATCATGGTAGTTGTTAATTAATTAACCTGTTAATGCTATATTATTGTCTTGCCTTGATGTTTATGGTTGTTGTGAGCTTGCAAGTACATTCAATGTACTGACCTGGCGTGTCATGCCAGATTGCAGGTGATGCCATGATTGCTTGCTTGCTTGTCGAGGTTGCCGTGCGTGCGAGCTAGATCGTGTCCCAGCCAGAGTCCCTGCGGAGGTGAGATTCACCACCTTCGTCGTCGTTCCGCTGCTACGAGTTGTTCCGCTACTAGCATAGAGCAAGTGTAGTATCGCAGGCGTAGTGTCGCCGTGCTGATGTGCTTCTTTGTAACATCAGACCCTTGTGTTATTATTCTTGTAATAAGAGCTGATTTGTTCTATGTCAAGCAGTGTCGTATTCCAGAGACTTTTCCTCGATCTCTGGGCTAGAATACGGGGCGTTCCGGTTTCTCTGAGCCGGGGTGCCACAGTATGAAATAAGTGATTGCCTACTTTCAAATTCAAAACATGTGATTTTTAAATTAGGGATTAATTAGGGATTACACTGCACACGGTTTGTGAAAGTGAAACGTCTGCGATACATGTGGAGATCAGACACATTTCTAGGATCCACTACGTGTGCGATCAATCTCCACTGCACACACGACATCCTCTTGAAAACTGTTTGCGTTAGGCCACCTTGCGCAAACGTTTACCACATAAAAACTGTGTGTGATGGACAGCCTTTGCCACACAGTTTCTTCTACGCACCGTGTGTGATGCATTCAATAATGCAAACGATAAAATTGTTAATATCCTGTGCAAGGGCAACGCTATCACAAATGATTTAATGTGGAAAATTGTGTGTAATGTACCTGTGAACGGAAACGTTTTCCTTGGAGCAAATGTGTGGGATGTACATACGAACGGAAACGTTTAGCGGGGACTGACTGTGTGGGATGTACTTACGACCGGAAATGATTTCGCCTGCATAATTGTATTTTTTAGCACTATTGTATGTATAACCGTGTTTGAGCGCTCGCCGATTGCACACGACCTCATTTTGCCGACCGTGTGTGCCAGGAGGGCATATCCCCGACGGTTTCTGGGTCGTGTGGGAAGGACCCCCCTATCGCCCCCACTCACTTGGCAACGGTTCCAAACGTCGTCGCGGAAAGGGGTTAAAACCCGTTTGTATAGCACCGATGTGTACCAGTGAAGTGTTGTTAGTTTCCCACACTTATATTATGTATGCTGCTTTGTCTTAAACAGATATGATTTAAACTGTCTCTATCTTGATTTGGCAACATAAACTAGAATGATATAGACCATACAGTGACCATAGTACAAAGATACATGTTTGTTTCATGTTGTTATCCTATCCACCTTACTACTGAACTGGTTTACCAAAATGAGTTTCATATACAACATGGTAAACCTGTGATGTGTCTGCTTGTTTCTCTTTTAGAATGCGGACAAAATATTGGAGAAGAGTACCCATTATGCATTGGTAAAGGAAGTAATGCAGATAAGGTTCAAGATAGTGAGACATCCCTGTTGGTCTCCAATAAAGCTAATAAAAACTATCTTGAAGACAGTGAGACGACCCCAAAGTTATGTCTTGATGTAGTGTTCAAGTTACTGGCCACTACTGTTGGCACAAGCTCTTCGAACTCGCTGCCTGAATCAGTTCGGCTTCTTGAGTCTCAACTTCAATTTGAAATGCATTTTTCAGATGTGTTGTGACACGAAGCCGAAGGACTGAGGAAGTCCCTGCAGAATTCAAATGCATACTTTGTGGTGCAACAGCAAGCGCTGGAGGATTTAAGCGCCAAACAAGAGAAAGCTAACAAGCTTGCTAAGCGTCTTGCCAGCATGGTCGATACCCAAGATAACATTTCTTGAGCTCTTCTGAAGTTGTTTCAGTTATGGACTTGTTTTGCTGCCATGTTTATTTGCACTAGTGGCCAATTTAGACGCCCAGTGTATGTAATATGTTGCTTAATTTGTTCCCTATATTTGCACTGGTACTGAACTTTGATGCCTACTGGATGTAATACATGTAATAGCCGTAATAGCCTAGCGTTAGTTCCTTGCTTGTTTATTTCCTTATTTTCTTGTTTATTTGTTTGGTTGTAGTCATAGCAACTCTTTTTCCGCGCTTTGCTAGTGGCCACAATAAAATATCTTTTTAACTAGGCCACAATAACCATGGGCAACATACGAACCGTTGTAACCATCGGCCGTAGGATCCATGAGCCTTCTACGGGCCATAGAATCAATGGGCCTTCTACGGGCCATATGATCGATTGGCCAAACATGGGCCCTACTTATTCGTGGACCAATAAAGGACCGCTATATGGGCCGTAAACTGGCCAGAGTGGAAATCGTCAGTTTATGGCCCGAGCACAATGGGCCGCTAGTAGGCCAATATGTATAACGGGATTAATTCTATCGACAAGCATAACGGGTCATTAATGGGCTGACACTATGAAAACAACCCAACGGATTATCGGGCCACAAACGGGCCGACTATAACCACAGGCTGGATTTGGCCCACAAGTGGAACATGCCATTAATGGAACGTAAGTAATTGAATGCTGGAAATGAGCCCAAGAATAAATGGGCCCTCAGAAGGCTGAAAGATAACACGGGCTAGAAACGGCCCAATATAATAATGGACCGTTAATGGGTATAAAGCAATACATTGTTCATTTTGGGCTAGTTTCACCATGGGCCTTTATTGGGCCCGGGGTTACAAAGGGCCTCATATGGGCCGAAAGACGTCATGGGCCATACATCGGCCGGAAGTTACAATGGGCTGGAATCATATTGGATGGCCCAGATGACGCTACTGGGCCTAATTCAGATAAGCCGTAACAGGCCGTGAGTTAGTGGGCTATAAATGGGCTATATGCGAACAGGCCGTTAACAGGCTTTCCATGGGCCAGGACGATACCTTTTGACCAAGTCAAACAGGCCAGCCTTTTGACTTGAATGGGCCGCATTTGGGCTGAGCCACGTGTCAATGTATCATAGGCGCGTCCCGTCCAATCGCCGGATAACATCTGTCCCAAGGACAAGCTGACCCGTGGATACTCCGGCAAATCAGAGTTTTACACATGGAAAATCCCCATTGCTCCGGGCTGTTAACGGGTTATCGGATCCAAACCGGAACCCAATAGCTTAATAGCGGCCCATTACGGTGGAAGTCATGTGTCAGTTACCCTTGTCGGAAACACTTCCATGATGCGCCATTTATTGTCATGGAAGTGGACACTTCCGTGATGATAATTTTGGTATTGTCATGGAACACTTCTACGATAGCACAAGTATGACTGATGACCCACAAGTATAGGGGAACAATTTTAGCTCTTTTCGATAAGTAAGAGTGTCGAACCCAACGAGGAGAAGAAGGAAATGACAAGTGGTTTTCAGCAAGGTAATGTCTGCAAGTGCTGAAATTCCAAGTAACTGAGTGTCACGACCGGTTTTTCAATAAGATAATTATTGAGAGACCAATCCCTTTTACGGACCAGCGAGGAAGAATTCCTTCTCACTGGTAGACCATATCTTGGTCACAGAAGAAAAATACCAGGAGTACTAAATATAATACAAGGTTGAGCAGAGACTGCCCAACAATTTATTACATGCACGCCGCTAAAACAAGACGGCGGATAGGGTGGCAAACTACTAACTCACGATAATGACGGTGGTGGAAATATCATCGCGAAGTGAGTGATATGATTCCAGAAGACTACAACTCTTCGAGCGTCGGAGTGAGGCTCGAGAAGACTTATTGCGGGTGGCGGAAGCGTATACAATACAAGTGACCAATATCCGGGATCGCGCAGGACTGACTGGGACTCCTCTAGGCATCGGACGCGCTATCAAACTCTTCATCCAAGAGATCGCCTTCGTCAACATCTGGCCAAATCAACAAGCCAGGTGAGTACTATGAAAGTACTCGCAAGACAGTTCGGACATAAGGTATAACGAATGCAAACATGAAACATATGAACAAGTTATCCAGTGCGATCAGACATAGAGATAATAAATACTGGGTGCCAAGCGAGGGTCTGAATGACGCCTCGAGCGGAAACTGCAGAATAGTAATACTGGTACCAAGCGAGTGTTTGAAAGACTCCACGAGCGGAAAATGCGGAATAATAATACAGGTGCCAAACGAGTGTTTGAAAGACTCCTCGAGCGGAAAATGTGGAATAATAATACAGGTGCCAACCGAGTGTCTGAAAGACTCCTCGAGCGGAAAATGCGGAATAATAATACAGGTGCCAAACGAGTGTCTGAAAGACTCCTCGAGCGGAAAATGCAGAATAATAATGCCACAGTCGGGCGTCGAGGCGACACCACATAAAGGGCTTGCAAACAGAAAATAAAGACAGTGCATGCCACAGTCGGACGTCTGAGCGACATCACATAAAGGGCTTATATATAAAGTAAGAAACACGTACACGCCACAGTCGGACGTCTGCGCGACGTCACATAAAGGGCTTATATTGTAGCTCAATAATACAATAGTTCGGGAACATAATTTATCACAAGCATGAGACAAATATAAAGTTAGTCCATTCACAGGAATAACAATAAATCTGAATTTTACCACTTGAGCTTGTTCACCGGGGACAAGTTTTTTTCACACGGATAGATATGGATATAATGTTTATGCTACTTGATCATGGATGCGATGATTTGGAAAGAATTGACTCTGCAGAGTTTGTACTTAACCACAGCCAACGGATTTCAGTAGTCACGGGGACTAGTTCCGTCTACGGTGTTTTGGAAGAAACACGTCTAACCAGTACACACCCCATTCAACCATCCGAAGCCAGGGATCACCCTCGGCAACGTTCAAGAAAAACCTTGAGACGGGGAGGCTACAACCTCGCGTAGCATGGGATCAAATTTCTATACGCGCGCTCTAAGGGGGTGCCCCCCCTCTCGGTCCCAACCGGAAACACCCATGCCCCCTGACCGGATGACTGGCTTTAATCCTGGGCCAAGGTACCATCATCCCGGCCTCTCTGTTTGGTGTGTACACGGAAAGAGGTTACCAACTTAATAAACCGCATCCTGGCAATGAGACATGTGGTAGCACGGAAAGGGGAAAGAACGGTAATGTGGCTCCAACCACGTTAACGTCGGAGGAAGTCGGATGACGCAAGGCTGGTATGCTACAACAGTACCACCTTGCTGCCCTTCATGTCACCACATGATTAGGCCATCTCTCATCAGAGATCATCGCAACTTTGGAATCATGCGGGAAAAGAACGATAACGTGGCTCCAACCACGTTAATGTCTGGGAAAGTCGGATGACGCAAGGCTGGTATGCTACAACAGTACCACCTTGCTGCCCTTCATGTCACCACATGATTAGGCCATCTCTCATCAGAGATCATCGCGACTTTGGAACAACCGGGTCGTTGCCTTACAAGCAACGAGGTATTTACCGACACTCATATGCCACGCAAAAACTCTCACGTGAACATGTAAAACACCTGTCATATCAAATGTTCAAAACATGCTTGCCTGGTTCGGAGAAGTCGGAGTCTAGCTCGGCGAAGTTCGCGGCTCCGTCACCTCTTCCGGAACCTACGGCAATCACGAAACGGGTACTAACGTGAAAACCAACACTTGCAAAGAAACTTTTCCAAATATTTTTCAAATAAATCCCATGAAAAACTAGACAAAATTTGAAGATTGTCAGAAAAAGAATCACTCAAAAATCCCTTTTTATTAAAAAGTTATAAAGGTTTCTGCCCAGGGACTTATCTGTAATGAAACAGAAAAGTTCCAGGGTTTTAACTGAGAAAACAGAAAACGGTTCGATTGGGAATGCGCAAGCGCAAAGGAGAAAACGTATTTGCCCGAAGGCGTCAACAGAAAACGGTTCGAGGTGGAATAAAACAGAGGCTGACACGCGGGGTCCACATGTCAGGTTTGAAAAGCTCGCCGGCGCCCGAAGACTGCGGTGGACGCCGGCGTTGAACCACGGCAAGTTAGGAGAAGCGGAGGGTACCAAGAGCTTCAGCGTCCTTTTCCGCGTCGGTGGGTGGTGGACTCGTCCAACGGGGAGCACCACGTCGACAGCGACACTTTCTCCGGCGGACGGCGGCTCGGGTGAGGATGAGGAACTCCGGTGGAGGGCTGCAAGCTTCAAATTGAAGTGCGGGTCAGAAAGAGGGATGCATGGTGAAGCTACTGGCAAGAGGATGGAGGCGGAGGAGCACACACGGGGGTGAATCGGGCTGGATCCCGTGGCGGGTCGCGGCGGCCGGAGTCGAGGAAGGAGACCTCCTCGGGGCTCTTCCAGTGGCTAGGCGTGCTCTAGGGGGGAGTGCAAGGCTGGTGGGTGCTCGAGTTGAAGCTCGGGGCCTCTATTTATAGGCGGATCGACGGGGTGGCCGTGAACGGAGAATCTCCGGTGAGCGATTACGGCGGAGCAGTGGATTGGCAGGGGGTTTGAGCGGCCAGGCAGCATCAGTGGAGGTTACTGGAGTCGTTTTACAGCTAAACAGAGATGGTCTTGGCGTAATGGCGTCGGTCCACGGTGAGGTGACCGCACGGGCTCAACGGCGGCAGAGAGCGCGCTCCACGCCCTGCGGTTCACGACGAGAGCGGTAGCGCATTCGGGGGAGTGGAAGGCCACGCGGCGAGCTCCGGTGGTTTGGGCGGCGCTGGGTGGCGTCGTCGGCGCCGTGTCTCCCGCTGGCGTCCGCAAAGCCGCCGCCGGCGTCGGTCACGGGGCGGCGCACCTCCTGCTGCTCGTCGCCGATGCCCGCAAGGCGCCAGGCGTTCGTGCGGTGCAGGAACAAGGGGGAGGGGACGAGGAGCAAGGCGACGCGATGGCACTGGCGAGATCGACGTCCTTCTCTGAAGAAAACGACAGCAAGCCACTAACTGAATCTCTGAATTTTCTGAACTTGACATAGACAGTGCACTGCAGGTGTTCGACAGAAGGTTTTGGCTATGAGATAAATTTTTCTGGAGCTGTAACTTGGTGAGATGACCACTCAATGCACCCAGAGGCTGCCTGATTTTACTTGGAATTTTTGGAGAAGGTTTTGAATGAATTTCACCAAATTTGTCAAATCTGGTCCAAACTTGCAGCAGGTGTAGTTTGAAAATTTTGAACTGAAGACCAGTGGATCTTCATGGTTCTAGGTTGAGGGTTCAAAGGACTAGGAGGGAGGGTTGGTTTGGGGGCAAAAATCAAAACAGAAAATGGAGTTCCTTTGTAAATCTCCAAGTAGTAGGATAAAAGACAGAAATTTGTTTGAATAAGATTCAAATGGAAATGATCACATGGGGAGGTCCAACTTGCTGGATTTGATGCAGATCATGATCCAAAGGTGAGGGAAGGGTTAGGAGAGAGGATTTGCACTAAGGCCATGGCAAGAAGGAATTGTTGAAAGGGGCAAAAGAGTTTTCCAAAAGCCATAGTGCATTTCCAAAAAGATTTTTAAAAGTTGTTTTCCCCAAAAGAAAAACATTTGGTCTTGAGTCCAAATGAAAAGCAAGAACCTCCAAGACCAAAGACAGATCTTGGGTGAATCCAAACAAAACTTTTGCCATAAAGAAAAATATATGAGAGGGAGAGTTCTCTTGAAGAAAAATTTAAATCACTCCCCTCAAGTCAAATAAAATCTTTTGAAAAAATTCAAATAAAAACTTGGGTGTCACACTGAGTAGTTTGATAGCAAGATAATTTGTAACAGGCAAGTAACAATAGTAATAAAAAAGTGCAGCAAGGTAGTCCAATCCTTTTGACGCAAAGGACAGGCCAAAACGGTCTCTTATGATAAACAAAGCGTTCTTGAGGGTACACGGTATTTTCATCTAGTCACTTTCATCATGTTGGTTTAATTCGTGTTCGGTACTTTGATAATTTAACATGTGGGTGGAACGGTGCTTAGGTGCTGTTCTTACTTGAATAAACATCCTACTTATGATTAACCCTCTCGCAAGCATCCGCAACTACGAGAAAAGTATTGAGAATAAATTCTAACCATAGCATTAAACTTTTGGATCCCATCGGTCCCTTACAGAATAGCGCATAAACTGGGGTTTAAGCTTCTGTCACTCTCGCAACCCATCATCTAATTGCTACTCCACAATGCATTCCCTTAGGCCCAAATATGGTGAAGTGCCATGTAGTCGACGTTCACATGACACCACTAAGGGAATCACAACATACATACTATCAAAATATCAAACACATATCAAGTTCACATGATTACTTGCAACATGATTTCTCATGTGACCTCAAGAACAAAAGTTACTACTCACAAATGATAATCATGCTCAAGATCAGAGGGGTATTAAATAGCATATTGGATCTAAACATATAATCTTCCACCAAATAAACCATATAGTAATCAACTACAAGATGTAATCAACACTACTAGTCACCCACAAGCACCAATCTATAATTCCGGTAACAAGATTGAACACAAGAGATGAACTAGGGTTTGAGATGAGATGGTGATGTTGAAGATGTTGATGGAGATTGCCCTCCCCAAGATGGGAGAGTTGTTGGTGATGATGACGACGATGATTTCCCCCTCCGGGAGGGAAGTTCCCCCAGCGGAATCGCTCCGCCGGAGGACAAAAGTGCTCCTGCCCAAGTTCCGCCTCGAGACGGCGGCGCTCTGTCCCGAAAGTCATCTCCTTATTTTTTTTATAGGTCAAAATAACCTATATACCAGAAGATGGGCACCGCAAGTGGGCCTAGGTGAGCACAACCCACCAGGGCGCCCCTGGGCTCCCTGGCGTGCCCAGGTGGGTTGTGCCCACCTGGTGGGGCCCCTCTGGTAGTTATTTTCTCCAATATTCATCATATGTTTCATAAAAAATCTCCGTGAAGTTTTAGCTTGTTTGGAGTTGTGCAGAATACGTGCCCTGACGTAGCTTTTCCAGGTACAGATTTCCAGCTGCCGGAATTCTCCCTCTTTGTGTATACCTTGCATATTATGAGAGAAAAGGCACTAGAATTACTCCAAAAAGCATTATTATGGATAAAAGCATTATAAATAATAGTAAGAAAACATGATGCAAAATGGACGTATCAACTCCCCCAAGTTTAGACCTCGCTTGTCCTCAAGCGAAAACCGAAATTGAAAAACATGTCCACATGCTTAGTGAGAGAGGTGTCGATAAAAACAAAATACGAACATAGAAGCATCATGTAGATTATTATAACCGCAACAAAATTAACATAAGACTTTTATCATAAAGCTCTTATCATAGACTTCTCATGAATAAGTGACAATTCATCACACTATTGAATTATAAAGCAAAAACTCTATTAAAAACCAACAAACTATGTTCTCACTCAACTTTGCGACACTACTGGAATCAGGATCTTTGCCGTCAGCCAGTTCTTTGCTACCTATATATGTATGTATGGGTGAAACCATTGTATGCTTCTTGTTGGATATGTTGGCTAGCTATACATGTTGCATATGGACTTTTGATTTGCTATATATATATCTGCTGGATGATCATATCCATATGACAGGGATATGATTTGGTATGTATATGTGTTGGTATGTATATGTGTTGGTATGTATGTATATATATATATCTGTGAAATTGAGTGAATTTAAGAAAAAACAGAAAAACAGGGGCTATACATGCTCTTTGCCATCTGCTGGCAGACGGCAAAGAGCTTTGCCATCAGCCAGCAGACGGCAAATATGCCACGTCAGCTACCTGTGCAACCTGGGGCAGTAGGCTGGCCTATTTGGTTGCTTTGTCGTCTGTTGGCAGACGACAAAGACCATTGCATCTTCGCCGTCAGCCAGCTGACGGCAAAGAAATCAAATAGGCCAGCCCCCCAGGTGCTGCCACGTGGACCGCTACGCCGTCCGCTGGCAAATATGCAAAGGCCTTTGCCGTCCGCCAGCTGACGGCAAATATGCATAGGTCTTTGCCGTCCGCCAGCGGACGGCAAAGCATGCCGTTAACACGCTAACGGCCTGTAGCTCACACGTCGTCTAGGTCCTTTGCCGTCTGCTGGCGGACGGCAAAGACCATTTCATCTTTGACGTCTGCTAGCAGACGGCAAAGACCATTTCATCTTTGACGTCTGCTAGCAGACGGCAAAGATGCCTTTGCCGTAGCTCGTTCAGCCGGACCAGTTGTCCTCCGCCAGGCATGCCTTTGCCGCTAGCAGACTACAATTCATCATCTTTTCAGGAAGGGTCACGTATTGGAGGCTTTAGGCAAGTCCACATACTCAACCATCATATAGTCTTCTATAATTGCTAACACTCACCGCGTACACATGAGAAAAACATTTCAATCGGACACATAGAAAGATAGGGGCTTATAGTTTCGCCTCCCAACGTAATCACCTCAAGGGTGATGTCAACAATAATAATTCATGCTATCTATATTCAACTGGACATACGTGCCTAGATCTTTCCTCACCACATGATGCTTGCCAAAGAAGAAAAATAAAAAGGAATAGAAGCAAAACTTTGACTCATTGCATAAAAGTAAATACGTAAAAGTAAAAGATAGGCCCTTCGCAGAGGGAAGTTAGGTTGCCATGCGCTTATTTGTTTGTATGCTCAACCCCTTAATGCAAAAGAACATCATGTTGCATTGCCCCTTGTGATGGCGACCTTTATTATGCAGTCGGTCGCTTTTATTCTTCACCATCACAAGTTCGTGCAACGCTCCATTTTCTCTCATACTGAATGATCTCACACTTTTCGAAGCAATTTTTATTGCCTTTTTGCACCCATGACAACTTACTTGAGGGATCTTGCTCAACCCCTTGGTAGGTATGGTGGACACTTGAAAGTAAGATTTGGGTTTAAGGGGTTTTGGATGCACAAGTAGTATCTCTACTTAGTGCGGAATTTGTGGCTAGCAAAGATAGGGGCAAGCACCACATGTTAAAGGATCTATGACAATATGACTTCTATGTGAATATAAACAAACATAAACCATTAAGTTGTCTTCCTTGTCCAACGTCAACAATTTTGGCATATAATATTTTGATGAGGGCTCACAGTCACAAAAGATTTCTGGGATAGTATATTTATATGTGAATCTTCTCTTCCCTTATTAATTCTTTCATGAGTTGCATCATTGACTAATGCTATGTTTTTCAATCTCTAATAAAATTTTCTACTTATACTTTTCCTTATGTGGTGTCATCACCTACCATAAGATTAGTATATGATCCTTTTTTTATTTATTTCCTTTCTTTTATTTATTTCCTTTCTCTTTTTCTTCCTTATTTCTTTTCTTTTATTTGCAACATGAGAGTAAAGAAAGGAAAAACTCAAACTAAACTTTATTATATATCTTGCACACGATTACAAGGATAGACGACTAAGAAAACTCTAAAAGAAGAAAGGGCCGAACTAAAATTTTATTCTTTTAAAGCAAAAGATCAAACTAAAATAAGTAAAGGCAAAAAGATAGTGGGATGATACGATACCGGGGCACCTCCCCCAAGCTTGGCGGAAGCCAAGGGGAGTGCCCATACCCGAGACTCGGTTTTCTTTTGGTGGTGAAGAAGGTGATGGTGGTGGTGATGGCAATTGTGCTTTAAACTTTTTCATATTGTACTTGAGGAGAGAAATTTCCTCCTTTAAATCATCGACTTCCGGCTCCAGCTTCAAGATCTTGTCACATATATCCCCTTTGCTTTTCTGCCGAAAACAAAAAGGAATAGATTGGTTTTTAGACCAGTTAGCTCTCTTAGGGAGACTTGACTTCTTGAACTCCACGTGCATATCCCCAGGTTGAGGTAGAGGAACATCCTCCTCCTCTGAGCTTGAATCATCGATCCTCATCAAGTGAGCATCCTCCTCGTTATCTGTAGTTCGACCATAAGGGGATAGGTCCCCATAGGTCTTTGGGTCAGCAATGAGATGTGAGACATAGCTCTCTCCGTCGGAGTCTTGGGACGACATATTTTCAGAACTGCACAGAAAACAGCAAGAAAAGAGAACAGAGGATTTCTCCATGATACGGTGGTTAACAGGTTCGGGAAGTATATATAGATTTTTTATCTTGGGAGACAAGCAAACTGTAGAAAAACGGAGTCCGGAAGGTGTCCCACGTGGGCACAACCCACCTGGGCGCGCCTGCCTGGTGCGCCCTGGTTTCTTGTGCCCACCAGGGTACGCTTCCTGGAAGTTTCTTATTTTCCTAATTTTCTAAATACTCCAAAACTGACAAAAAATATTTTTGCGGATTTTTTAGAGTCCGTTTACTTACCGTATCACGTACCTCCTTACTTTCACGATTCTGGAGTGTTCCGGAAGGACTATTTTATCTGTTCTTCTGGTGTCAAAGTTTGGATAATATTACTTTCAACATTAATGGGCGTACCTGAGATATAATGTTTTATTCATTGCCCAATGACAACCTTCGGCATTATTTATTTTGATGGCTCCAGATCGATAAACCTCCTCGATAACGTAGGGGCCTTCCCATTTTGAGAGGAGTTTTCCTGCAAAGAATCTGAAATGAGAGTTGTACAAAAGAACATATTCTCCGACTTTAAACTCACGCTTTTGGATTCTTTTGTCATGCCATCTTTTTTGAATAATTTTGCATTTTCATAAGCTTGGGTTCTCCATTCATCTAAAGAGCTAATATCAAATAACCATTTAGAAACATAAACAACAACAACCAAAATATGTGTATACACATTAGAGGAAGGAAAAGGTCCCATGTAATCAAATCCCCAAACATCAAACGGTTCAACAGCAAGTGAATAGTTCATAGGCATTTCTTGACGCTTACCGATATTACCTATTCTTTGACATTCATCACAAGATAAGACGAACTTACGGGCATCCTTGAAGAGAGTAGGCCAATAAAATCCAGATTGCAATACCTTGTGAGCAGTTCTATCTCCAGCATGATGCCCTCCATAAGCTTCGGAGTGACATTTCCGTAGGATTTGTCCCTGTTCATGCTCAGGTACACAACATCTAATAATACCATCACTCCTTCTTTATAAAGACTAGTCGTCAACCCGTGCGTTCGCACAGGCTAGCATATAGAAAATGTTATCTGTCTACAATTGTAAACAAACATTACGACTAAGTTGTTATTAGTCAACAACGGTTTTGCAGTTAATTATTTAATCATTTTATCGTGGAGGCAAACATGCTTTTTTTCACGGAAGGCACGACATGGTTTCCCGTCTACCAATTTGTGTTGGTACACATATCAGTGAATTTAGAGCCATTCTTAAAGTATGTTATCCAATTTGAAAAACAGGTTACTTGAGTTCTATACCAGGGCAGCATTGCTTGAAATGCTTACATTTGGTTAATAATATTAATTAACTCTGGCTGAATCCTAATATATAGAGAATGTTAACTTTCTGTGTTTGGAAACAATTATATTTTTATAGTGTGACAATTGCTTGATGTTTTCTTTTCCGGGGTTGTTAAAATTATCATCTTATCCCAAACATTTCCATTTATACACAATTGTTTTATCAATTTTTCATGGACAACGTTTACTTCTTCTCCTTAGGTTCACTTCGTGATCTGCTCATTTACATACAATTCTAGAATGTGTTGCCAAGCTCTTGCGACTGATGCATACGATGGTTCATCTTTGACTTGGTCTAAGCAGTCAAATAGTAGATAGAGTTTAATTTTATTTTTACTTTTCTTGTGTCCCTCCGTTCCATAATGTAGTTCCATGACAATGGTTTGAAAACTAATTTTAAATAGTCGATAGAGTTTATTTTTATTTTTATTTTTCTTGATCCCAAAAATATATAATATGAAACTACATCTTACGGTGAATAAAATGATATATGTTTGGCATTCTAGATGTAGATGTTTTTCTTCATAAACTTGGCCGAAATTTGTGAAGTGTGACTTTTCAAAAAATATATACGCACTACATTATGACACTATATTTGTACTTAATATATATTGCATACACAGCAATTAGCTTTTGTTGTTTTATATAATTCATGCCAGAACATTTGTACCCAGACTGGTGCATTTCATCCGTCGGATAATACTTTTTTGCCTGAGAGATGACACCCATTTCAAAAATAATTGTGAGATACATAATATTGTAAGAAAATATTCATTGTATATGGTCTTTGGTAGTTAACTCAAGCTTATACAGATACTTTTCATATAGTTTTAATATAAAAACAGTTTTAAATTTGGCTATCGATATTTGCGCATCTTTATTAGTTACCAAGGCGCACAGTTGAGTTGAGTTATGTTTTTCGTCGGCTTATTAAAAGAAACTATGTTTTCTTATTTGAAACTCGTTCGTGTGCGTTGTGAGGTTGGCAAGGACACATCTTATCCATCAGTTGAAAAGAACGAAGCAGCATCTTATGCTTTTAGTATGCGTCATCAAACCTTTGGTCTTGTGTGTACGAACAGGCACGTGGTTTCCAATCCTATCTCCCTATAAAAAAAATTAATAGGCAAACTACGCTCTCTGAATCTTTAATTAGTATAGGTGCCTAATTACTCGGACATTCAGTTTGCTGGAATCCTTTTTATTGCTAATTGCATTAAGCGTATCACACACCACTAATTGTTTTAGACCTTGAATTGCCAGAAACAAATAAAATAGAACTTTAGTATTGTTAAAGGAACACAAATCTTACTCGAAAAAAAAGGAACATAAATCTTTATGACATGAAGGAAAATAAATTTTCAAATATGATTCAAGACACAAATTGGAATGAGTGGAGTACGAAAAGTAGTAGGTGAACAATATTGATTAACAGCATGATTCTAAACTGGTACAACAAATCGCTAGAATTTTTTTTATTTTTTTTGCAAGAAGACACTTATCTAACCTGGGTAGTGGCAGCAGCTGACCAAAAATAACCTTTGCACCCAGCGGGAGAAGCTTAACCGGCGGTGATGGTGACAACTGACAACCAACATAATGCTCTTTGATGATGATGTTGCCCAGCTGATGGGCATAGTTGTGCTCCGACCCAATGTCCACGAGATGTACAAATATTGTACGTGGGAAGAATACTTGGAGAAAAAAAGAATGCCCAACTTGCAATGAAGAGACACCTGTTTAGGATCGACTTGGCACATTACAATCAGATGATGTGATCAATAAAATGGAATCGATTATAAACAATGAAGAAACAAATTCTGAAAAAAATAATGTGCAGCAAAAACAAACCTGATCCACATGAGGAAAATCCTTTTGAGGAAATAAGCTATTTGACCTTTGACCACACGGGATCCATATGCCAACCTGCAATCATGAGTTTGAGACATATGATATATTTCTTTTCTGTGGGGTGTAGAGATCTCATACCGCACAATTGACCTTTTTATGAATGGAGGAAGAGAGTCAGGAGGCCATGGAATAGTAGATAGATTAGTTCATTGTCCATGACCGTGGAATAGTAGATAGATTAGTTCCTTGTCCATGACCGTGGCGAATATTGTTTGCATGTATGCATAACAAATATTAAATTACTAAGAGCTTGTTTGCTAGGCCTTGGCAACGTCATTACTGCTAGTGTTTAATCAAACACGTACCTTGTACATGCAGCACCAGCAGGAGGCGGCATGGTTGATGCCTTGATGTTGCAGCCACGACCGCCAATGAGGAACAGCGGCAAGCTGAATCTTCACGATTGCTTGAGGCACTCTGCGTGCGTGCCTATTGACTTGTTTAGACCGATGAACTGGTCAACGGAGAGATAGCCGGCGCCGCACTATAGCACCGCAACATCAGACGGGAAGAGATGTGTATTGCACGTGTCTTGAACAACCATGGTGGCGCATGCATGGAATAGATGGGATCGGAGCTTTACGTTGGGAGAGATGGAATCGGGATCGTATTAGTTAGGGCTCTGGGCTACCGAGCGGCCGCTGTGCAACAATTTTTTTTTTTTTTTGAGACAACGTTGTGCAACGCTTGGGTTGGACAAAAGGATGGTGGGCCTTTTCAACGGGCCTCTTAAGCGATTTGTTCGCAAATTGAGCATTATTATGACAAACGGGAATATACAAATCCATCTAGGCCGTAATAATTTGGTCCCACCGAGATTAACGGTTCCTATTTACTAATTAACGTGGGAATTTTTAGGGAGTCTATAATTAGTATAGGTATATATATAGATATAGATATAGATAGATATAGATGTGGGTCATCCCAAAAGTAATGTCTTAAGTTATAGAAGAATTTTTTTTCTTTTGTTGGTATGTAAAGCTAGGTGGTAAATATTAGCAACAATGTAATTAGCATAATCAGCATACCAAGGAGTATTATGAGCAACATTTATTGCAGCTAACTACTCATCAGGAAAACTATCATCAATAGGTGGGTCATCAGGCACATTTTCAAGCCTAGATAAATTATCAGCTACTGGGTTCTCAGCTCCTTTTCTGTCAATGATATGTAAATCAAATTCTTTTAACAAGAGAACCCATCGAATAAGTCTAGGTTTAGCATCTTTCTTTTCCATAAGATATTTAATAGCAGCATGGTCTGTATGAACAGTTACTTTGGAATCAACAATATAAAGTCTAAATTTATCACAAGCAAACACCACTGCTAAGAATTCTTTTTCAGTAGTAGCATAGTTTCATTGAGCACTGTCTAAAGTTTTACTAGCATAATGAATAACATTCAGTTTCTTATCAACTCTTTGTCCTAGAATAGCACCAACAGCATAATCACTAGCATCACACATAATTTCAAAAGGCAAGTTCCAATCAGGTGGTTGAACAATAGATGCAGAAATTAAGGCTTTCTTGAGTGTTTCAAAGGCTTCTAAACAATCATAATAAAAAACAAAAGGAATATCCTTTTGCAAAAGATTCGTAAGAGGCCTAGAAATTTTAGAAAAGTCTTTGATAAATCTCCTATAGAAACCAGCATGACCTAAGAAACTATGAATACCTTTTATATCTTTAGGACATGGCATTTTCTCAATTGCATCAACCTTAGCTTTGTCCACTTCAATACCTATTTCAGAAATTTTATGACCCAAGACAATGCCTTCATTAACCATAAAGTGGCACTTCTCCCAATTCAAGACAAGATTTGTTTGTTCACATCTCTGCAAAACTCGATCAAGATTGCTTAAACAATCATCAAAAGACTTCCCATAACAGAGAAATCATCCATGAAAACCTCAACAATCTTTTCACAAAAGTCAGAGAATATATCATACATCTTTGAAAGGTAGCAGGTGCATTACATAAACCGAAAGGCATACATCTATAAGCATAAGTTCCAAAGGGGCAAGTAAAAGTGGTCTTTTCTTGATCAGGTTGAGAAACAGGTATTTGTGAAAAACCAGAATATCAATCAAGGAAGCAAAAATGTGTGTGCTTAGATAATCTTTCAAGCATTTGATCAATAAAAGGCAGAGGGTAATGATCTTTTCTAGCTGCTTTATTTAATTTTCTAAAATCAATTACCATTCTATAACCACTACTGCAGGATGCTGCTAATGCGACACTATGATCAGAGACCCTTCGACGAAACTATGTGCGATGCAATAATCACAAACGGGGTGTAAAAACCATCAAAAAGGTGCAAAACATCTGCGATGGAGGATGCATCAAACACAGTTCAGATTTTAGTTGCGTGTGTGATGCATGGCATATGGTTCAGTTCAATTAACTATTTGCGATGAGGAGGAACAAAAGAAACGGGCAGCCAGATGGAGGTGTGTGCAATATACAGCATACAGTTCACTCGGATGAACTACTTGTGATTAGGCAACACAAAAGAAACGGTCAGTCAGATCAAGGTGTGTGCGATATACGGCATGCGGTTCACTCGGATGAACTGTTTGCGTTGAGACAAGAGAACAGAAACGGTTCAATATATCAAGATGTATGTGATACGCGGCAAATAAGTCTGTAATCAGAAATGTGTGCGAAGACCGATAATAACACAGACAATTGCTTTTAATAACACGTATGTGATATGCTCTATCTACACAACATCTATTGGTCATTTGGGGACGGGCGGTCATCCGGATACGCCATAAGGATGCGAAGAAGAATCCTATATCAGCAAGGACTAGTTGTTCCACCAGTAGCTCATGTAAGAGAACTCTCAAGTTAAGTGTACTCAGGCTGGAGCAGCCATCAGATGGGTGACTGGATGGGAAGTTGTGTTGATGTTAAATTAACTGATAGGATGAGTCGTATTTGTCAAATTAAATGACTGATACAACCCATCCCATGAGTTAATTTAACCTATTGGTACTTGTTTTTAATTTTTTAACACATGTTAAAGAAGGTCTACCGCATTACTTTTGGACAATGTGTGATACGTGGCATACATTTGATCCATCCGACCTGTTTGTGATGGAATAAGGCGTGTGTGTTGTGGGCAAACGCTTGCTAGTATTCAACCGTTTGCGATTGATGAATTCATCACCGACGGGTTCCCTAGTGTGGTCTGTGTTCATCTGATCATCATTTACTTCTTGTGCTAGCTCGATGTTCCTTCTATGCTAAGTTTCCATTAATTTGATGGCGTTTTATGAACACGCCACCGTTTCCCGCCATTTCCTCGCCTATTTCCCGCCACCCAGCGATATTGCGCATAAACCTAGGCGGCGCGCGAAGCACGGAGGCGACAAGCGCAGCCTATAGCACATCCACCTTTTCCAAGCATGCCAACCCACCAAAGCGTCGCCTCTGCCATCAACCTCATTGACGATGAAAAAGAGCACGCACAACAGCCCGTCGAGGCCGAGGCACTCCACGGCAACGCGATGGACGACGCCATGATGCGCGTCATCACCAGGGTTGAGCAGACCTTTGGCGCATGGCCCTTGAGCGCCGCTGATCAAGATAGGCATGTCAACACCGATAGGCTACAGCTCACCGCACAACATGATCGATGGCATGCCCCAGAGCAAGCTAGGTGCGTCCGCGCCGATAGATTGTGGCTCCCCACACGGCGAGACCATTGGAGCACCGCAGAGCGAGGCGCAGCGTGCCGCACAGCAAGAGCTGATCCATCGGCGCTTGACTGCTATCGTCATGGCATCGCAGCTGGGTACACGTCCTGTCAGTACCCACATTCCTTGCCAGGAGTGGCCAGAGGCCCTCTGCGCCGTACTTGCACCAGAGGCCGGTCGCGCCGTACTTGCACCGGACTCCCGCCGCGCCATTCGCATGGGCCACGCTGTTCACCTTGTCCGCGGCCAGCTCGGTGCCAACGCGCTGGTCGGTAGGCTCGACCGCCTCCTTGGCCCAGGTGTCCACCTGGACGCAGTAGAGGAACATGGCCGTCGCATCCTCGAGCTGGTGATCTCTGATGAAATAGCCAACTTGGAGCTCGAGATCGCGCTCCAGATGTACCGCGAGCATGTCGACCGCTTAGACGAACGCCTGCAGGAGTTTAGGCAGAGCCAAGAGCTACCGTAGGCAAGGGTTGCTGGTCATGGTCTCATGGACGCGTTTTATTTTGTTGAGTCGTTTGGACGTGGATAGCTATGTATTAACAGCAATCATAGTATTGCTCTGTTTATTCCTCTGTTTCAATGTGTGTACTCTATTTTCCGTTCTTATATGTTCTGTTTCAGTGTGTGTATATACGCTTTCAATTCTGTATATGTGGATGATAACATCTAGATTCAAATGAGTATACGAAAACAGATAGAAAATGGAATTCATAATATATATATATTAATTGTTCATTAGTTCATCACATAATATATATATAATATCATCACATATACGTGATGATACTTAACTACTAGGTACAATGCATAAAATTGAAAACGAACAATACTAAAACTAATAATCGTTCCTGGGGCCAGTATTTCGGCAGCCCTTCGCCAGCAGCTCCCTGGTGCGCGGCGTCTTCCCAGTGCGGAGACAGTACTCTGCCTCCTCCGCCTCGCAGCGCTTCATGTATCGATCTCCCTCTTGCTGGCGGACAAGCGCGAACGATCTTGCCATTTCTTTGGGCGCCCACCGGTGCTCCTCGTCGGTGGCACGCTGGAGCTTATCGGCCCACCTCCACACAACGACGATGTGCCTAGCACCGTTGACCTTCCTCGCGAAGTACCCGTCTTCGTACACCTCCTCCGCACGATGACGCACCCGCCCCCAAAGCTCCACCGCCTCCTTTTTCCAGGTGGCATCACGGGCTTCACAGGCCGCCTGGTACCTAGCTTCCTCCTCCGCCATCTCCTTCTTGAACGCCACTTGCCTGGCTTTCTCAGCCGGTGGCAGAGACTTCCATAGACAAAGATTGTACTGGCCCCAAAACCAATCCAAAGTTGGGGGGTCCGGCGCAACCTCGTTCGGCGGCGCGTAGGGGTCCTCGTCGCACCTATTCGAGTGAGCGTCCTCGCGGGGCGGCGACTCCTCGTCGGCACGTGGGCAAACCGACGTCGCCATGGCAGAGATTTGAGAGAGATGGGGGAAGAGAGAGATGGCGAGCAAGGGGAGTATGTAGATGAGAATGCAGGCGGGACGACGTGAGCAAGGTAGTATTTATTGGCGGCCGGAATCTAGATCAAAGGAAACAGTACACACGTCGGTCGCCAGAATTTACGAGTACTATAGTTTGAATTACACATGATTCCCGCAGCAAAATCCGTGTGTGAACATAATAGCTAACGGTCTCCTATACAGAACCGTGTCTAATTAATGATCCCCGCCACTCACCTACCAAACCTCGAGCCGCGAGATAGAGTGCCAATCGTGTGGGAGCCGGTTGTCTTGCCAGATCTTTACATTTTATTTTTTGAACACCAGATAATTACATCGTCTCATGATTTTTTAACTCGCACACAAGTACACAAAAATATGATTTTTCAAACCGTTATGGTTAGTCGTTGCATGTAGATGTAGTTCAAATTTGAATTCGGTCATTAAATGGCTAGAAAATCACTTAAATGTCTTTAAAGGTCAAATGACCCATGAAATTTTCCATATTTTCACATGACAGTTGTATTAGTGCACGTTAAACATAGAAAAAAATTGAAGGCCGTAAGAGGAAGCTATCTCCCGTTCATCATCAAACATGCATTGTTCCCTCTCGGAACCATGAACCTTCTAGTGAGTTGCTCCGGTTTGTGACGGGGGTGTGTCCAAACTTTCGTCAAACATGCCAATTTTTTTACCACATCATCTTGGTGGCATGACATTACATCAAGCAAGGTTTCATGTTTTTATGATCATTTTTTTTGGAATTAAAATGCCATGGCACTCCATGCATGTGCCCATGCCGTGAGACCACTATGTTTGAAAATTCCTTCTATTTTACTGCACATGGAATTAACTCGCACACAAGTACACAAATATGATTTTTCAAACCGTTATGGTTAGCGTTGCATGTAGATGTAGTTCAAATTTGAATTACAGTCATTAAATGGCTAGAAAATCACTTAAATGTCTTTGAAAGGTCAAATGACTGCTAGAATTTTCCAAATTTTCACAGTATACTTGTAGTAGTGCAGGTTAAACGTAGAAAAAATTTGAAGGCCGTAAGAGGAAGCTATCTGCTGTTCGTCATCAAACATGCACTGTTCCCTCTTGGAACCACGAGGCTTCAAGTGAGTTGCTCCGGTTTGTGAGGGGTGTGTGTCCAAACTTTCGTCAAACATGCCAATTTTTTTACCATGTCATCTTGGTGGCATGACATTACATCAAGCAAGGTTTCATGTTTTTCTGATCATTTTTTTATTTTTTTTGGAATTAAAATGCCATGGCACTCCATGCATACATATGCATGTGTCCATGTCGTGAGACCGATATGTTTCAAAATTCCTTCTAATTTACTGCACATGGAATTAGCTCGCACACAAGTACACAAATATGATTTTTCAAACCGTTATGATTAGGCATTGCATGTAGATGTAGTTCAAATTTGAATTACGGTCATTAAATGGCTAGAAAATCACTTCAATGTCTTTAAAAGGTCAAATGGCCCATAGAATTTTCCAATTTTTCACATTACAGTTGTAGTAGTGCACGTTAAACGTAGAAAAAAATTGAAGGCCGTAAGAGGAAGCTATCTCCCGTTCGTCATCAAACATGCATTGTTCCCTCTCGAAACCATGAGCCTTCTAGTGAGTTGCTCCGCTTTGTGAGGGGTGTGTCCAAACTTTCGTCAAACATGCCAATTTTTTACGACATCATCTTGGTGGCATGACATTACATCAAGCAAGGTTTCGTGTGTTTCTGATATTTTTTAATTTTTTGGAATTAAAATGCCATGTCACTCCATGCATACATATGCATGTGTCCATGTCATGAGACAAATATGTTTGAAAATTCCTTCTAATTTACTGCACATGGAATTAACTCGCACACAAGTACACAAATATCGTTTTTTCAAACCGTTATGATTAGGCATTGCATGTATATGTAGTTCAAATTTGAATTACGGTCATTAAATGGCTAGAAAATCACTTAAATGTCATTAAAAGGTCAAATGACCCCTAGAATTTTCCAAATTTTCACATTACAGTTTTAGTAGTGCATGTTAAACGTAGAAAAAATTTGAAGGCCTTAAGAGGAAGCTATCTCCCGTTCGTCATCAAACATGCATTGTTCCCTCTCGGAACCACGAGCCTTCTAGTGAGTTGCTCCAGTTTGTGAGGGGTGTGTGTCCAAACTTTCGTCAAACATGCCAATTTTTTTACCACATCATCTTGGTAGCATGACATTACATCAACCAAGGTTTCATGTATTTCTGATATTTTTATTTTCTTTTTGGAATTGAAATGCCATGGCACTCCATGCATACATATGCATGTGTCCATGTCGTGAGGCAAATATGTTTGAAAATTCCTTCTAATTTACTGCACATGGAATTAACTCGCACACAAGTACACAAATATGATTTTTCAAACCGTTATGGTTAGCCGTTGCTTGTAGATGTAGTTCAAATTTGAATTATGGTCATTAATTGCTAGAAAATCACTTAAATGTCTTCAAAACGTCAAATGACCCCTGAAATTTTTCACATGATAGTTGTATTAGTGCACGATACACATAGAAAAAATTTGAAGGCTGTAAGAGGAAGCTATCTCCCGTTCGTCATCAAACATGCATTGTTCCCTCTTGGAACCACGAGCCTTCTAGTGAGTTGCTCCAGTTTCTGAGGGGTGTGTGTCCAAACTTTCATCAAACATGCCAATTTTTTTACCACATCATCTTGGTGGCATGACATTACGTCAAGCAAGGTTTCATGTGTTTCTAATATTTTTTATTTTTTTGGAATTTAAATGCCATGGCACTCCATGCTTAATTGTGTCATAGCCATTATGCCAATATGTTTGAAAAATCCTTCCAATTTACTGCACATGGAATTATATCGCACACAAGTACACAAAATATGACTATTCAAACCGTTATTGTTACCTATTGCATGTACATGTAGTTCAAATTTCAATTACGGTCATTAAATGGCTAGAAAATCACTTAAATGTCTTAAAAGTTCAAATTACCCCTGAAATTTTCCAAATTTTGACATGACAGTTGTATTAGTACTACAAAATTTGTCGTTCATTTAAAACACCATCCGTTGCCACTTTACTCCAAATTCGTCTTTCACAGCTAATATAAAATATCTACACAGTTGTTTTCTAGGAACCGTTTGCGATGAAAATATCTGGGTCTATTTAAGTCTCCCTCGTTAAGCTTCACCGGCTCGTCTGCTCCAGTGTCGGCAACCCCCGAATCCACGAATCTCGATCCCCATTCCTGCACCCTCTTCCTGCAAAGATGACACCGTGGAAATGCTTCGTGAAGGCCCGTACGATGGCTGCGTCCCCCCCCCCCCCCGAGCGGCGCCGCCTGCGCCGAGAGCGCGACCGCCTACGCCAAGAGTGTCGCCGCATCCGCATTGAGCGCCGCTGCTTCCGCCGAGAGGGCGTCTGCGGTAGCCGACAGGGCAGCTACAGTAGCCGAGACGGCTGCAGCTGCTGCTGCGATGGCGGCTACAAACGCCGAGAGCGCTCAAGCTGCCGTCCATGCCGCCCATGTGGCCCTGGCCCAGGTCAAGGCCATCCATGCCAAGATCAAGGATGCACACGCCAAGATATTCCAGGTCACCTCGGACTCCAGCATGCAACCCATGTCCGAAAAGGCGGCGGCGGCCATGGAGCACCTGCTTCCTCATGAGGTCGCCGAGTGGGAGCTGGAGATGCAGGAGGCGGTGGAGATCGAGGAGCGATGGGAAGAGGAGTTGCGCATGGCCGAGGTCGAGGTAGAGAAAAGTCTGTCCGTCGTGGAATCGGCGGTGGAGTACCAACGCGAGCTCTGGCGCATCCACTGCTACGAGTAGTACAACCTTGAGGGTGGCACCGACGACGAGGACGAGGATGTGGTCAACTTCAGCAGGGGGACGCGGACTCCACCAACGGCGGCATGTCGCCAGGACAAGTCATCGATGTCTCATCTCACACCGGCGATGCATAGGCCGGAGCGGTTGTGGATTTGTTAAAATTATGTGTACTTAGGCTTTGTTTTTAATGCTGGTCTTTTGTTAGAGCAATGTTTAGGTCAACTGGCTCTGTTTAATTACTAAAATTGCTCGATTCAGTAAGTGTGGTCTGTCTGCTGTACGCTCTTTTGTGTGCCCAAATTAGCAAGCGATGTTAAATTATGCAATGACGTACCCGGGGAAATTTCCACCAAAATTAGAATGATCAAACTCATCCCATGTGCGTAAAGCAGAAGAATCGTCTATGATGCACACAATCGTTCAAAGTGAATGGTCCAGCGGCACCGCGCGCAAAGTTTCCCTCCACATTTTGAAAATTTTGGCCTACCGCCAAAATATCTACCCCCGCCCCCTCCCCCTTCCCCACCCCCTTTTCTCCCCGACCACAAGTCACATTTCCCCTGTTTCCTCCTTCCTTCCATCCTTCCTAAGCTATAGCCGCTTCCTCACTCTCGCCGTCTCGCATCCTACCGCCGGGGTCGCCATGGTCTTCTTCAATGACCTCTCCAGCGGTTCCTCCTCCGGCGACAACTCCTTCACCACCCGGGTATGCCTCTCTTCTCTCTCTCTCGGGCTATGACTTGGAATGAAGGATTTTTACCCGGCGGTCAATTTGAGTCATTTCTTCCTCTTGTAACGCCCTAGGACCATCAGTGGCAACGAATGGAGTGGGGGTGGCTGAAGATCTATCTGCTCGTTGTCACCATCAATCTCCATGCGTGAAGCTAGTTGCGTTTGAATCTGTGGATAGTGGGAGGAAGTTTTTGGCATGTGCAGAGAAGGTTAGACCCTCTTTCGTTGTTACAAATCATTTGTTAGATGTGATTCAGACACTGTCACAGTCCCAACCCATTCATACCACACCTTCAACCAAACGCATCCTAAGACAGTGTCACAGTTTGTACCTAGTATCTAAAATTGTTGCCATCTCATAAGCGATGCCATTAGAAAATTATTTGGCACCGCTTCAGCAGTTTGTGCAGCCAACTTTGGTCCACACATCCGACCAGCCAAGCAGTAAAATACTAAATCTTTATGGCACGAAGGAACTGGGCATTGGAGCAACTAGGTGCTCTGGAGTCCGGGTCCCTGATTTTTTTTCGCTGCATCGGCTCGCCAGTGCAGGGCACTGGTGCGAGATGTAGCAACAGTTGTCTCTACACCAGTTTTGGCATACATAGTGGACGGCCTTAGTGCTATTAGTTCTATGTTACTAAATTTGTGCATGTACACACCTTTTAGTATCAATTTGCTGGCATCCAAACACGGTCGCTATGCTATTGCAGTTATATTTACCTTCCTCATAAAATGTTCAATTTTTTATTTATTGTACATGAGTAAGAACTTGCAGCGTTGTTGTAGTTAATTATAGCTTCTGATGTTCCAGAATTTGGTTGTTGTCTCAGTAGCAATTAATTCATTTGCACATTGATCTTTTGAGAAGATATGACATAATTAACATGTTTCTTTAGTTTTTCAAAATAAGCATTGGTGGTTTTCTATGTTGCTATAAACCCATTTCCCCTAAAATTGTTAGATCTAGTTTTAAATATGATAGGATGAACGGAATTGTTCTTACTTGGAGTGGGTTGATCAAGACTGGCCACCGTCTTTGAAGATGTGCCTAGCGAAGCTCTGGAGCATGTATGAGGAAGATAACATACGTAGGCTTAGAGAAAGTGTTATCAACGCTGAAGAATATTTTAAGATGGGGGATAAAAATAGGAAGGTGGAGAATGAACTCAGATTTTTTAAATCAGACTTTTCTAAGATGGTGTTGGCGAAGGAGGAGGCACTTTCCTAGTTGGCCAGTGCGAAACAGGTTCTTACTGAACTGAAAGCAGAGGTGGATAAGACGAGCCTGGATGATCTCGATTATGGAAATGAATATATTGTTCTTATGAAGTTGAACTAGCTATATGTTGTACTGTGCTATTTTCATGTAGCTATCATACTGTGATGTTATGATATATTTATGTGCCTGATATGAAATTGGCAAACAGCTGTTCGATATGAAATGTGAATTTGCGGAATACTGGAATTATTAATTATAAACTAATAAACCTGCTAAATGTGTCATGGAACTTTGCAAACGGTTGTAGAAGTAAAAGCGCTTGTGATGGATAGCCCAATGCCACAAAGTTTTCTTCATCAAATTGTGTGTGATGTAGTTGATAAAAGCAAACAGTTAACCAAGGCAGAGCATGTGTGACAGTTACACCTTTCACACACGAGCCTACACATAAAACTGTGTGGGATGTACATACTAACGAAAACGTTTTCCCTGGATTGACTGTGTGGGATGTACATAAGAACGAAAACATTTTCCCTGGATTGACTGTGTGGGATGTACATACGAATGGAAACGTATTCCTTGGATTGACTGTGTGTGATATACATACCTACGGAAATGTTTTTCTGGGATTCACCATGTGGGATGTACATACCTACGAAAATGATTGGGTTTCGATGCCTCGCCCGATCGCACATGAGCTCATTTGGTGTCCCAAGAGGGCCTATCCCCGATGATTTCTGGGTCATGTGGGAAGGACCCCCCTATCGCCCACACTCACTTGGCGACGGTTCCAAATGCCGTCGCGGAAAGGGTTAAAACCGTTTGTATAGCACCGACGCGTACGAGTGAACCTGTAACAATTCTTTGTGGAATAAGTTCATTCTTATCATTAGGAACAACAGTTATACCTCCTTTCTTAGGGACACAATGAACAGAACTTACCCATCTACTATCAGCTATAGGATAGATTATACCTGCTTCCAGAAGTTTTAATATTTCTGTTCTTGCCACTTCCTTCATTTTTGGATTTAACTGACGTTGGTGATCAACAACGGGTTTAGCATCAGTTTCCATATTAACTTTGTGCTAACATACAGTGGGCTAATGCCCTTTAAATCATCCAGAGTATATCCAATAGCAGCTCGGTGCTTCCTTAGAACTTTCAATAATCTTTCTTCTTCATGTTCTGAAAGGTTAGCACTAATAATAACAGGATATATCTTCTTTTCATCAAGATAAGCATATTTCAAAGTGTCTAGAAATTGTTTTAATTCAAACACAGGATCGCCTTTAGGTGGAGGAGGTCCTCCTAGAGTTTCAATAGGAAAATTGTGTTTAAGCAGAGGACGTTGTTCAAATAAAATCTTATCTATTTCATTTCTTACATGCATATGAAAATCATTTTCATGGTCTAGCAAATATTGTTCTAAAGGATCAGTAGGTGGTACAGCAATAGAAGCAAGATGAATTAATTCATCCTTACTAGGCAATTCTTTTTCATGAAGCTTTTTACTAAACTTGGAAACATTAAACTCATGAGACTCATCACCAAAACTAACACCGATAGTTTGTTTCTCGCAATCTATCTTAGCATTAACGGTGTTCAAGAAAGGTTACCAAAGATAATGGGACAAAAGTCATCTTGTGGGGAACCAAGAACAAGAAAATCAGTAGGGTATTTTATTTTCCCACAAAAGACTTCAACATCTCTAACAATCCCAATTGGTGATATAGTGTTTCTATTAGCAAGTTTAATAGTAAAATCTATTTCTTCTATCTCTGCGGGTGCTATGTCATTCATAATTTCCTGATATAAGGTGTAAGGAATAGCACTCACACTAGCACATATGTCACATAAACCATGATAACAGTGATCTCCTATTTTAACTGAGACAATGGGCATGCCAACAACAGGTCTATGTTTATCCCTTATCAGGTTTGGCAATTCTAGCAGCTTCTTCACAGAAGTAAATAACATGCCCATCCATATTTTCTTCCAAGATATCTTTAACCATAGCAATACTAGGTTATACTCCCTCTGTAAACTAATATAAGAGCGTTTAGATCACTACTTTAGTGTTCTAAACACTCTTATATTAGTTTACGGAGGGAGTACTTTAATTTGTTCATCAGGTTTAGGTGTTCTAATATAGCTTTTGTTGACCACAGTCGAAACTTTAGCATGTTCCTTTATCCTAGCAGGGAAAGGTGGTTTCTCAATATAAGTAGGAGGAACAACTGGATCAATATTGTAAAGTATAGTTTCTTGTTTAACCGGTACTGGTTCTTTGATTTCTTCTTTAATAGGTGGGTGATATTTAAACTACTTCTCTTTAGGGAGATCAACATGAGTAGCAAATGATTCACAAAAGGAGGCTACTATCTCAGAGTCAAGTCAATATTTAGTCTAAACTTTTGAAAAGCATCGGTATCCATAAAAGATTTAACACAGTCATACTTAAGTTTAATACCTGACTCTTTACCTTTGTCGAGTTCCCAATATTTAGAGTTGCGTTAAATTTTTCCAAAAGATCCCACTGGAATTCAATAGTCTTCTTCATAAAAGAACCAGCACAAGAAGTATCAAGCATGGTTTGATCATTACGAGAAAGCCGAGCATAAAAGTTCTGGATAATAATTTCTCTTGAGAGCTCATGATTGGGGCGCCAAAAATTATATATATAATTCCGATCACGATGAACTAGATGCATAGGATAATTTTTTTGGTGGAACTCCAATTTGAAACGATTCCAATTCCAAGATCCAATATCATCGCATAGCCTATACCATGCCAATGCTTTTCCCTTCAAAGATAAAGGGAAAACCTTTTTCATAACTTCATCTCCGGGTAAACCTGCAAGCTTGAACAATCCACAAATTTGTTCTACATATATCAAGTGCATATCAAGATGTTTGGTTCCATCTCCTGCATAAGGATTAGCTAGCAGTTGTTCTATCATACCCGAAGGAATTTCATATTCAATGTTTTCAGTATGTGCAGTAGGTTGAGGGGTAGCTAATTGTGGTTCCGGTCGAGGTGAAGATACCCCGAACAAACCCCTCAAAGGATTGTTTTCCATAGTAACAAGTGACAATAAATTTCAGCACACTATGTAAATGTTTCCTTACCAAATTTCACTTACCAAAGGCGCTTCACTCCCCGGCAACGGTGCCAGAAAATAGCCTTGATGACCCACAAGTATAGGGGATCAATTGTAGCTCTTTTCGATAAGTAAGAGTGTCGAACCCAACGAGGAGCAGAAGGAAATGACAAGTGGTTTTCAGCAAGTTAATGTCTGCAAGTGCTGAAATTGCAAGTAACTGAGTAGTTTGATAGCAAGAAATTTGTAACGGGCAAGTAATGATAGTAATAACAAAAGTGCAGCAAGGTAGCCCAATCCTTTTGAGGCAAAGGACAGGCCAAAACGGTCTCTTATGATAAGCAAAGCGTTCTTGAGGGTACACGGGATTTTCATCTAGTAACTTTCATCATGTTTGTTTAATTCGTGTTAGGTACTTTGATAATTTGATATGTGGGTGGACCGGTGCTTAGCTGTTGTTCTTACTTGAACAAACCTCCTACTTATGATTAACCCTCCCGCAAACATCCGCAACTATGAGAAAAGTATAAAGAATAAATTCTAACCATAGCATTAAACTTTTGGATCCAATCGGTCCCTAGAGGAATAGCGCATAAACCGGGGTTTAAGATTCTGTCACTCTCACAACCCATCATCTAATTGCTACTCCACAATGCATTCCCCTAGGCCAAAATAGGGTGAAGTGTCATGTAGTCGACGTTCACATGACACCACTAAGGGAATCACAACATACATACTATCAAAATATCGAACACATATCAAGTCACATGATTACTTGCAACATGATATATCCCGTAACCTCAAGAACAAAAGTAACTACTCACAAATGATAATGATGCTCAAGATCAGAGGGGTATTAAATAGCATATTGGATCTGAACATATAATCTTCCACCAACAAACCATATAGTAATCAACTACAAGACGTAATCAACACTACTAGTCACCCACAAGCACCAATCTATAGTTCCGGTAACAAGACTGAACACAACAGATGAACTAGGGTTTGATGAAGATTTCCCTCCCCAAGATGGGAGAGTTGTTGGTGATGATGATGACGATGATTTCCCCCTCCAGGAGGGAAGTTCCCCCGGCGGAATCGCTCCGCCGGAGGGCAAAAGTGCTCCTGCCCAAGTGCCACCTCAAGATGGCGGCGCTCCATCCCGAAAGTCCTCTCCTTCTTTTTTCTAGGTCAAAATGACCTATATACCAGAAGATGGGCACCGGATGTAGGCCTAGCTGAGCACAACCCACGAGGGCGCGCCTGGGCTCCCTGGCGCGCCCAGGTGGGTTGTGCCCACCTGGTGGGCCCCCTCTCGTAGTTATTTGCTCCAATATTCATGATATATTTCATAAAAAATCTCCGTGAAGTTTCAGCTTGTTTGGAGTTGTGCAGAATAGGTGGCCTGACGTAGCTTTTCCAGATCCAGATTTCGAGCTGCGGAAATTCTCCCTCTTTGTGTATACCTTGCATATTATGAGAGAAAAGGCATTAGAATTACTCCAAAAAGCATTATTATGGATAAAAGCATTATAAATAATAGTAAGAAAACATGATGCAAAATGGACGTATCAATGACTATCTTGATTTTGTCATAAAATCGTCATGGATGTACATGCATGACAGAAAACGTGACCTACTGTGACAAACACATATCATCACGGAAGTGGTTTTTTGTAGTGCCTGGAGCGCTTGTTGATTGTTTTTTGGGAATAGAAATCTGTATCGATTGTCTCCAAATAAAGTCGCCTCACCTTAAAAGCATTGGAATTTGTTTTTAAGGACATCAGCTCATCATCGAAGATGCCCCTTCACTTCAAAGGTTGCTCCTTGATTATTGTTATATACCTTCTCAAATAATTGTCGTCTTTGCGCCTAAATTGGAGACCTTGGGTGTCATTCGTGATCCGTTTAAATTTCACAAGATGGTGTTTGGCTCTACACTTATTCAGGTACTGTATATTATCATCTACACTTTTGTAATGATAAGCTACATTTTTCATTTGTGTACATGAGTTTTATATCATCTTGGAGTACACTTTGGATACTAATATTATGTTATATGCTCAATGAAGAGTTCGTCTATCGATAGCCCATCAATGGTGCTGGATTCTGTCAAGATCCTATATATCAGAACGTTTAGTATTGATCTGAACACAATTATTGGCTTGTTGCGATGCTTTCCATGTCAGGATAATTTGTATATAAAGGTGATTATTTCATGCACATTGAAAGCCCATATATATTGTATTAGACTTACCATTCAGTTGTCGCTCTTTCGACATACTCTTTTTTTAGACCTTAACTGTTTTCAATCTTCATGTCTACGTAGGCACTAACACATGGAGAAAAATATATAACCAATTTGTGGCGTAATAAGCACCGGGATTTTCTTAGTTCTCATAACATTTGTTTGAGGAAAATAGCGATGGAAACATATGCATCCAACCAGGCAAATAGATGCTTGGTCACATTCTTCCTGTTGAATGCGAGGTTACTATTGTCAATGAGGCTTAAGTTTTTCAACAAGAAATTTCTCATGGATGGATATGTTGAACAGCAAAAAAGGAAGTTTAGGTGGACAAATGGGCTTCTGAACGCGCTCGACTTCTATCTACAACAACTTGTGGTCATATTCCAGTAAACTTTTTGGCACATGATGTTGATTTTATGGATCAGACTGATCCATTTGTTTGTACTGCCAAAAACAATGGCTGGGTTAGATGTTATTGCCATGTTAAGTCTGGGTTTTGTCTAAACCTGATGAAAAATTAATCCTTGGGCTTTTGAACCTTTTGTAAGCTTGAGTTAGATGTTGTTGCCCTTTTCATCTTGGTAGTGACCATCAGATTTTCTTTGAAACAAGGCAAATGGCTTGCCATTTCATTAATTAAAGAGAGAAATATTGTAAGAAATCCCAACCAAGGCAAACATCACTACCGCCGGTTGCTTGAGCTCATTGTGCATTAAAGAACCCAAGTGCTTAGCGCCCGCCAGCACCCACAATCTTATTTTGAGCTAGCACACCAAATAGGATGCAATTACTCATAAGAAAGGTTGCATGGCCATGACAGTGTAGCGACCCGACCACAGACGGTCAAGTCTCTGTGCTTAAGTGTCATCCCTGGATCGGTATGCTGACACACACAGTACTCGAGGATTTATAACAGAGGTAAATCACATGTATAAAGTAATGTAAATACTATTACCTCAATCCAAATAGCAGAAGTAACAACAAGGTTGTGGATTCCCATCAACACCAACGACAAAGTTGAGTGTAGAAATCATAACCCTAACGTATCACTTACTCATCGTAAGAATCCTGCAACATGAGACGTTGCAGCCACAAAGGGTCAGTGCATTGAATGTACTGGCAATTTCACACTTTAGAGCAATGCTGAATAATGACTATCACTACATGCATATTTGGCTGGTGGAGGCTCTATGGTTAACATGTTTTTGCGAAAAGCCATTTTTCCCTACTGCAAAGGCATATATTTTATTTAACTACAAAGTTTGTTGAAATCATTGAGAAGGTTGTCAGATGGTAGGTGCGACATATGCCAACGGGTGGCTTATCATTGTGGGAGCCAGTAAGACGTCGCCGGTGCCTGGAAATGGGATGAGGCGAAGACATGCACGCCGGCGAATCTTACCCAGGTTCGGGGCTCTCCGTGGAGATAACACCCCTAGTCCTGCTCTGCGGGGTCTCCGCATGATCACTAGATCAATACAAGTGGCTACAAGTGCTCCTCGAGCTGTCTGGCTAGAGGAAGAAGGGCAAGGCTCGCTCTCCCTTTCTCTCTAGGTGGTGTGTGTAACTCGATGAGATCAACCCTTTGCATGGGTGTCCCGGGGGGTTTATATAGGCCTACCCCCAGGGGTACAATTGTAATCCGACTGGGCGCGGGTCCCAGCCGTCAGTGTCTACGCTCGCCGGCTTCTCCGCTGGTCATTGGGGCCCGCCGACTGGGGGCTTTGTCGGCGGCTGGTTACTGTTGCCTCGCCTCTGATGACGAGGGCTTTGTCGAGGTAAGCATGGCTACAGTGTCGCCGCCTTGCGAGCTCTCACTGTAGCCTTACCTCGTCTTGTCTCCTTAATGGGGCGCATGCTTCGAGGGACGGAGGTAGCCGGCTATTGGGAGCCGGCCACATCCCTGGCCAACTCGAGGAGGCCGGGCCGTCTTCAGATGTCTCTCTGGCAAAGGGGCCCGCCGCCCGCGGGCCGTTCTGGCACCTGTCGTGGGTGACATCGAGGCCAACATGGCTACAGTGCCGCGCCAGACGGGGGATGGCTGGCCCGTACGGCGCCCTGTGGCCACGCCTGCTCCGGGAATCGGGGGTAGTGGGCTGTACTGTGGCCACACCCCATCTTACCGCTGCTATGAGGGTTCAGTCTTGGTGGGTGCAATCTTGGCCAGCTTCCGGGAGCCGGCTTTCTTCGTAGCCGGCTTCCGAGAGTCGGTCTTCTTGGGGCCGGCTTCCCGGAGTCGGCCATCTCGTATCTTTCTTGGAGGAGGTTTCTGGGGCTGGGTCGCCTTCTGGGAGTCGGCCCCGGGGGTAGCCGGCCAGGGGAAGGCGGCCCTAGGCTTTGTATGCTTGAAGGCCTGAACGACCTGATAATTTTCAAAGAGCCAGGGGGAGTCGGTTAGGCTACCCGTGGTCATTTACTCCGACAAAGGTATATGCCCAACTCAATCCCAAAATAATAATCATTAACCCAATCAAATTAATTAAATAAAGTGTTGAGATCAACATGATAATTCAAGAACCAGATACTCAAGACGTCCATAACCGGGGACACGGCTAATCATGATTAGTTTGTACACTCAGCAGAGGTTTGCGTACTTTTCCCCACAAGACTCGATCTCCTTCGTTGGATTTCTCGCACTACATGGTGTTTGAGAAACGGATGACCGAGACACAGTCTTTCAGAAGCATTAACTCTTTACTCCGGGTAGACAGTACCAACCTACATCCCCTACATCTGCTAGCCTACCACTGAAAGAGGTCATGCAACATACTCAACTATGCTAGAGCCCATAATAGCTTGTGGCTGCACACGGAAGTTTCTAGCATGAATAATCTTATGATCCCTTTGAGCCTGGCTGGCGAACCATAGGATGATCACACGGGTTCCCCGGGATCTCCTAGGACAACACTGGTATATCCCCAAGTGTCCGGGCAAGTCCACTGGTATATCCACAGGGTGCCCCTACCAATCCACCCAGATGTGTATTAAAGTAGCCACCTTAAGTTAAACCTTAGTTAACAATAATCTCTCACATCTTTCATGAATTCTCTCAAACCAATCCACGTCTACAAGCATAGCGTAGCAGTATGAGCATGACGTAAAAGTAACTCCCAAGGTTTGAATGTAGGACAATAGGTTCCTACCTCATCAACTACTTCCCAAAACCCACATATTAATCACATCCTACTCATGCAATGTTTGAGGGTGAAACTAATGCTTAAAAACTGGGTATGAAACGGATACGATCAAAGTGTGAACTTGCCTCGTACTATTGATGAAGATGATTCGCACTCATAACCCCTGATAGTTCTACTCGTCACACTCCGGTCAATCTATCGTAAGCAAGCAATAGTAACCACACATACGCAATGCAGTGAAAGAATCGAAGAAAAGATCTCGAAAAACTTCGAAAACAGGCAAATAACTCTTGCAACAGAAAACAATTTCTAACATTACAAAAATTAAGTGAATTTGGCCTTATCAGACAGTTTAGGTCAAGAGCTTCAATTAGCAAAATGAATCAACTCAAACGGAGTTATAAAACTCAAGTTATGAACAAAAGAAGTTTGAATACAAATCTGTTTTGAAATAAAATTTTAAACTTTCAAAAACATGTTTTAGTTGATTATCTGGATAGAGGGGTTCATAACGAAGAAGTGGGCGTTGGTTTCATCAAATTCCGACTAACTAGCAAAAAGTAATGATCGTTTGAAAATCAGGGGCTAATCTGTAAATAAAATATTCACCGATGGGTCCCTGGCCGAAATTAAAAAGAAAAAGAAAAATCCTATCGAACGAACGTTCGCTACAGAAACCTAATGAACGAAAATTGTTCGCTTACGAAAACTAACGGACGAACGTCCACTAAATAACTAACCGATCGATTTTTTAAAAGAAAAACCTAAACTAATAAAAAAGGAAAAACCGGTCGGTTTTATCGGTTTTACCGGCTCGAGCGAAATAAGCCGGCGGCTGATCTGGCGACGGCGGCGTTCTTCGGCGAGGTCGGCGGGATGGGACGGCAGCTCCGGCGCGGCAGCGAGGCGGTGGCTACGGTGGCGGGGAGCGGCGCGGTGGCGGTGGCGCGGCCTCGGCGGCGTCGGCGGTGAGCAGGCAGGGTGACGCGCAGGTGCGGGCGTCGGCGGCGAGTGGAGCGGCGGCGGCGCAGTTACGCGGGTGGCGGCGGCGATCGGCGGCGGCGGACGGGGTCTAGGGGAGCCCTAGGTGTAGCTTATAAAGGGGGAGCTCGGCCTCGGGAGGCGGAGTCCCGGGCGCTCACGGTGCCGCGGCGGCGGACTCCGAGCGGAGTCCCGCACGGGGACGACGGGCGAGGCGGTGCGGAGGTGGGCCGGTTGGGCTTCGGTGGGTTCTTCTAAAATTTCCATAAGGGCTCCTTTCTTTACTTTTTTCTTCTGCTGTACGGTTCTTTGTACCATGGGGTAAATGTGACACTGAGCAGGGTAGTGGGTAGTCCATTCACACAAGGAAACAAGTAATCTGCCTAGTTGGGCATTCTTCAGCTGGGTGACTTCCTTCACAATTAGGGAATTCACCCTTGTGTTCTTTATGGCTGTGTCCTATTTCTCCACAGAGCTTGGATGCACAAAGTTTCTTCATATCCTTTCCATAAGGCTTCAATTTCTGGGACACAAACCGAGACTTTGGCAAAGTCAACTTAAATTCTTCCCAAGTGGTTACTCTTTGCCATCCATTGATGGTTTGGTACATCATCCACCAAGTAGCAGCACCTCTTTCAAAGCACTGAAGAGCATGCTGGGCCATATCCTTTCCGGCCATAGAGTTATTCCTCATGTGATCTTCCATGTTCTGAATCCATCGGTCCGTCTCCAATTGACTTATCGGTCCAGAAAATATGAGTTCATCTCCATTCATCCTCTATTGGGTCCATGGGTTTTGGGGTGAGATAAGAGAGATGAAGAGGGATACACACAATACAAACAAAAGTTTTGAAAAGACAGATTTTATTTGTGTCTGTCGGAAAAACATCAAACAAATGACAGCTCACAATCGTCGCATCTAATGTAAGTATATAACAGGGGTTTGGTCTTCTAAAGGTCAATAAATCTTCAAAGTCACCAAACTCTTCAAGTCTTGTTCATGTCTCCGATGGCTTCTTCCGATCGTGCTTGTCCTTCTCAAGTTCTTTTGCCAGATCATCTCTATTGACACGAAGTCTCTGGTGACGTCCTTTAGGAGTTGCATTCCAAACTTCTGGATTTCAACATCCTTGGCATGAACCATGGTCCTACTGTCCTTTAGTTCCTGACGAATCTCCGGTATCTCGAGGTTTTGTTCCTCCAGTTTGGCTACTTCAGCTTCTGTTTCCTAAGTTCTTCACACAATACTTCCTTGTCAAATACGGCTTCCTAAAGGTCCATCTTAAACTTCTTGATGTAATACTCCAGATCCTGGTGATACACCAGCTAAGGTTAAAACTTCGTCCTTTGCTGATAGGTGCTCCATTTGCCCTTCTACCATCCAATCCTTTCGAAGAAATGCATGCTTAACTCAGCATGGTGACAATAGCATAAGCGAGTGATAACATCATGGATAGCCGTGTCTATGCCCATGTCATTGCCATGAGCTATCATTCCATAGTTGATATCTCCTCCATTAGGGTTTTCTTGACAAAAAGTTTGAGTTTTTAATGCTCCATGTTCCGGTCTTTCTTCAACACACCTTGATCTCGGGTATTGGCAACTTCAATGGTCTGACAAGTTCCATAAGGGTAACCTTCTTAGGTCATACCAATTTTGGAATTCTTCAGAGCCTTCAAATTCTCCTAGTCTTCGGAGTCTCCACCGTTTGTAGTTTCCATTATATTGCACGGTAAAATCCTCTTCATTCCGGAGTGGTCTTAGTTGTCCGATATCTTGTACTTCTTGGAGTGGTCTCATCGGTCGAATCTTCGTGTGGTCATAAGGGGAAAGGGGTATGGTCTCACTAAAAGGGGAATATTTGAATAAGCTCAGAAGAGAAGAGAGGTAAAAGATCTTTTTGAAAATGAAGTTTTAGAAAAAAATATTTCCTATGGGCTTGCCAGTTTCTAGGGGTCACGTCCTACAGTCAACATGTGCTCTGATACCATCTTGTAGCGACCCGACCTCAGACGGTCAAGTCTCTGTGCTTAAGTGTCATCCCTGGACCGGTATGTGATACGTCTCCAACGTATCTATAATTTTTTATTGTTCCATGCTATATTATATTCTGTTTTGGATGTTTAATGGGTTTTATTATACACTTTTATATTATTTTTTGGGACTAACCTATTAACCGGAGGCCCAGCCCAAATTGCTATTTTTTGCCTATTTTAGTGTTTCGCAGAAAAAGAATATCAAACGGAGTCCAAACGGAATGAAACCTTCGGGATCGTGATTTTCGGAACAAACGTGATCCAGAGGACCTGGAGTCCACGTAATGAAATCAACGAGGAGAGCACGAGGCAGGGGGCGCGCCTACCCCCCCAGGCGCGCCTTCCACCCTCGTGGGGCCCACGTTGCTCCACCGACGTACTTCTTCCTCCTACATATACCTACGTACCCCCAAACCATCAGAGGCATCCACGAAAACGTAATTCCACTGCCGCAACCTTCTATACCCGTGAGATCCCATCTTGGGGCCTTTTCCGGCGCTCCGCCGGAGGGGGCATTGATCACGGAGGGCTTCTACATCAACACCGTAGCCTCTTCGATGATGTGTGAGTAGTTTACCTCAGACCTTCGGGTCCATAGTTATTAGCTAGATGGCTTCTTCTCTCTCTTTGGATCTCAATACAAAGTTCTCCTCGATTCTCTTGGAGATCTATTTGATGTAATCTTCTTTTGCGGTGTGTTTGTCGAGACCGATGAATTGTGGGTTTATGATCAAGTTTATTAATGAACAATATTTGAATCTCCTCTGAATTCTTTTATGTATGATTGGTTATCTTTGCAAGTCTCTTCGAATTATCAGTTTGGTTTGGCCTACTAGATTGATCTTTCTTGCAATGGGAGAAGTGCCTAGCTTTGGGTTCAATCTTGCGGTGCTCGATCCCAGTGACAGAAAGGGAAACGACACGTATTGTATTGTTGCCATCGAGGATAACAAGATGGGGTTTATATCATATTGCATGAGTTTATCCCTCTACATCATGTCATCTTGCTTAAAGCGTTACTCCGTTCTTATGAACTTAATACTCTAGATGCATGTTGGATAGCGGTCGATGTGTGGACTAATAGTAGTAGATGCAGGCAGGAGACGGTCTACTTGTCACGGACGTGATGCCTATATACATGATCATACCTAGATATTCTCATAACTATGCTCAAGTCTATCAATTGCTCGACAGTAATTTGTTCACCCACCGTAATACTTATGCTTTTGAGAGAAGCCACTAGTGAAACCTATGGCCCCCGGGTCTATTTTCCATCATTTTAATCTTCCAACACTTAGCGATTTCTATTGCCGTTTATTTTACTTTGCATCTTTATTTCTCTTTATTATAAAAATACCAAAAATATTATCTTATCATATATATCAGATCTCACTCTCGTAAGTGACTGTGAAGGGATTGACAACCCTTTATCGCGTTGGTTGCGAGGTTCTTATTTGTTTGTGTAGGTGCGTGGGACTCTAGCGTGGTAACCTACTGGATTGATACCTTGGTTCTCAAAAACTGAGGGAAATACTTACGCTACTTTACTGCATCACCCTTTCCACTTCAAAGGAAAACCAACACAGTGCTCAAGAGGTAGCAAGCAGGATTTATGGCACCGTTGCCGGGGAGTCTACGCACAAGTCAAGACATACCAAGTACCCATCACAAACTCTTATCCCTCGCATTACATTATTTGGCATTTGCCTCTCGTTTTCCTCTCCCCCACTTCACCCTTGCCGTTTTATTCGCCCTCTCTTTCCGTTTGCCTTTTTCTCGCCAGATCTATTGTTTGCTTGTGTTACCATGTGCCTTCTATTTGCTTGCATCTTTGCTTGCTAAAAGTCGATTGTTATAGATCCACTTAAAGTGTTCTACTTGGATCATCTTCGATCCTTATGTGCTCGTGCTGAAACCCCAACTAGCCTAGTTAATGGGAAATCTTTAGATGAGCATGCTCATTTTGTGCGTCACCGTTTGTCTGAAAAAGGGAGACTCTTATGGAATCAAATAAATAAATTGATGTGTTATGCTTGGAATCTTTGTGAAATTTGTGATATTACTTGTTGCTCTAAGAACCCTAAAAAACACCTCCCCTACCTATGTGAGTTTAATGAAAATTAAATCTTATCTTCTTATGCAAAGGGTGTTTATAGCTACCATGATATCAAACAAATTGAAGAATTTGTTGCTTTTAAGGGTTCTTATGAAGTTGCTTCTTTGATTGAAAAGTATCATATTACTCTTTACAAATCTGAAAATTTTGACATACTTGAATATTGCTATGAAAACTATGCTCATAATGTCTATGTCAAAGAATTTATTGAGAGAATGACCGTTGGTTCTAAAGAAAATAATGAGATGCATGAATCTATAGATAATTATGATTCCGATGATTTCATTGAAATATCCCTTGATGAACATGATGCTTGCTATCCTTGTGGCCATGATGCCAATATTTATGAAGATGAATTTGCTATAGTTCCTGACGTTAAACATGAGATCGTTGCTATTGCACCCATACTTGGTAGTTCCTTCGATAAAAAGCATGACTGCAATGATTTTACTATAAATTCTCTTGATGTCAATTGTGCTAATTATATGCAAAACCCTAAGCTTGGGGATGCTAGTTTTGCTATGTCTACTACTTGTTGCAATGATCATGATTGGGGTGATTCTTCTTATGATCTTGAAAATTTATTTAATCCCCATGATGAATATGAGATTGATAATAATTTTTGCAATAATACTAAAAGTGGGTTTGGAGAGGTCATGACTTTAGTTAATGATAATCCCACTATTTTGGAAGAGGGTCAACTTTGCATGCATGTGGATCGTGTTGAGAATATGTTTTGTGATAGCTATATTGTTGAATTTGCTTATGATCCTACATGTAATTATTATGAGAGAGGAAAATATGGTTGTAGAAATTTTCATGTTAGTAAAATACCTCTCGCTTTGTTGAGATTGCTATTGTTTCTTTCCGCTTCCTTGCATATGCTAGTTTTTGCTTGCCTTGATAATTTGTTTGCCTATAAGATGCCTATGCATAGGAAGTATGTTAGACTTAGATGTGTTCGTCACGTGTTTTATGATGCTCTCTTTATGTTTCAATTGCTATCTTTCTTGTGAGGATCATTAAAATTATCAATACCTAGCTAGGGGCGTTAAACGATAGCGCTTGTTGGGAGGCAACCCAATTTTTTATTTTAGTTTTTTGCTTTTTGCTTATGTTTAGGAATAAATATTTGATCTAGCCTCTGTTTAGATTTGTTTTTATGTTTTAATTAGTGTTTGTGCCAAGTTAAACCTATAGGATCTTCATGGGTGATAGTTATTTGATCTTGCTGAAAATTCCAGAAACTTTAAGTTCACGAAAACAATTGTTAAAAATCACCAGAACGTGATAAAATACTGATTCCAATTGCAGTAGATCAAAAAACAAATTGTCTAGGTCTTCCTATTTTGGTAGATTTTTTTGAGTTGCAGAAGTTTGCGTTAGTTACATATTACTACAGACTGTTCTGTTTTTGACAGATTCTGTTTTTCGTGTGTTGTTTGCTTATTTTGATGAATCTATGGCTAGTAAAAGAGTTTATAAACCATAGAGAAGTTGGAATACAGTAGGTTTAACACCAATATAAATAAATAATGAGTTCATTACAGTACCTTGAAGTGGTGTTTTGTTTTCTTTCGCTAACGGAGCTCACGAGATTTTCTGCTAAGTTTTGTGTTGTGAAGTTTTCAAGTTTTGGGTAAAAGATTTGATGGATTATGGAACAAGGAGTGGCAAGAGCCTAAGCTTGGGGATTCCCATGGCACCCCAAGATAATCTAAGGACACCAAAAAGCCAAAGCTTGGGGATGCCCCGGAAGGCATCCCCTCTTTCGTCTACTTCCATCGGTAACTTTACTTGGAGCTATATTTTTATTCACCACATGATATGTGTTTTGCTTGGAGCGTCTTGTATGATTTGAGTCTTTGATTTTTAGTTTACCACAATAATTCTTGCTTTACACATCTTTTGAGAGAAACACACATGAATCGGAATTTATTAGAATACTCTATGTGCTTCACTTATATTTTTTGAGCTATATAGTTTTTGCTCTAGTGCTTCACTTATATCTTTTAGAGCACGGTGGTGGATTTGTTTTATAGAAACTATTGATCTCTCATGCTTCACTTATATTATTTTGAGAGTCTTAAAACAGCATGGCAATTTGCTTAAATTATAATATCATGAGAAATTTGATGCTTGATAATTGTTTTGAGATATAAAGGTGGTAATATCATAGTTGTGCTAGTTGAGTAATTGTGAAATTGAGAAATACTTGTGTTGGAGTTTGTGATTCCCGTAGCATGCACGTATGGTGAACTGTTATGTAACAAAGTCGGAGCATGAGGTATTTATTGATTGTCATCCTTTGTGTGGCGGTCAGGATCGCGCGATGGTTAACTCCTACCAACCCTTCCCCTAGGAGCATGCGTAGTAGTACTTTGCTTCGAGGGCTAGTAAATTTTTGCAATAAGTATATGAGTTCTTTATGACTAATGTGAGTCCATGGATTATACGCACACTTACCTTTCTGCAATTTTCTAGCCTCTTCAGTACCGTGCATTGCCCTTTCTCACCTTGAGAGTTGGTGCAAACTTCGCCGGTGCATCCAAATCCCATGATATGATACGCTCTATCACACATAAACCTCCTTATACCTTTGTCGTGGTATTCTCACGGGGCGGTGTGAGTCGACAAATGCCACAAGGGCTTTGTGTGAGGGTAAGACTGCTGCTGATAGGCCCGGGAGCGGGTATGCGAGTAGCACGGGCTAGTTTACCCAGGTTCGGGGCTCTCCGGAGAGATAATACCCCTACTCCTGCATGTCTGAGCATATATATCTGGGGTGTACATCGGGCAGTACAAAGCGCTCCTAGAGCTGTATCTAGGGGCAGTGCCATGGGCATCTGACTCCATATATGTGTGCACAAGGCACACTTTAGTGGCCGGCCACGAGCATAGCCGTATGTGTGCTTGGGTAGGCTTGCCCGTGGGAATGGATGGATGGATGGCTAGCTAGCTCTCTTGCTAGCTAGCTTGCTTGTGTGTACGTGTGAGTCCATCCATGGATGGATGGATGTGTGTCTCCTTTTATAGGAGAGGGTAGCTTTGTATCTAAGCTATGTGGAGGTATGGGAGCAAGGCATGGTGCATGTCATGCTTGTCCCCTAGGTCACTTCATGAATAGTGCCAGGGGACAAGTGACACTATACATGATGGTGTTGCGGTACGGTTGTCTTGTCCGCGGTATGGTCGTCTCGTCGGGGTCTTGTCGATGCCGGGTCGGACTGCAGTCGGCAGCCGGCTAGTCGGTGCGGTCGGTCGGCTGGCAGCCGACCGGGTGGAGCAGTCGGTCGGGGAGCCGGCAGGAGCGGCCGGGCAGTCGGACTGAGGGGCGTTGCTAGCCCCGATGTCTTGAAATATTGCCTTGCCGTCTTCGGGATACCCGTGTCCAATTACTCCGACAGTAGCCCCCAAGCCTCCGGGCAACTTGGCAAAGTCGGGCGGAGGTTTTTTCGCGAGTGTTCATGGAAATGATCATGCAAATGACAAAGTTAGTCCATGCGGATATATCAAATGATTGCTTTTTGGCACTGCAAGTTTTATGCGGAGGGTGCCGACTCGGTTTCGTTCGAGCCCCCTTTCATCTCTTTCATGTTCCCTCCGCTCTTTGGCTTGTGCTCTCGCTTGCCGGACAGCCGCTCTGCGGTCTGTGGCTGAGAGTGGGCCGCGGAGTGGAGTGTACAATACTCAGACTCTGGGAGCGAATTTAACCGAGTAGATACTCATAAAGAAAACGGTCGGGTCGCCCGAAGCGTTTTTCTTCCCGGACGTTTTTCGCGTGGGTGGCCTTCAGCGTTCACTCTTGCCAGTCGGACAGCCGCTCTGCGGTCTGTGACTAAGAGTGGGCTTTTCATACCGCGCACGCTACTAAGCCATCTGCGGGAACTAACGTCTCCGGCCAAGCGGCCAGCCCCCGGGCCAACTCTGGCTGGCGCCGGGGCGAACAGTGATGCAACTGTAATGAAATGCGGAGATAGCCCCCGAGCATCGCTCGAGGTTATCCGTGCTCTCGTGGTGAAAAAATCTGCGGGTGAGGAGCTCACATTGGTTTTCGTGTAGCCGAGGCGGAGTTTGCCGAAGAGAGCCGACGCACCCGCTGGGTGTAGCCTTCGAGCCCCCGATCGCTCGAAGGAGGGTCCCGGCCGGTCAGGCTCGACCGGCCAGGCGGCGAGGTGTTTTACAGCACCCTTTTCTTCTTCTGCCGGCTGCTGGCAACCGGACGAAACTCTTCTCTTGTCTCCGTGGGGGCGCGCCAGCGCACCCACTGGGTGTAGCCCCCGAGATTCGGGCCGACTGCTGAGCAGTCGGGCCGGATCTTCCAGCAACGACTTTGTCTTCTTTCCTCGCGGGGGCGCGTCAGCGCACCCGCTGGGTGTAGCCCCCGAGATTCGGGCCGACTGCTGAGCAGTCGGGCCGGATCTCCCGGCGACTACTTTGTCTTCTCTCCTCGCGGGGGCGCGTCAGCGCACCCGCTGGGTGTAGCCCCCGAGATTCGGGCCGACTGCTGAGCAGTCGGGCCGGATCCCCCGGCGACTACTCTGTCTTCTCTCCTCGCGGGGGCGCGTCAGCGCACCCGCTGGGTGTAGCCCCCGAGATTCGGGCCGACTGCTGAGCAGTCGGGCCGGATCTCCCGGCGACTACTCTGTCTTCTCTCCTCGCGGGGGCGCGTCATCGCACCCGCCGGGTGTAGCCCCCGAGACTCGGGCCGAGGTTCGACCAGCCAGGTGTCGAGGCGGACCGGCAGGCCAGGTCGCGTCCGGCCGTCCGAATGACGAAGCAGGCGGACGGATAGACGGAGTTTTTCCTTTTCTTTGTCCCAGCCGACCTCTTCTTTCCTTCTCTCTCTTCCTTTTTTTGCCGGCTTGACTTTCTCTCTTTTACCAGTCGGCAGGGGCGGGTCAGCCGGCCCCCTCTCTGCCTTCTAGGCAGCTGGCCAGCGAAGGCCAGGGCCGAGGCGGGAAGCGGCCGGCGCAGGCGCGAGCCGGTGCGGGGCGCAGCCGGCCTCCGACGGGCATGGCGCGGCCGGCCATGGGGCGCACAGGCAGAGGGGGCCGCAAGGTGGGGCAGGCGCCGAGGCGCGGACGAAACCAAGCCAGAGGCGGGGGCGCTCGGGCCGGAGGTCGGAGGCGCGGGGCGGCGAGTCCGGCCGGCCGCGGGGGCGCGTGCGGAGCCGGCCGTCCGGGTAGGCGAGTCGGCCGGCAGCAGGCCGGCCGGGTGGCGGGCGGAGCCGGCCGTCCGGGGAGGCGAGTCGGCCGGCCGTCCGGGGAGGCGAGTCGGCCGTCCGCGGGAGCGCGGGGGGAGCCGGCCGTCCGGGGAGGCGAGTCGGCCGGCCGCGGGGGCGCGGCGCAGCCGGCCATGGGCGGAGGCGGAGGCGGCCGCAGGTGGGCGCGGCGACTTCGGGAGCCGGCCGAGGCGAGCAGGCGACCGTGGGCGGAAGCGGAGGCGGCCATCGGCGGGCGCGGCGACTTCGGGATTCGGCGGAGGCGAGCAGGCGGCCGTGGGCGGAGGCGGAGGCGGCGCGAGGTGACGGGGCCCGTCGCCGGGCGGCACGGCCAGCCGGCCGCAGGCGGAGGAGCGGGGCGACGTGGGGGACCGTCGCTCGGAGGGGGAACGAGCCGCCGCGGGCGGGCGGAGTAGCAGGCGGCCGGGCCGGCCGGCGGGCTACAGGGGCGCGGACGGCTGGTCGCGGACGGGCGCGGGACTGCTCCCGTGCGGGGCTGGAGACGACGAGGAGGTCGCCACGGCAGGGGCTCTGGCCGGACTTGGCAACGACGCTGAGCAGCGCCGCTGCTGCCTGGACAGCGGGGCGCCGGGCCGCGGGAGCTTGTTGGGGAGGCGCGCGGTGGAAAGTATCCGCGGAGCCGCGACGGACGGCCAGCGATGCCGAGGCCAACGACGCGGACGCGCCGTCCCGCACGGTCGCGCCGGGGCATGGCGGTGTCGAGCCCCCGACCGGTGCCGGAGAGACGGAGGCGACGTCGCGGCGATGATAAAGATGGTGAGGCCGACGGTGAGGACGCGCTGCCCTCGCGGCCACTCCGGGGGCGCGTCGATGTCGAGCCCCCGACCGCTATCGGAGAGACGGTGCGACGCCGCGGCGATGATGGTGAAAATGGTCCCGCCCGGACTGCGAAACCAGCAGCAGCGTGGTAGCATAGATAGTACCGCCCCACGGTGGGCACCAACTGTCGTGGTATTCTCACGGGGGGGGGGTGTGAGTCGACAGATGCCACAAGGGCTTTGTGTGAGGGTAAGACTGCTGCTGATAGGCCCGGGAGCGGGTATGCGAGTAGCACGCGCTAGTTTACCTAGGTTCGGGGCTCTCCGGCGAGATAATACCCCTACTCCTGCATGTCTGAGCATATATATCTGGGGTGTACATCGGGCAGTACAGAGCGCTCCTAGAGCTGTATCTAGGGGCAGTGCCATGGGCATCTGACTCCATATATGTGTGCACAAGGCACGCTTTAGTGGCCGGCCATGAGCATAGCCGTATGTGTGCTTGGGTAGGCTTGCCCATGGGAATGGATGGATGGATGGCTAGCTAGCTCTCTTGCTAGCTAGCTTGCTTGTGTGTACGTGTGAGTCCATCCATGGATGGATGGATGTGTGTCTCCTTTTATAGGAGAGGGTAGCTTTGTATCTAAGCTATGTGGAGGTATGGGAGCAAGGCATGGTGCATGTCATGCTTGTCCCCTAGGTCACTTCATGAATAGTGCCAGGGGACAAGTGACACTATACATGATGGTGTTGCGGTACGGTTGTCTTGTCCGCGGTATGGTCGTCTCGTCGGGGTCTTGTCGATGCCGGGTCGGACTGCAGTCGGCAGCCGGCTAGTCGGTGCGGTTGGTCGGCTGGCAGCCGGCCGGGTGGAGCAGTCGGTCGGGGAGCCGGCAGGAGCGGCCGGGCAGTCGGACTGAGGGGCGTTGCTAGCCCCGATGTCTTGAAATATTGCCTTGCCGTCTTCGGGATACCCGTGTCCAATTACTCCGACAACCTTCCTCAAAGCAGCCATCATACCTACCTATTATGGAATGTCCATAGCCATTCTGAGATATATTGCCATGCAACTTTCCACCGTTTCGTTTATCATGACACGCTCCATCATTGTCATATTGCTTTGCATGATCATGTAGTTGACATCGTATTCGTGGCAAAGCCACCGTTCATAATTCTTTCATACATGTCGCTCTTGATTCATTGCATATCCCGGTACACTGCCGGAGGCATTCACATAGAGTCATATCTTTTTCTAAGTATCGAGTTGTAATTCTTGAGTTGTAAGTAAATAAAAGTGTGATGATCATCATTATTAGAGCATTGTCCCAAGTGAGGAAATGATGATGGAGACTATGATTCCCCCACAAGTCGGGATGAGACTGCGGACTAAATTAAAAAAAGGCAATGAAAAAAGGCTCAAATTAAAAAAATGAGAGAAAAAGAGAGAAGGGACAATGTTACTATCCTTTTACCACACTTGTGCTTCAAACTAGCACCATGATCTTCATGACAGAGAGTCTCTCATTTTGTGACTTTCATATAATAGTGGGAAATTTCATTATAGAACTTGGCTTGTATATTCCAATGATGGGCTTCCTCAAATGCCCGAGGTCTTCGTGAGCAAGCAAGTTGGATGCACACCCACTTAGTTTCTTTTGTTTGAGCTTTCATACACTTATAGCTCTAGTGCATCCGTTGCATGGCAATCCCTACTCCTTGCATTGACATCAATTGATGGGCATCTGCATAGCCCGTTGATTAGCCTCGTCGATGTGAGACTTTCTCCTTTTTTGTCTTCCCATATAACCCCTGTCATTATACCTTATTCCACCATAGTTCTACATCCATGGCTTGCGCTCACGTATTGCGTAAAAGTTGAAAAGGCTGAAGCGCGTTAAAAAGTATGAACCAATTGCTTGGCTAAAACCGGGGTTGTACATGATATGAATATTTTGTGTTGTGAACATGGAGCATAGCCAGACTATATGATTTTGTAGGGAAAACTTGCTTTGGCTATGTTATTTTGATAAGACATAATTGCTTGGTTAGCATGCTTGAAGTATTATTGTTTTTATGTCAACATTAAACTTTTATCTTGAATCATATTGAATCTGAACATTCGTGCCACAATAAGAAGAACTACATTGAAATTATGCTAAGTAGCATTCCACATCAAAAATTCTGTTTTTATCATTTACCTATTCGAGGAATAGTAGGAATTAAGCTTGGGGATGCTTGATACGTCTCCAACGTATCTATAATTTTTTATTGTTCCATGCTATATTATATTCTGTTTTGGATGTTTAATGGGCTTTATTGTACACATTTATATTATTTTTTGGGACTAACCTATTAACCGGAGGCCCAGCCCAAATTGCTGTTTTTTTTGCCTATTTCAGTGTTTCGCAGAAAAAGAATATCAAACGGAGTCCAAACAGAATGAAACCTTCGGGAACGTGATTTTCGGAACAAACGTGATCCAGAGGACTTGGAGTCCACGTAAAGAAATCAACAAGGAGAGCATGAGGCAGGGGGGCGCGCCTACCCCCCCCCCCCCCAGGCGCGCCCTCCACCCTCGTGGGGCCCATGTTGCTCCACCAACGTACTTCTTCCTCCTATATATACCTACGTACCCCCAAACCATCAGAGGCATCCACGAAAACCTAATTCCACCGCCACAACCTTCTGTACCCGTGAGATCCCATCTTGGGGCCTTTTCCGGCGCTCCACCGGAGGGGGCATTGATCACGGAGGGCTTCTACATCAACACCATAGCCTCTCCGATGATGTGTGAGTAGTTTACCTCAGACCTTCGGGTCCACAGTTATTAGCTAGATGGCTTCTTCTCTCTCTTTGGATCTCAATACAAAGTTCTCCTCGATTCTCTTGGAGATCTATTTGATGTAATCTTCTTTTGCGATGTGTTTGTCGAGACCGATGAATTGTGGGTTTATGATCAAGTTTATCTATGAACAATATTTGAATCTCCTCTGAATTCTTTTATGTATGATTGGTTATCTTTGCAAGTCTCTTCGAATTATCAGTTTGGTTTGGCCTACTAGATTGATCTTTCTTGCAATGGGAGAAGTGCTTAGCTTTGGGTTCAATCTTGCGGTGCTCGATCCCAGTGACAGAAAGGGAAACGGCGCGTATTGTATTGTATGCTTTTGAGAGAAGCCACTAGTGAAACCTATGGCCCCCGGGTCTATTTTCCATCATTTTAATCTTCCAACACTTAGCTATTTCTATTGCCGTTTATTTTACTTTGCATCTTTATTTCTCTTTATTATAAAAATACCAAAAATATTATCTTATCATATCTATCAGATCTCACTCTCGTAAGTGACCGTGAAGGGATTGACAACCCCTTTATCGCGTTGGTTGCGAGGTTCTTATTTGTTTGTGTAGGTGCGTGGGACTCGAGCGTGGTCTCCTACTAGATTGATACCTTGGTTCTAAAAAACTACGGGAAATACTTACGCTACTTTACTGCATCACCCTTTCCTCTTCAAGGGAAAACCAACGCAGTGCTCAAGAGGTAGCAGTATACTGACACACACAGTACTCGAGGATTTATAACAGAGGTAAATCACATGTATAAAGTAACGTAAATACTATTACCTCAATCCAAATAGCGGAAGTAACAAGAAGGTTGTGGATTCCCATCAACACCAACGGCAAAGTTGAGTGTAGAAATCGTAACCCTAACGTATCACTTACTCGTCGTAAGAATCCTGCAACATGAGACGTTGCAGCCACAAAGGGTCGGTACATTGAATGTACTGGCAATTTCACACTGTAGAGCAATGCTGAATAATGACTATCACTACATGCATATTTGACTGGTGGAGGCTCTATGGTTAACATGGTTTTGCGAAAAGCCAATTTTTCCCTACTGCAAAGGAATATATTTTATTTAACTACAAAGTTTGTTGAAAACATTGAGAAGGTATATCCCCAACTCAATCCCAAAATAATAATCATTAACCCAATCAAATTAATTAAATAAAGTGTTGAGATCAACATGATAATTCAAGAACCAGATACTCAAGACGTCCATAACCGGGGACACGGCTAATCATGATTAGTTTGTACACTCTGCAGAGGTTTTCGCACTTTTCCCCACAAGACTCGATCTCCTCCGTTGGATTTCTCGCACTACATGGTGTTTGAGAAACGGATAACCGAGACACAGTCTTTCAGAAGCATTAACTCTTTACTCTGGGTAGACAGTACCAACCTACATCTGCTAGCCTACCACTTAAAGAGGTCATGCAACATACTCAACTATGCTAGAGCCCATAATAGCTTGTGGCTGCACATGGAAGTTTCTAGCATGAATAATGTTATGATCCCTTTGAGCCTGGGTGGCGAACCATAGGATGATCACACGGGTTCCCCGGGATCTCCTAGGACAACACTGGTATATCCCCAGGTGTCCGGGCAAGTCCACTGGAATATCCACAGGGTGCCCCGACCAATCCACCCAGATGTGTATTAAAGTAGCCACCTTAAGTTAAACCTTAGTTAACAATAATCTCTCACATCTTTCATGAATTCTCTCAAACCAATCCACGTCTACAAGCATAGCGTAGCAGTATGAGCATGACGTAAAAGTAACTCCCAAGGTTTGAATGCAGGACAATAGGTTCCTACCTCATCAACTACTTCCCAAAACCCACATATTAATCACATCCTACTCATGCAATGTTTGAGGGTGAAACTAATGCTTAAAAACTGGGTATGAAAGGGATATGATCAAAGTGTGAACTTGCCTCGTACTGTTGATGAAGATGATTCGCATTCATAACCCCTGATAGTTCTACTCGTCACACTCCGGTCAATCTATCGTAAGCAAGCAATAGTAACCACACATAAGCAATCAAGCGAAAGAATCGAAGAAAAGATCTTGGAAAACTTCGAAAATAGGCAAATAACTCCTGCAACAGAAAACACTTTCTAACATTGCCAAAATTAAGTGAATTTGGCCTTATCAGAAAGTTTAGGTCTAGAGCTTCAATTAGCAAAAAGAATCAACTCAAACGGAGTTATAAAACTCAAGTTATGAACAAAAGAAGTTTGTATACAAATCAGTTTTGAAAACAAATTTTAAACTTTCAAAAACATGTTTAAGTTGATTATTTGGATAGAGGGGTTCATAACGAAGAAGTGGGCGTTGGTTTCATCAAATTCCAACTAACTAGCAAAAAGTAATGATCGTTTGAAAATCAGGGGCTAATCTGTAAATAAAATATTCACCGATGGGTCCCTGGCTGAAATTAAAAAGAAAAAAATCCTATCGAACGAACGTTCGCTACAAAAACCTAACGAACGAAAATTGTTCGCTAACGAAAACTAACGGACGAACGTTCGCTAAATAACTAACCGATCGGTTTTTTAAAAGAAAAACATAAACTATATGATTTTGTAGGGAAAACTTGCTTTGGCTATCTTATTTTGATAAGACATAATTGCTTGGTTAGCATGCTTGAAGTATTATTGTTTTTATGTCAACATTAAACTTTTATCTTGAATCATATCGAATCTGAACATTCGTGCCACAATAAGAAGAGCTACATTGAAATTATGCTAAGTAGCATTCCACATCAAAAATTCTGTTTTTATCATTTACCTACTCGAGGACGAGCAGGAATTAAGCTTGGGGATGCTTGATACGTCTCCAACGTATCTATAATTTTTGATTGTTCCATGCTATATTATATTCTGTTTTGGATGTTTAATGGGCTTTATTATACACTTTTATATTATTTTTTGGGACTAACCTATTAACCGGAGGCCCAGCCCAAATTGATGTTTTTTTTGCCTATTTTAGTGTTCCACAGAAAAAGAATATCAAACGGAGTCCAAACAAAATGAAACCTTCGGGAACGTGATTTTCAGAACAAACGTGATCCAGAGGACTTGGAGTCCACGTAAAGAAATCAACAAGGAGAGCACGAGGCAGGGGGCGCGCCTACCCCCCCCCCCCAAGGCGCGCCCTCCACCCTCGTTAGGCCACGTTGCTCCACCGACGTACTTCTTCCTCCTATATATACCTACGTACCCCCAAACCATCAGAGGCATCCACTAAAACCTAATTCCACCGCCGCAACCTTCTGTACCCGTGAGATCCCATCTTGGGGCCTTTTCCGGTGCTCCGCCGGAGGGGGCATTGATCACGGAGGGCTTCTACATCAACACCATAGCCTCTCCGATGATGTGTGAGTAGTTTACCTCAGACCTTCGGGTCCATAGTTATTAGCTAGATGGCTTCTTCTCTCTCTTTGGATCTCAATACAAAGTTCTCCTTGATTCTCTTGGAGATCTATTTGATGTTATCTTCTTTTGCGGTGTGTTTGTCGAGACCGATGAATTGTGGGTTTATGATCAAGTTTATCTATGAACAATATTTGAATCTCCTCTGAATTCTTTTATGTATGATTGGTTATCTTTGCAAGTCTCTTAGAATTATCAGTTCGGTTTGGCCTACTAGATTGATCTTATTTGCAATGGGAGAAGTGCTTAGGTTTGGATTCAATCTTGCGGTGCTCGATCCTAGTGACAGAAAGGGAAACGACGCGTATTGTATTGTTGCCATCGAGGATAACAAGCTGGGGTTTATATCATATTGCATGAGTTTATCCCTCTACATCATGTCATCTTTCTTAAAGCGTTACTCCGTTCTTATGAACTTAATACTCTAGATGCATGCTGGATAGCGGTCGATGTGTGGAGTAATAGTAGTAGATGCAGGCATGAGTCGGTCTACTTGTCACGGACATGATGCCTATATACATGATCATACCTAGATATTCTCATAACTATGCTCAATTCTATCAATTGCTCGACAGTAATTTGTTCACCCACCGTAATACTTATGCTTTTGAGAGAAACCACTAGTGAAACCTATGGCCCCCGGGTCTATTTTCCATCATTTTAATCTTCCAACACTTAGCTATTTCTATTGCCGTTTATTTTACTTTGCATCTTTATTTCCCTTTATTATAAAAATACCAAAAATATTATCTTGTCATATCTATCAGGTCTCACTCTCGTAAGTGACCGTGAAGGGATTGACAACCCCTTTATCACGTTGGTTGCGAGGTTCTTATTTGTTTGTGTAGGTGCGTTTGACTCGAGCGTGGTCTCCTACTGGATTGATACCTTGGTTCTAAAAAACTGAGGGAAATACTTACGCTACTTTACTGCATCACCCTTTCCTCTTCAAGGGAAAACCAACGCAGTGCTCAAGAGGTGGCAGTATGCTGACACACACAGTACTCGAGGATTTATAACAGAGGTAAATCACATGTATAAAGTAACGTAAATACTATTACCTCAATCCAAATAGCGTAAGTAACAACAAGGTTGTGGATTCCCATCAACACCAACGGCAAAGTTGAGTGTAGATATCGTAACCCTAACGTATCACTTACTCGTCGTAAGAATCCTGCAACATTAGACGTTGCAGCCACAAAGGGTCGGTACATTGAATGTACTGGCAATTTCACACTGTAGAGCAATGCTGAATAATGACTATCACTACATGCATATTTGGCTGGTGGAGGCTCTATGGTTAACATGTTTTTTGCAAAAATCCAATTTTTCCCTACTGCAAAGGAATATATTTTATTTAACTACAAAGTTTGTTGAAAACATTGAGAAGGTATATCCCCAACTCAATCCCAAAATCATAATCATTAACCCAATCAAATTAATTAAATAAAGTGTTGAGATCAACATGATAATTCAAGAACCAGATACTCAAGACGTCCATAACCGGGGACACGGCTAATCATGATCAGTTTGTACACTCTGCAGAGGTTTGCGCACTTTTCCCCACAAGACTCGATCTCCTTCGTTGGATTTCTCGCACTACATGGTGATTGAGAAACGGATGACCGAGACCCAGTCTTTCAGAAGCATTAACTCTTTACTCCGGGTAGACAGTACCAACCTACATCCCCTGCATCTGCTAGCCTACCACTGAAAGAGGTCATGCAACATACTCAACTATGCTAGAGCCCATAATAGCTTGTGGCTGCACACGGAAGTTTCTAGCATGAATAATCTTATGATCCCTTTGAGCCTGGGTGGCGAACCATAGGATGATCACACGGGTTCCCTGGGATCTCCTAGGACAACACTGGTATATCCCCAGGTGTCCGGGCAAGTCCACTGGTATATTCCCAGGGTGCCCCTACCAATCCAACGAGATGTGTATTAAAGTAGCCACCTAAGTTAAACCTTAGTTAACAATAATCTCTCAAATCTTTCATGAATTCTCTCAAACCAATCCACGTCTACAAGCATAGCATAGCAGTATGAGCATAACGTAAAAGTAACTCCCAAGGTTTGAATGCAGGACAATAGGTTCCTACCTCATCAACTACTTCCCAAAACCCACATATTAATCAGATCCTACTCATGCAATGTTTGAGGGTGAAACTAATGCATAAAACCTGGTTATGAAAGGGATATGATCAAAGTGTGAACTTGCCTCGTACTGTTGATGAAGATGATTTGCACTCATAACCCCTAATAGTTCTACTCGTCACACTCCGGTCAATCTAACGTAAGCAAGCAATACTAACCACACATAAGCAATCAAGCGAAAGAATCGAAGAAAAGATCTCGGAAAACTTCGAAAATAGGAAAATAACTCTTGCAACAGAAACCAATTTCTAACATTACAAAAATTAAGTGAATTTGCCTGATCAGAAAGTTTAGGTCAAGAGCTTCAATTAGCAAAAAGAATCAACTCAAACGGAGTTATAAAACTCAAGTTATGAACAAAAGAAGTTTGAATACAAATCTGTTTTGAAAACAAATTTTAAACTTTCAAAAACATGTTTAAGTTGATTATCTGCATAGAGGGGTTCATAACGAAGAAGTGGGCGTTGGTTTCATCAAATTCCAACTAACTAGCAAAAAGTAATGATCGTTTGAAAATCAGGGGCTAATGTGTAAATAAAATATTCACCGATGGGTCCCTGACCGAAATTAAAAAGTAAAAAAATCCTATCGAACGAACGTTCGCTACAAAAACCTAACGAACGAAAACTGTTCGCTAACGAAAACTAACGGACGAACGTCCGCTAAATAACTAACCGATCGGTTTTTTAAAAGAAAAACCTAAACTAATAAAAAAACGAAAAAACCGGGCGGTTTTATCGGTATTACCGGCTTGAGCGAAATAAACCGGCGGCGGATCTGGCGACGGCGGCGTTCTCCGGTGAGGTCGGTGGCACGGGATGGCGGCTACGGCGGGGGGGGGGGGGGGGAGCGGCGCGGCAGCGTAGGCGCGGCGTCGGCGGCGAGCGGCGCGGGGTGACGCGGTGGTGCGGGCGTCGGCGGTGAGTGGAGCGGCGGCTACGCGGGCGGCGGTGGAGCAGCGGTGGCGGCGATCTGCGACGGCGGACGGGGTCCAGGGGGGCCCTGGGTGCAGCTTATAAAGTGGGGGCTCGGCCTCGGGAGGCAGAGTCCCGGGCGCTCACGGCGGCGGACTCCGAGCGGAGTCCCGCACGGGGACGACGGGCGAGGCGGTGCGGAGCTGGGCCGGCTGGGCTTCGGCCCAGCCGGTCCGGGAAGAAGAAGTTTTTTTAAATAGTCATACAAAAAAATAAAAATATATTATATATGCATATAATATATCAAAATTTTCAGAAAAAGATTTTCTACAACTTGAACATTTTTCTGACGTCAAATAAAATACACAAAATTTTAAATAAATCAAACAGTTCTACTGCTGCAATAAAACCCAATAAAAATCATTCTAAAAATACCGAAATGATTTCAAATTTATTTCTCTCCAATTTTCTTTTTATGGAATCATGTTACCCTATTTTCCATCTATTTTATTTTTGGAGAAAAACAATTTGAATAAAACTCAAATAACCCCAAATTGAAAATAATTTTAAAAGGACATTAAATTGGAGATTGCGAAGAACATCAACTCGAGAGTCACGCTGTGTTGAGACTCCTTCATTCACTTTGGACAGCCTATCCCAGATAAGCTTAGCAGTTTCCAAAGCACTCACTCTTCCATACTATCCTTTGCTCAGATGGCCACATATGATATTCTTCTCTTGAGAATCGAGTTGCTTGAATCTCTTCACATCTGTAGCGTTCAGAGAAGGTGTGACTAAGCGAACACCATTTTCCACAACAAACCAGAAATCGTTATCAATTGCCTCAAGATGCATTCGCATCTTATTCTTCCAGTAGGGGTAGTCCGTCCCATTGAAGGTAGGACACCCAGCAGAGACCTTGATCATACCTGCGGTCGGCATAACTAAAACTCCAGGTGGTTAAACCAAAATCACACAGAACAAGGGAGTACCTTGCTCTGCTACCAATTGAAAGTGCGTTATATCGACAAGAGTGGGGTGAATAGGCGATTTTTATGAATTCTTCACTGAGGAATTTGCAGGTGAGGAAATTCCTTAGCAAAGAACTACTTGCAGCGGAATAAGTACTCAGAAGTAATCATAACAAAACACAAGCATGGTCATCATGATGAAATGAAGACAAGCACAGAGTACTGAAAGCGTAAACACAGGATAACACAAGATGAAGACAAACAGACTGAAGAAATTGAACTGAGGAAATTGAGAAAGTCTTCAGTCAAATTCTTCAAACACAGATATGAACAAGCACACAGCACAGTTATGAGGAAATGAAAGAGTTGAGGAAATAGAACCAGTAAGCTCGGTGAAGACAATGATTTGGTAGACCAGTTCCAACTGCTGTCTCAGTTGTACATCTGGTTGGAGCGGCTAGGTATTTACACCTGAGGACACACAGTCCCGGACACACAGTCCTCACCGTATTCTCCTTGAGCTAAGGTCACACAGACCTCGCCCAATCACTCATGGTAAGTCTTCAGGTGACTTCCGAACCTTCACAAACTCGGTCGCTCGGCGATCCACAATTCCTCTTGGATGCTCTAGACCATGACGTCTAACCGTCTGGAAGAAGCACAGTCTTCAAAGGTAAGAAGTGTCGGATCCACGCAGGATCAATCTCTTTAGTGATGCTCAATCACTTTGGGTTTGTAGGTGTTTGGGTTTGGGTTTTTCTCACTCGATGATTTTCACTCAAAGTCCTCGGAGGATGGGATGCTCTCGAATGACAAGTGTCAGTTTCTCTCGGAGTAGCCAACCAGCTAGTGGTTGTAGGGGCGGCTATTTATAGCCTAGGGAGCAGCCCGACATGATAAGACATAAATGCCCTTCAATGATATGACCGTTAGGTGGCTAAGATATTTTGGGACAGCTGGCGCATAGCACAGCAACGGTCGGAAATTTGAGTATCAAATTCCTCAGGGCTATCATGTTCCTCACTGTGTAGGCAATCCGCAGTGGTGAATTCCTAACTCCTCAGTCAGAACAAATTCCTCAGCGACCAGAAGAACTTCGTCTCTGTCACTGAAGAATATGACTGAACTGTATGAGATTTCCAATGGCTTCACTCGAAGGGATTGGTAGGTGTAGGATTTTGAGTTGAGCATCACTTGGAAATTTTTCCTTAGTATTTCCTCGACCCCCTTTAACAGTACGGTGTTTCCTACGACTCAAGAAAGAGAAAATGAAACTACGAAAACAAAAGTCTTCACGCTTCATGTTCCTCAAATGAATACCAAGTCTTCAAGGTCACACCAATTTCTTCACTTTCAAAGTCTTCAGAAAGTCTTCAGAAATCCAAAGTCTTCAGTCGAAGAACTTCATTTTTAGGGGTCGACTTTCTCTGTAAATATCAAACTCCTCATAGACTTACAGACCTGTGTACACTCACAAACGCATCAGTCCCTTAACCTATAAGTCTTCAATACACCAAAATCACTAAGGGGCACTAGATGCACTTACAATCTCCCCCTTTTTGGTGATTGATGACAATATAGGTTAAGTTTTCAACGGGGATAAACATATGAAGTGTAAATACTGATATTGAGGAATTTGACTGCAAGATATAGAAGAACTCCCCCTGAAGATGTGCATAGTGGGGAATTTGCTTTTGAAGCAATGCACACTTGAAGAGTTGAATCATGGAGATTTCCCCCTATATCTTGTAATTCATACACGCATTTGACATATAATATGAAGAATTTGAAATCCATGATGAAATATGGTGACTGATGTAATTCAGCATGCGTGCATAGACATTAATGAGGAATAAGCATGCAGAGGAAACAGTAAAAGTATCAGGCCACCATAGAGTTTAAGTTTACAACTCGATCCAGCAAAGTCATCAGAAGAACGAGAGTTGTAACTTAGCAAAAAACCGCCCATATATGATAGACCCGCTTGAAGACTAACTCAAATTTCTCCCCCTTTGTCATCGAATGACCAAAAGGATCGAAAATGAGGACTAACGCCCCTGAAGAATATCAAGTTGATGAAGGAGAGCCAGCGTTGTTGGGGTCGTTTGTCGTAGTAGGGCCTGCCGCAGTGTCGTCCAAGTCTTCATGCTCATCGGTTTCGCGCGATTAAGAATAGGAGCTGGCCACCAAGGAAGGAACCTTGACCTTCTTGTATTTCTTCGGTGGAGGTGCCGACCAGTCAAAGTCTTCCTTTAGACCCATTTTCTTCAGATCTTCTTCACCATATACATGTGACAGAATAGCCCAGGTGCGATCGTAGACTTCATGGAGGTAGTAATGGCTTTTCTTCACTGCATTATGTGTAGCAGTCATGTTGTGAAGAATTGAACCAAACTGGCGCTTAACCCATTTATGGTTTCGATCCACCTTCTGGTGAAGACTTAGCAGAAGCTCACGGTCAGTCATCACACGAGGAGTAGTAGCTTGAGGATTTGGCTTGGAGGCATGGGCAGCAGAATCATGAGTGGCAGAGTCATCATTGGTGGAATAAGATGCAGCTTTGCGAAACTGACCATCCAATGGACGAATGCCTTCATCTATAACAGTTGGTGCCTTGCCCTTTTCGTCAGCTGAGGAATAAGTCCGCTTGAGGACTTCAATCGGGGGCAAGTAGCTGAGGTGATTCTGAAAATCAGCCTTATATTTGAGTGAAGACCTTGTCCTGAGGAATCTCATAATCCAAGGTGCATAAGGCTTTAGCTCAAACGGAGAAAGTGCAACATTTGCCAGAGTCCTCATGAAGAAATCGTGATAATTGACAGGAATGCCATGAGTTATGTTGAATACCAGATTCTTCATGATGCCGACAATTTCCTCAGCAGATGAGTCGTGGCCTTTGATTGGACTCATAGTCTTCGTCAGAATGCGATAGACTGTCCTTGGTACATACTGCAATTCCTTCACGAGGAATTTTGTCCTTGAGGCTTGACCAGGTTTCAATGGCTTCATCAGCACTTGCATATAGTGATCTGTAAGCTCAGGCTCTTGGTACATGCAACGAGCTCCTTCAGGTGGAGGACTGATGGGCAGGGCGTGAAGTAATTCAGAGGCCGGTGCTTTGTAGTGAGTGTTTTCGGTCATCCAGTCCAAAACCCAGGAGTTCACGTCGTCAGGATCTCCTATGATGTGCAGAGTTGCGTAGAATTGAAGAATGAGTTCTTCATCCAATCAACTATGTCTGTGCAAAAGTTGAGGAGGCCTGTGTCATGAAGCACACTGAGGACATGTGTGAAGCATGGCAGTGATTCCATGTCCACATGAGGAATATGCTCGTGGTCGAAGACTTTGTCCTTGTTGAAGAGCACTGAGGAATAGAAGTTTTCCTGGCTAGCAGACCAGAAGCGCTTCCTTCTAAGACGAGAAGAATCATAGGGATTGTAGTCAGTGAAGAACACATGCTCGCCGAAGAAATCATCAGCCTTGAATTTCTGCTTCTTTGAGAATGGATCATTTGGCTTGGGCTGAGGAGTATCAGTCAATTGCATTATCACCTAAGGAATCGCAATCTCAGGTTCTTCAGGCTGAGGAATTTCAGCTTCTACTCCAGTGACAGCCTGGGTCTTCAATTCTTCATTTACATTTTCTTCAGCACTAGTGGCTGGAATTTCTTCATGGACAGACGGTGTGGCATGTGGTTCATCAGATCCCATTTGTACCATAGTTGCTGGGGACTGAGGAATTTGTTGCAATGGTGTGAAGAGTGGAGAGTTGGGGTGCTGACTTTCCCAAAAGTCATCATTTAGCACAGGTGTGGTACAGCCAATGTCCACATCTTCATCTTCCATTTCTTCAACGCTGGCCTCTTCAGCAGTAAACTGAGGCATAGGCGAGGAAACAACTAGAGTTGAAGGGATTTCATCCACTTCAATTTCTTCATCCATCTGCTCTAACGTAGCAGCAGAAGGATTTTCTTGATCAGATCCGCTAGGGATCACATATTCTTCATCAAAAGGGACGATTTCCTTTGATGGCATGGTTGAGATAGGAACAGCATCAATGGGGTTTGCAAATGAGCTGGTCATAGACTTCATCTTCTTCGGAGCTGAAGAATCTGAAGAAGCTGATGCTTTCCTTTTCTTCACTGCAGCACGTTCTGCAACTTTGGTCTTCTTCACATCTGAAGCAGATGGAAGGATTGGAGTTGGGGTAGGCGCAGGAGGAGCAGAGGAATGTGGTTGATTTTCTTTCGGCACAACTGATGCAGTTTCCCTGACCTCTTCATTTTCTTCAGGCGCACCACTAGTGGATGCCCTGGCAATTTCATCAGCGGCTGGAATGGAGTCATCAGCCCTGGAACTCACATTTTTCTTCAGCAGCCTGAATGTCATCAGCGGTGCTGGCATGTTCTTGAGTTGGCTGAGCAGATGCTTCAACCTGAGGAATTTCTTGTTGCGTTGGAGCTGCAACATTGGAAGTGAATTTCTCAGTCAGTTTTACAAACCTGACCTTGGCTCCTTGCCAATCAGCATAGTAAGCATTGAAATCATCGTTGAGGACTTTGATTTCAGACTGTATCTTCACAAGTTCGTCAGTTGTCATAGAGACAACGTTGTTCTTCAGGAATTTCTCTTTCCTGTACTGCGCTTTCTTGATCTGCCTGGCCTTCTCATATTTCCATTTTTCTTCTGGGATGAAGGCAGTCAGCATATGACTTTGGCCAGGAGTCAACTTGAAATCAGGCATAGGAGTGTTTGGGTCCTTGTGCCAGAGATCAATGTAGTCGAGGATCAACTTTGGATCCAAAAGTAGAGGCACATTTGTGCCCTTGGCTCTAGCGGCCTGACTTGCCTATCTCTAATGATTTCAGCAAGTTCCTCATCATCAGCTTCGTCTTCATCAGACGGCACTTGGAAGGCAACCTGCTTCTTGTGAGGACTTGGTCGAGAACCTCGTCCAGCAGTGGTCTTTGTCTTCAGCAGAGAAGGTCCCGTTGAAGAATTTGGTGCAGCTGAGGAACTAGCAGAAGCTCCTGAGGCAATAGAGATGCCTGTAGTCCTTTGGCACGTGGCAAGATGCACAGGTGCTGAGGATTTGGTCGGAGCAGCCGAGGACTTTAGAGGAGGAGCTGAGGACTTTGGAGCGGGAGCAGTATGAGGAGTTGGCCGTGAGGGCTTTGAGAATTCTGGCCGTGAGGGCATAGCTGAGGAAGTTGGCCTTGAGGGCATTGAAGGTGAAGCACTCGGCTTGTGCGCAGGCTTTTTTTGACATGGCCTTCTTAGGCTTGACAGAGGCCTCAGCGGCAGCAGCAGCAGAGTCTTCATTGAATTTCCTCACTGCTTCTCTGGCTTGTCTAGCCAACTTGGCCTGGCGCTTGGCCCATTCATCAGGATAATCCTCACCGCGCTTGAGGCTGGTGGGATCAGCTTCTTGGCCAGGTGCCAACGAAGGTCTTGGGCATGGAGGATTTAGAGCGAATTTCTTCATGTATTTGGGAGTAACATACATGTACTCCCTCCACTCTATTGCCCATCTCCTTTCTATCCTCTGTATGCGCACCTTGCGCTGATTTTTGTCCTCTTTTCCAAACTTGGCCTCATCAGGTGTGCAATAATCCTTGTATATATCATTAGGGATTTCAAAGGCAGTATTGATTTCAGGCCTCTTTCCTCCTTTCTGTGGCTTCTTTCCATCAACCGTTTTCTTCAGATGAGGAATTTGAACAATTGAATTATCTGAAGAAGTATGCAACTTTTCTTCCAGGAATGCTGCAAATGAGTTAAGTTGATGAGAACCTAGTGATTCAGCAGCGGACATGAGTACCTGTGAATAGAGTATAGTTGCGAGGAATTTGGAGAGGTCATATGCGTTCTCAGAAGGTTTTTTAAAAAGAACAAGTTTGAGGAATTTGACCAGACGAGTCTTGAAGAATTTCACTAAGCGTTCTTTGTCTTAGGTTCCAGAGTTGTATAGATGGAAGATCCACACAATTGAGGAATCTTGAAGAAAAATATAGCTTAGAGAAATGAATCAAGAACAGATGACATGTGAGGTGTTTAGTGTGTGAGGATTTGAAGAAAAACACCTTTGAAGATTTTGTAGAAAACATTTGAATCAAGGAGGGCAGTAAAAGTAACTTTTAATTACCCAGAACGAAGAACACGACGAACTGGGATGTAGAGATGAGAAGTTCGTCTGTGCAGATCTTCCACGCCCTAACTCGGCGGAGGAAGACAGCTACGGTGGCGGCGGAGGGAAGAAATCCGCGGTCGGCGCGACTACGGCGGTGACGAGGTCGAGGCAGTGAAGCTCTTCCTCACCGGCGACTATGAAGTAGTGGCGGCGCTAGGGTTTGAGAACCTCAAGCTGGAGAGATGTCGAGCGGAGTAAAGGAAGTGAGGAAGGAGAGGGGGGTATTTATAGCCATGGTGAAAAACTGTTCGCCCGAAGATTTTGGACGAACGTGCCCCTGACCCTTCTCATTCGCTTGACATGTGTCACTCACGTACTGAGAAGTGGAGATCGTGTGCGATCATGGGTGAATAGATAAGTATTTCGTGGGATACGGAACGGTTTGAGCGGCAAAACCGAAAATTTGGATAAGATAAGTTTTAACGTTCCATTCGCAAATTCTTCAGCTGACAAGGACACAGTGAAGATTTTGAATGAGTTTCAAATAGAACGCACATGAAGAATTTGTGAATAGATTGGGTTGAGTTTAGCATAGAGGGGGAAGGGTCCGATCACATTCACTTAGCAGAAAAAGCAACTTGAAGAATTAGCCATAAGTGAATGTTGTAGAGGACATAAACTCATATATATATATATATATATATCCAATGAAGAAAAACGACGGAAACATTGAAGACAATGCAAAGTTGAAGAAAATGAACAACTAAGGAATTTCAAGAAACTGAGGAAAAACTCAAATTGAAGATTTTTCAACTTTGGTGGTGGCGTGACCCACCGTATAAGAATGATGATTTCAGACACCGCGTACAATTGTCGTAGGGTTCTGAGAATCAAATTCTTCGTTAAATCTTCACACTTAGAGTGTTAGTCTTCATTGACTGAAGAAAAACGTTTCTTCATGTGTTGCACATCTAAGTCATCAATTTTACCTAAGTGTTAGGATGAGTGTCCTTTTCAAAGAACATTCGAAGATTCTAAGATATTTAGCTCACACCGCAACTTGCTAAATCTCTTCTCATCCAAGGGCTTTGTGAAGGTATCGGCTAGCTGTTCTTCAGTCTTCACATGCTCAATAGAAATGTCGCCCTTCAACACATGATCACAAAGAAAATGATGACGAATCTGATGTGTTTTGTCTTCGAGTGCTGAACTGGGTTGTGAGCAATCTTGATGGCACTCTCATTGTCACAGAGGAGAGGCACATTCATCACGTTGACGCCTTAGTCCTTGAGAGTTTGCTTCATCCACAGCAATTGAGCACAGCAATAACCAGCAGCAATGTACTCAGCTACAGTAGTAGACAGTGATACGCAGTTCTGTTTCTTCGAGGACCAACAGACCAAAGATCGTCCGAGGAAATGACATGTACCAGATGTTGACTTGCGGTCCACACGATCACCAGCATAGTCAGAGTCAGAATATCCAATGAGATCAAAAGCCGAGCCCTTGGGGTACCATAATCCAAGTGTTGGTGTGTGAGCTAGATATCGAAGAATATGCTTCACAGCCTTATGGTGGGATTCCTTCCGTGTTGCTTGAAATCGGGCACACATGCAAACACTAAGCATTATATCTGGCCTAGATGCACATAAATACAATAAAGAACCAATCATGGAGTGGTATACCTTATGATCGAAGTCAATACCATTTTCATCAGTGCACAGATGGCCATTTGTGGGCATAGGAATTTTGACGCCTTTGCAATCTTGCATGCCGAATTTCCTCAATACATCCTTGAGGTATTTCTCCTGAGATATGAATATGCCAGTGCGCTGTTGACGAATTTGAAGACCTAAGAAGAATTTCAATTCTCCCATCATAGACATTTGATATTCTTCACTCATCATATAGGCAAATTCATCACTATAACGTTGGTCAGTACAGCCAAAGATAATATCATCAACATATATTTGGCACACAAATAGTTCACCATCATAAGATTTAGTGAAAAGAGTAGGATTGAGTGAACCGGGTTTGAAGCCTTTCTTCATGAGGAATTCCTTCAAAGTATCATACCACGCCCGTGGGGCCTGCTTGAGGCCATAGAGGGCCTTATTGAGTCTGAAGACTTTGTCAGGATTCTTTGGATCTTAAAAACCTGGGGGTTGAGCAACATATACTTCTTCCTCAAGCTTACCATTGAGGAATGCACTTTTCACATCCATTTGATATAATGTGCTATCATGATGGTTAGCATAAGCAAGTAATATGCGAATAGCCTCAAGTCTAGCAACAGGTGCAAAAGTTTCATCGAAATCAATTCCTTCAACCTGTTTGTAGCCTTGAGCTACAAGCCATGCCTTATTCCTCACCACAAGGCCATTTTCATCTTGCTTGTTGTGGTAGATCCACTTTGTGCCAATGATATTGTGCTTGCGAGGATCTGGACGTTTGACCAGTTCCCAGACGTTGTTGAGCTCGAACTGATGTAATTCTTCTTGCATGGCATGAATCCACTCAGGCTCCAGAAATACTTCATCTACCTTAGTGGGCTCTGTGATAGAGACAAAAGCATAGTGCCCACAAAAGTTAGATAAATGTGAAGCTCTTGAGCGTGTAAGAGGACCTGGTGCTTCAATGTCATCGATGATCTTTTCTACTTGCACTTCTTTTGCAACGCGAGGATGAGCTGGTTGTCGTCGAGGATTTGATCAGCATTTTCTTCAGCACCATTTTCTTCAGCATTTTCTTCAGGTGCATTAGCTCGACATTCTTCACGTTCTGGAATGAATTCTTCAGCAGATTCTTCGGTAGGAATGACATCCTCAGTAGCCTTGAACTTGATAGATTCCTCAGGTGCTGGTTCATCTATCACAGAAGGTAGGTGCTCTCTTTGTGAGCCATTAGTTCCATTGAACCGCACATCTACAGTTTCAACAATCTTGTGAAGAACATTGTTGAATACTATGTAGGTGTGCGAGTCCTTTCCGTAACCAAGCATGAAACCTTCATGTGCTTTTGGTGCAAATTTAGCATTGTGATGAGGATCTCTAATCCAACATTTAGCACCGAAGACTTTGAAATAACTCACATTGGGTTTCTTGTAAGTGAGGAGTTCATAGGCAGTCTTCTTGAAGAATTTGTGAAGATATACCCTGTTGATGATGTGGCACGCAGTATAAATTGCTTCAATCCAGAAGTGATGAGGCGTCTTGTACTCATCAAGAATAGTGCAAGCCATCTCAACAAGAGTTCTGTTCTTGCACTCCACGATGCCATTCTGCTGAGGAGTATATGGAGCAGATAACTCATGAGTAATACCAAGTTCATCAAGATAGTCATCAAGACGAGAATTCTTGAACTCAGTTCCATTGTCACTTCTGATGTGTTTGATCTTCACACCAAAGTTGGTTGAAGCCCTCGAGGAAAATCGTTTGAAGATTTCCTGCACTTCATGTTTGTAAGTAACAATGTGGACCCATGTGTAACGAGAGTAATCATCAACAATAACAAAGCCATAGAGAGATGCATCATTTGTGACTGCAGAATAATGGTTTGGACCGAAGAGATCCATATGAAGCAATTCAAATGGTCGAGTAGTGGTCATGATAGTCTTCGCTGGATGCTTAGCCTTGGTCATCTTTCCAGCTTCACAGGCTCCGCATACGTGATCCTTGAGGAATTTGACATTCTCAATGCCAATGACATGCTTCTTCTTCGTAAGCGCGTGCAAATTCCTCATGCCTGCATAACCAAGTCGTCGATGCCATAGCCAGCCTTCTGAAGCTTTTGCAAGTAGGCACACGGCTGGTTGTGGTCCTGTAGAGAAATCAACAATATACAAGTCTCCTCTCCTAAAGCCTTCAAAGACTTTGGAATTGTCAGCTTCCGTAACCACAACACAACGATACTTGCCAAAGACAACAACCATATCAAGATCACAAAGCATTGAGACAGACATGAGGTTGTATCCTAAGGACTCGACAAGCATGACTTTGTCCATGTGTCGATCCGTTGTGATCGCAACCTTACCTAGACCTAATACCTGACTTTTGCCTTTGTCAGCGAAGATGATATGCTTCAGATGCGATGGAGACAAGGGAGCATGCATCAATAGATTCTTGTCACCAATCATGTGATTTGTACATCCACTATCGAGGACCCACTCAGTGGCTTTGGGTTGATCATCCTGCAGATGAATTAGTGCAGCTTACGAACTTCATATACTTCATCAGTGAAGAATATGACATCAATTCATCAGATCAATTTCATCAAGCAATAGAACAGATAAAGCAGTATGAGGACGTGAGAAATGAAAGTTCATTTCTTCATGATTAGCCTGCGTCCTTTCAGGCACTTTTCAGGTCTCCAGCAAATTCTTCAGACGTTCACGCACGTCTGGAGACCTGACCCTGCAGAAGAGATTAGTTCATTTTCTTCACCACCCACATCTGAATGGGTGGCAAAGAGCTCATCACTCTGCGAGCTCCATACGAGAAAGGTGGCGTAGAAGCCAATCCATTTTGTTTCACATAAGAGGAGTTAGGGTAAGCATATGAATACGCAGAGAAATTCTTCGAGGACTTATGAACATAATGATTAGAAGAATAATGCTCATATTCATAGCCCTTAGCTCTTCCCTACGAAACAGAGTTGTTAGCACGATGATGTTCATATGAGGACTTTGATCCTTTTGAGGAATTTGGTCCACGTGAGGAATTTGGTCTGTATGAGGACTTGGATCCATATGAAGAATTTGGTCCATATGAAGAATTTGATCTGGGGTTCCTATTCTTCACAGGTGGTGTCATGAGGACATTCACCTGAAGACTTTCAAGGCAGCTTTTGGGAACCCAGATATTCTTCATAGGGGAACCGTTCCTGCAGTTAGTGCCAACATATCTAGCAAATACTTCACCATTCTGATTTTTGAACAGTTTATAGTTAGAGTCAAATGACTCATCAGTAGAATGAGAAGATTCACATGTAAAGCCAGATAAATTAGATGGATCAACTGGAGGTCCCTTTGCAGCAACCCATGAGGTTTTGGGGTACTGCTCAGGCTTCCAATATGTACCATCAGCATTGAGTTTCCTCTCAAAGGCAATACCCTCTTTCCTAGGGTTCCTGTTGAGGATCTGCTTTTTAAGCACATCACAAAGAGTCTGATGCCCTTTGAGGCTTTTGTACATGCCTGTCATGTACAATTCCTTCAGCCCTGCATCGTCAGTGATACTAGCAATGTCCTGAGATGAGGAATTAGTGATAGCAGAGGCAGGTGAAGAATTTGTAACATTAGAAGCATTTGAACATTCAGGTGAAGAATTAGCAGATTCACATTCAATGCATTTCAAACATGGAGGAACAAATTCTTCCTAAGAAGTGCTGATTTGTTGAGCAAGTAATGAATCGCGCTCCTTCTGAAGATCTTCATAACTCACTCTTAGCTTTTCAAGATCTTGCTTTCTTTGAAGAAATTCATAAGAAAGCTTCTCATGATCAGATAAGAGAGTGTTATGATGACCTTGAAGGTTGTCAAACCTAGTCTGAAGTCTCTGAAGATTTTCAGTCAAGGTTTTAGTGCGATCCATTTCTTCACCCAACATATCATCACTTTTGTCTAGCATGTTTTGAACCTTTTCAAAAGCCCTTTGTTGTTTCACAACAATCTTAGCAAGTTTAGAATAGCTGGGCTTGAGATTTTCATCAGATTCATTCTCACTTGATTCAGAGGAGGTATATCTGAGTACCTTGGCACCCTTTGCCATGAAGCAATAGGTGGGAGCGTAGTCATCATTGCCTTCATCAGCCTTGTTGGTGAGGTCATTTTCTTCAGAGTTGAAGATAGACTTGCTGACAAATGCAGTAGCGAGAGCTAGGCTCGCCACACCGGATTCGGACTCCTCAGACGCCTCCTCTTCCTCATTTTCTTCAGATTCAGCCTCAGAGTCCATTTCCTTGCCAATGAATGCCCGAGCCTTCTTGGAGCTGCTCTTCTTGTGAGATGAAGACTTTGAGGATTTTGATGCAGAAGACTTTGAGGATTTCTTCTTTTTCTTCGCATCATCAGAACTGTAATCCTTGTATTTCTTCTTGTTTGATTCCTTTTCCCACTGAGGACAATCTTGAATGTAGTGTCCAGGTTTCTTGCATTTGTGACAAAGCCTCTTCTTGTAGTCACTGGATGAGGAATCATTGCTCCTTGAGGGTCTTCCAAAGTGACCACGTCTTGAGAACTTCTGGAATTTCTTCACGAGCAGTGCTAGTTCATGGCTCAGTTCTTCAGGATCACCAAGGCTGCTACCAGAGTCTTCATCTTCAGACTCAGAAACTGCCATGGCCTTCAGTGCACATGATCTGCCATAGCTCGAACCATAGAGATCTCTCTTTTCAGCAAACTGGAACTCATGAGTATTTAGCCTCTCGAGGATATCAGCGAGATCAAGTGACTTGTAATCAGCACGTTCGTGTATCACCAATGCTAGAGTATCAAATGAGGAATCAAGCGATCTCAGCAGTTTCTTCACCACCTCATGGTCGGTGATGTCAGTGGCACCAAGTGCTTGAAGCTCATTTGAGATGTCAGTGAGGCGATCGAAGGTTTGTTGAACATTTTTATTGTCGAGTCTTTTGAAGCGGTTGAAGAGATTGCAAAGAACATCAACTCGAGAGTCACGCTGTGTTGAGACTCCTTCATTCACTTTGGACAGCCTATCCCAGATAAGCTTAGCAGTTTCCAAAGCACTCACTCTTCCATACTATCCTTTGCTCAGATGGCCACATATGATATTCTTCGCTTGAGAATCGAGTTGCTTGAATCTCTTCACATCAGTAGCGTTCAGAGAAGCTGTGACTGAGGGAACACCATTTTCCACAACATACCAGAGATCATTATCAATTGCCTCAAGATGCATTCGCATCTTATTCTAACAGTAGGGGTAGTCCGTCCCGTCGAAGGTAGGACACCCAGCAGAGACCTTGATCATACCTGCGGTCGGCATAACTAAAACTCCAAGCGGTTAAACCAAAATCACACAGAACAAGGGAGTACCTTGCTCTGATACCAATTGCAAGTGCATTATATCGACTAGAGGGGGGTGAATAGGCAATTCTTATGAATTCTTCACTGAGGAATTTGCGGGTGAGGAAATTCCTTAGTGAAGAACTACTTGCACCGGAATAAGTACTCAGAAGTAAACATAATAGAACACAAGCATGGTCATCATGATGAAATGAAGACAAGCACAAAGTACTGAAAGCGTAAACACAGGATAACACAGGATGAAGACAAACAGACTGAAGAAATTGAACTGAGGAAATTGAGAAAGTCTTCAGTCAAATTCTTCAAACACAGATATGAACAAGCACACAGCACAGTTATGAGGAAATGAAAGAGTTGAGGAAATAGAACCGGTAAGCTCGGTGAACACAATGATTTGGTAGACCAGTTCCAATTGTTGTCTCAGTTGTACATCTGGTTGGAGCGGTTAGGTATTTAAACCTGAGGACACACAGTCCTCACCGTATTCTCCTTGAGCTAAGGTCACACAGACCTCGCCCAATCACTCATGGTAAGTCTTCAGGTGACTTCCGAACCTTCACAAACTCGGTCGCTCGGCGATCCACAATTCCTCTTGGATGCTCTAGACGATGACGCCTAACCGTCTGGAAGAAGCACAATCTTCAAAGGTAACAAGCGTCGGATCCACGCAGGATCAATCACTTCAGTGATGCTCAATCACTTTGGGTTTGTACGTGTTTGGGTTTGGGTTTTCCTCACTCGATGATTTTCACTCAAAGTCCTCGGAGGATGGGATGCTCTCAAATGACAAGTGTCAGTTTCTCTCGGAGCAGCCAACCTGCTAGTGGTTGTAGGGGGCGGCTATTTATAGCCTAGGGAGCAGCCCGACATGATAAGACATAAATGCCCTTCAATGATATGACCGTTAGGTGGATAAGATATTTTGGGACACCTGGCGCATAGCACAGCAACGGTCGGAAATTTGAGTATCAAATTCCTCAGGGCCATCATGTTCCTCACTTTGTAGGCAATCCGCACTGGCGAATTCCTAACTCCTCAGTCAGAACAAATTCCTCAGCGACCAGAAGAACTTCGTCTCTGTCACTGAAGAATATGACTGAACTATATGAGATTTCCAATGGTTTCACTCGAAGGGATTGGTAGGTGTAGGATTTTGAGTTGAGCATCACTTGGAAATTTTTCCTTAGTATTTCCTCGACCCCCTTTAACAGTACGGTGTTTCCTATGACTCAAGAAAGAGAAAATGAAACTACGAAAACAAAAGTCTTCACGCTTCATGTTCCTCAAATGAATACCAAGTCTTCAAGGTCACACCAATTTCTTCACTTTCAAAGTCTTCAGAAAGTCTTCAGAAATCCAAAGTCTTCAGTCGAAGAACTTCATTTTTAGGGGTCGACTTTCTCTGTAAATATCAAACTCCTCATAGACTTACAGACCTGTGTACACTCACAAACGCATCAGTCCCTTAACCTATAAGTCTTCAATACACCAAAATCACTAAGGGGCACTAGATGCACTTACAACATCCAACATCTGTCGTGTTTCTTCTATCTCTTTGTCTTCTTCCTCCAGCAGCCCAAACCAAACCTTGCCGTCGGTCCCGCCTCACACGGCTGGCTGTGCCTCCGCCGTCGTGCCGTACGCTAAAACATTGGCCAGTCCATCCCATCTATTCCTCGACACGTCCTGTTATTCTCCGGTGAAGTCATCCCCAACCCGCACCCGGCTGCACCGGAACCAGTCAACCCTTGTAGTCCCCTCCGCCTACGACTACACTACCGCATCTTCCACGGCTCATGTTCGTTCCCGTCCGAGGCCTCGTCGTCGTCCTTCGCCTTGGTTCGCTCACCATGTGCGATGCGCTGTCGTCTAGCGTAGTCAGAGGATAACAGTAGGGACCCACCAGAGTCATGGCAGTATGCAAGCAACTACCTTGTTATTACAAGCCAAAAAAAATTCTTCCTCCTAATGGTTTGACATCTTGGTCCCACGCCATTATCAACATACAGTCAATAAACGAGAGAATTACAAAACGAGCGGCTGACACCAGGGACCCAGCAGGTCGCATAGTTCTTATTTAGTTTTAGAGACGAACAAGGGTATCAACGGGGCTGTGCAGGGGATGTGGCCCATCTAGCCAAGGGTTTTATTTTATGTTTACCACATGACAAGCCGAGTTGTTTTTATTTTCTTTCTGAAAATGGCGAGCCCGGTTCTATTTTTTACAGAATACCCGACCGAGGCCTGCTGGGCTACAAATCTTTCAAGACGATGACGGATGTATTCGCTTGCCTAGAAAATGGGCTATTAGTAGTAAGAAATGGGGTGTAAATTTTAAAAACACAACAAACCGGCAATTAGTTTCAAATTGCTTTTTTTAGGTTTTGTGATTTTAAATTTCATTGGTTGTTTTTGCGGGGGAAATTAAGTTGGCTTTTAAATTGATATAAATTTATTTTTCAAATTAGTTTGAATGCGACTTGAAATTTCAGGATTAAAAACTGTTCGGACCACACCGAAATACGCAGAATTTCGTTGTATTTTTAACCGTGGCCAGAATATGGGTTGTAATCCTACAAAAAGAATATGGGCTCCAAAAAAGTCTTTAAGAATTAGCAAATGGGTTGTAAAGTATTATAAAGTGGAGAGGCCGATTGTAGAGGCCCACGTGGTCCATGGCCGCACGCAAGCAAGTGCCTCCTTATCAGGCGAACAAAAATGATTGCACCTCCTGGTAGCTGGGACCCACCAGCTACATCTTCGCATGCAAAGAAGTGCCTCCTTATTACACGAGAAAAAAAGATTCCTTCACCTGACAGCTAAGACCCACTAGCTACATCTTCGCACGCAAGGAAGTGCCTCCTTATTCCGCACAAGAAAAATGATTCCTCCCGCTTCTAGGTGGCACCCACCAGATTTGGTGGCCGACTCATGGGCCTACTAAGTTGCCGCGTACGCAGGGTTTTGTCAACCTAGTCAACAAACGATTCTACTAGCAATGACCGTTGGATGTTAATCGAACGGCCACGCTGCTTCTTCAACCTCTTATCTTCGTCCTCCAACCACCCAAACCAGCGCCGGCGGGACCGCCTGCTCCTACCTCCCGTGGCCGGTTGTTCTACCACCGCTGGCCATGCCATCCCTCTACTCACCAACACCTCCACTACAAAAAAAGACACATCCATGACATTTTGGGCCGAACGAATTTTTTTCTGTCATACTTATGACACTTCTATGACGATAATTGTGACAAAACCGGGTATCATCATAGATGTGGTGGGGTCCTACTTCTATGACAAAAAATCATGACAGAAAATGGGCTCTTCGTCCTGGGCGGGCCGGAGACGCAGCTGCATGACATTCTTTGGGCCATCCATGACGGAAAAAACCATGGTAGAAGCGAGGGCGAGGAAAATATCGGGGTGTTCCCGGTTACGGTGGGTGGTTGGGGCCGAGCGATGCGCGTTTCTCTCATACACGCACGCGCGTGGGTGCGAGGTGTTGGGCTCTAACTGAACCCGAGCGAGGCTTGGGCTCTAATTGAACCCGAGCGATTGCACTGTAGGCTACGCGTTACTGAACCCGAGCGATCGATCGATGGCTGTTAACTAAACCCGATCGAGCGATTCCTTCGCTACTGCTGCTAACTGAAGCCGATCGATGCTGCCTTTGGATGAACAGTGAGCGTTGCTGGGGGGGTTTGGATGAACAGTTCCCGGTGGGGGTGGATGAACAGGACCCCGTGGTGTTACCTCTGGATGAACAGTGAGCGTTGCTGGGGGGTTTGGATGAACAGTTCCTGGTGTGGGTGGATGAACAGGACCCTGTGGTGTTGCCTCTGGATGAACAAGACCCTGATCGATCGAGCCGGTTGGGGCTGGATGAACAGGACCCCGTGGAGGGCTGGATGAACAGGACCACCCCGTGGAGGGCTGGATGAACAGTACATGGTGGAGGGCTGGATGAACAGTAGCCCGTGGAGGGGTGGTTGAACAGGAGCCCATGGAAAGGGCTGGTTGAACAGTAGCCGGTGGAGTAGCGCGCGGTGGAGGCTGGATGAATAGGAGCCCGTGGATGAACAGTCGCAGGTGGAGGCTGGAGGAGGTCGACGGTGGATGAACAGTAGCCTGTGGAGGCTGGAGGGGGTCGACGGTGGAGATGAACAGTATCCCGTGGAGTCCCGTTTTGCGGTACGCCACACCCCTCCCGATGAACAGGACCCCCGTTTCGACCGTAGCGCTCCAACACAAGTCCGTTTCCTCCGTTTTGCGGTACGCCACACCCCTCCCGATCGACAGGACCCCCGTTTCGACCGTAGGAGGTCCGTTTCCTCCGTTTTGCAGTACGCCAGATCCCTCTCGATGAACAAGATCCCGTTTCGAACGTGGCCGGTCGAACACAAGGCTGTTTCCTCTATTCTGCGGTACGCCAGGCCTCGTTTCCATCGGCTGTTCCGTCCAAGCCGGTTGGCTCCCACGCGTTCCGGTGCTTCCCGATGAACACGACGCATTCCGTTGCCTCCCCATGAACACGACGACGATGCAGTTTCTCCGTTCCGACCCAGCCATGTACACGAGCCCTGGCCGTACATATGCGCGAGTAGGCGTTCAAGACCCCGCCCGTATGTATGTACGTGGCCGTATTTTCTTTCTTGCACACTGGCCGCTGTACGTACGTGTACATGCTACATGTGCGCCTCTACTATGACACGTGCGCGCTCTACATCGACCAGTATGTACGTACACGTTCGCGACCAGAATGACAATGCTACGTACGCTTCGACCAGGTGGGTCCCGACTGTCAGGCACTTCCTTGCGTGCAAAGATATAGCTGGTGGGTCCCAGCAGTTAGGGGGGTGAATCGTTTTTTTTTCCCGGACGCACTTCCTTGCGTGCGAAGATGTAGCTGGTGGGTCCCAGCCGTCAGGAGGGAAACATTTTTTTCGTGAAATACGGTGGCCCGTCCGGTGGGTCCCCGCTGTCAGGTGCAGGAATAATTATTTTGCGCGTAATAAGGAGGCACTTCCTTGCGGCTGCCGTGGACCCAGCTGTCAGCCTCTCCTCGTACAGTACTCTTCTGATGGAAGTCGGTCGTTGACCACATTGACCACGCCGCGCCGAGAGCACCAAGGCGGTGGACGATGGCGAGGCCTAGGAAGGGGACAACGCGGAGCCAGGGAAGACGCGGCAGTGGATGCCCACGCGTAGAGGAGTATCAGGGTTCACTGGTTCGCTGCGGTGTCAGGCTGCCGTCGCCCCAGAATAACAGGAGGTGTGGGTGAGTAGAGGGATGGCCTGGCCAGCGATGGGAGTAGTAGGGGGCGGTGAGGCCTCCGCCGCATCACAGCTGGCCACGGGAGGCAGGAGCACGAGGCACGACCGGCGCTGGTTTGGGCAGCTGGAGCAAGAATACCAGAGGTTGAAGAAGCACTACGGTCGTTTGATGGACATCGTACGGTCACTGGAGCTAGAATCGTGCATATTGACTAAGTTGACAAAGCCCTCCGTCCCCGTCAACTTAGTAGGCCCACAAGTCAGCCTGCCACTATACCGGGTCCCAGCTAGCAGGGGGAGTGTTCATTTTTTTGTGCGTAATAAGGAGGCACTTCCTTGTGTGCAAAGATATAGCTGGTGGCTCCGAGCTGTCAGCGGCAGTAACGTTTTTTGACGAAATACAGAGGCCCTTCTGGTGGGTCCCAGATGTCAGGTGGAGGAATCATTATTTTGCGCGTAATAAGGAGGCATTTCCTTGCGTGCGGCCGTGGACCCAGCTGTCAGCCTCTCCACGTACAGTCCACTTCAGATGCATGTCGGTCGTTGACCACGTTGACTAGGCCGCGCCGAGAGCACCAGGGCGGTGGACGACGGCGATGTCTAGGAAGGGAACGACACGGAGCTAGGGAAGACTCGGTAGTTGTTTCCCACACGGAGGGGGTACGACTGTACGAGGGTTTACTGGTTCATCTGTCGTCGCCGGAGAATAACAGCAGGTGTGGGAGACTAGAGGGATGGCTAGGCCAGCGATGGGAGTAGAGTGGGGCGGTGAGGCCTGCGCGGTAGCACAGCCGGCCGCGGGGAGGAGGGAGCAGGCAGTCCCGCCGGCGCTTGTTTGAGCGGCTGGAGCAGGAAGAGCAGGGATTGAAGAAGCACGATGGCCGTTGGATGGAAATCCAACAGTCACTGCTTGTGCGTCAACCTTTTTTTTAGGAAAGCCTCAAATCTGTGGAAAACAGCATACAACCCATCTGCCATTATTTCTAATAATTTACAGCCCATTTGTTAATTCTTAAGGTTTTTTTTTGGAGCCCATATTCTTTTTGTTAGCATTACATCCCATATTGTGGCCACGGTTAAAAGATTATACGAAATTTTGCATATTTCGGTGCGGTCCGAACTGTTTTTAATCCCGAAATTTCGAGTCACATTCAAACTGATTTTCAAAATAAATGTATATCAATATAAAATCCAACAAATTGTCCACGCATAAAAATCAATGCAATTTAAAATCTCGAAATGAAAAAAAGAAATTTGAAACTAATTGCCAGTTTGATGTGTTTTAAAAATGTACAGCCCATTTCTCATTATTGATAGGCCATTTTCTAGGCCAGCGGAATGAAGCTCTCCTCGTCTTGAAAGATTTGCAGCCCAACAGGCCTGACAAAGCGACTTACTTGGGAAATCACAAAAAAACTGGGCTGTGGCCGTGGACCCTGCTGCGGCCGTGGACCCTGCTGTCAGCCTCTCCACGTACAGTACTCTTTCGATGGAAGTCGGTCGTTGACCACATTGACCACGCCGCGCCGAGAGGACCAAGGCGGTGGACGACGGCGGGGCCTAGGAAGGGGACGACGCGGAGCCGGGGAAGACGTGGTAGTGGATGCCCACACGGAGAGGAGTACGAGGGTTCACTGGTTCGGCTATGGTGTGAGGCTGCCGTCGCCGCAAAATAACAGGGGTGTGGGTGAGTAGAGGGATGCCCTGGCCAGCGGTGGGAGTAGTAGGGGCAGTGAGGCCTCCGCGGCATCACAGCCGGCCACGGGAGGCAGGAGCACGCGGCACAACCAGCGCTGGTTTGGGCGCCTGGAGCAAGAAGACCAGAGGTTGAAGAAGCACTACTGTCGTTGGATGAACATCGTACGGTAACAGGAGCTAGAATCATTCATATTGACTAAGTTGACAAAGCCCTCCATCCCCGTCAACTTGGTAGGCCCACAAGTCAGCCTCGCACTATGCTAGGTTCCAGCTGGTAGGGGGTATTCATTTTTTTGTGCGTAATAGGGAGGCACTTCCTTGCATGCGAAGATAGCTGGTGGGTCCGACCTGTCAGCGGGGGGCACGTGTTTTTCGCAAAATACAGAGGCCCTTCCGGTGGGTCCCAGATGTCAGGTGGAGGAATCAAAGACTTGAGAAGGCGTACAGAACAAGCTAGTGTACCAGTAAAGAGACGTGGCTGAGTTTTAGAAAAAAGAGAGACGTGCTCATGTAGCTGGTTCGAATCCAAAACTAGACTATGACTATATATGGTGCTATGCTACTTTGCAAGTAATGAAACTGACATATCCAATGTTCGCTTCTCCTCTTCTCTACTTACTCTGCCTAGCATCAGAAGCTCTGGCCACAGCAACCATGTCCGCTGGCTGCTCGTCCACCTGCTCTTCAGCAGGCAACAACCAAATATGCGCCAAGTCGCCACCCGTACCATCGCCTATGGGTCTCATCACACCCCCGCCGGCACGCGCACCGCAGCCGGTTGCTCATCACAACCCGCTGCCGTTGGTGTGGTGCCACTGTTGCAAATCACGCAGAGTCATCCATCGCGTCTCAACCACAATCCTCATCCCTGGCCGAGTCTTCTACAAATGCCCGAATCATGGGGTAATAATATGTTTAAGTGTTGTTCTGCTGCTTTCAGTTGCTGATTTTTTTAATAGTTTGGTTGATGATCTTCCAATTTGATTCGTGCAGAAAAGGGAAGATTCGTGTGATTTGTATTTCTGGGAAGTTGCTGATGTGGGGGAGTGCAACTACGCTGATTATTTGGTTCGCCGAGGAATCCCAATTCCAGCAGGTTGGGGTGTTGGACAAGTAACTGAAGGAACGACAGAAGAGGAAGATGCAGAGCAGAAGGTTAAAAATGCAGTTCCTCTGATCATGGCCAAGCAACAGCTGCTGAACGGCCTTGACGGCAATGAGGAGATGAAAGAGCTTGTGAAGATAATGGGCAAAATCGATGTGCTTTGTAGGATGATTGTCTCTTTATTTGCAATGTATGTAGCACTCGTGATGTATTCAGTGGCTATGACATGAGCACTTTGCTGAAACTAGTAATGAATGAAACCTGTGTAGCAGGCTGGGTGTAGTGTTGTGAACATCTAATGATTTCTATTAACGGAAATCAGGGGGTATCCCCTTTTGCTCATAAATAAATAAATAGCATAGGCCCTTTTGGTAATAAATAAATAAATTAGCAGAGGCCCTGTCGGGTCAGCTTTGTTCTCATTCGAAGACGTCGAGCAAATTGCAGTCCAACAGCAAACTATGTCATCAAATTCAAGTTTCACAGCCAAATATGAGTACAACTAAACAACAATGTCATCATGTTTTAGTCATCATACAATCACCAAACACAAATCAGCATACATAACAAGTGATGTTCTCATAGGAAAATACTAAACAACATGTTCATCAGGTTTCAATTGTCATAGCAAACACAATTTCACATAGTAGATAAAAACGTCTTCTGACAGGCAAATACGACAAAAGCAATGTAATCATCATCCGCGGCAGCAGCGTCAACATCTTCGCCATGTGTATCAGTCTGAATCGTAATTCCCCATGGTGTCATCTTCTTCTTCGTCCTCAACGTCCTCGAACATTGGCTTCTTCTTGATCAACTCTTGTATGTCCACAGCACGACAGGCAATCTTTTCGCCGGCGTCATTGACGTGATGGTTCTCAAAGATATTAGGAACATCTATGTTATCTTGTACATCAGGAGCAGTGTAAGCATCATCTTGTTGTGCAACTTCATTAAATGAATTCCTATGCTCAAACCTTTTGCAATACTCTCCAGTCATCGCTACGTGCAAATGTGTCTTCCAAGAAAAATATCTGTGTTGCTTGATTTGCCAAAATAAAAGGCTCGTTGGTCTGGTACGCCACCTTGACATTGATGGATTTGAAATAATCATAAGCTCTGGGTTTTGCGATCCTGGAAAACAGGTTATACCAACGACAGCACAACAGAACCATACACCGATGATCCTCGAAACTGGAGATATACTGCAACTGAACAATGTCTGTTATGTTAGCATACATTTCAGTTGTCTCTTTGTCATACGTATCCATGCTCATGATGGCACTGTTTTGTCTCTTCCTGCCTTCATCTCATGCAAGGCTGTTGTAGCTCACATCTCCAACAACGCAAGATTCATAATGTCTTACCCCGAGTATCAGGACCCATTGCTAGTGAGTAAAGGGCATCATCAACTGCCTGCCCATCCTCCCGCATCTTCTTAACCTATGGTTAGAAAATAGACAAGCTAATCATCTTATGTACTCAATATATTAAAAAAACTGACAGTGCAATTCAAAAGCTTACATGGCTCTTGAACCATTTAGCAAATCCTGCCATAACTAGTTTGTCAATGTTTCTTGGATTTTGCGGCAGTAACTCCTTTTTGTAGATGCTGCACAACATAGTGATCGCGTCAAACATCTAAATATACAAGAATGTGCTGCAAGTTTAGTAGATTACGATGTATAAGTTGCAGTACTTAGCACTTACTTGATATAATGTAGTATCTCATGACAGTTATTCAACAAATACCAAACCATTTTGTCCAAATCTTTAGGTTTGTCCTCTTGTCGACTCGTCCCTGTAACTCGAACAGAATAATCGAAAACATTGAGCCCGGGATTGTCTTCATCCACCTCTTTGCTAAGCTGATCAGCTGTTTCAATGTATTTTGAGCAGAATGTCAACGCTTCTGTAGCAATGTAGGCCTCTACAATGGAACCCTCGGGTCTAGCTCTGTTCCAACATAGCCCTTGAAAGTGCCTAGCCGCCTTTCAATAGGGTACATCCAGCCATACTGTACTGGACCTCTAAGTAGTGCCTCATCAGGTAGATGAACAGCCAAATGCACCATCACATCAAAGAAGGCTGGAGGATATATCTTCTCAAGGTCGCATAGGATAGTTGGTATCGACGCTCCAAAGCATCTATCCTGATATTTCTATTGCAGAGTTCCCTGAAGAATTGTCCCAACTCTGCAACTGCTCTGTATAAGTCAGGGCGGTCCAATCCTCTAAGGATAACAGGTAAAACCCTTTGAAGTAGGACGTGGCAGTCATGAGTTTTCAACCCTTGTACCTTGTTTCCATCTGCACTGACTCTCCTTTCAGGGTTGGAAGCAAATCCATGTGGGAATCTCACACGTGACAGGACCTCGTAGAATTCTTTTCTTTTTACCTTGTCCAAGACGTACACAGCTGGTGCCATATCCCGTGGTTTACCTTCATCTTGCACCTACAAATCCTGTCTGATACCCAGGTGTGTCAAATCAATCCTAGATTTTAAGGTATCTTTCGTCTTGCCTTCAATATTAAGAAGTATGCCGATAATGCTGTCACATATATTTTTCTCGATGTGCATCACATCAAGATTATGCCGTAGATCAAAATCTTTCCAATACTCCAAGTCCCACAAAGTGGACCTGCGGGTAAACAATAATCTCTCTACTGCCCTGCCATGCTTCCTTTTCCCGCTACCATTATCAGGATGGTTTCCTGGTGTAATATACATGACCTTCTCTAATTCCACTTGCAACTCATCGGCTGTGAGCCTCTTTGGCGCATCACGGTTTTCATGCTTTGCATTGAACACATGTCTTCGTTATTTTCTAGGATGCGGCTTGTCCTTGGCAAGGAAACGGCGCTGTCCAATGTAACAGATCTTGCTAAGTATTGCGTATGACAGCGGATTCCTGTCACAACGAACACATGCATTGTAACCATGTGTCGTTCGCCCTGACATAGTGCCCAAAGCCGGATAATCATGGATGCACGAAATTATAACAGCACGCAGAAAAAATCAGCTGGTGGGCTGCTATATAGGTCTCGAGTGAGAACACCCCTCCATAGCTTTTGAAGTTCCTCCACAAGAGGCTCCATGAACAAATCAAAATCCTTTCCAGGACTTTTTGGACCTGGGATGAGCAAGGCCATCATGTAGTTTGATTCTTTGGTGCAGACATTTGGAGGCATGCTGTAAGGGATAACAAGCACTGGCCACATGCTATATGTGGCGCTCTGGTGGCCAAATGGGTTAAATCCATCTGAAGCTAAGCCAAGTCTAATGTTTCTCGGGTCAGCAACAAACTTTTCGTGTTTCTGATTGAAGCTTTTCCACTCACTACCATGTGATGGATGGCTCATTACATTCTGATCTCTGTACTCCTGGTTCCTAGAATGCCACAGTACATCCTCTCTTGTTTCAGCATCATGAAACAACCTCTGCAATCTTGGTGTAATTGGAAAATGTCTCAGAACATTATGAGGAATCCTCTTCCCAGCATCGCCATCTTTCCATCTTGATGATTTGCATTTCGGGCATTCACTTAAGTTGGCATAATACTTCCGGAACAGAACAAAATTATTCTTACAAACATGGATCATATCATATCCAATTCCAACTGCACGAAGGAAATTCTTCATTTTACTGTAGGTGTGTGGCAGCTCAGATGCACTGGGAAAGATTTGCAGAAAGCAGCCAACATCGCATCGAATGATTTGTTGGTCATCCGCTCAGATGTCTTCACCTGAAGAAAGGTGACCATAGCTGAGAATACTGACAGCTTCTTTCCTAGGGTGACAGCCACGTTGCATTGTTCCAACATGCGGGCCCATCGTTTTTCTTCTGCAGGTGAAAGTTCACGGAATGCACGAGCATTTCATAGCATTGTTTCAATGTTGGTCAAACTCACTGGCTCCGCCACCACCTCCTCCTCCTCCTCTTCCACCTGAGCATCAGGCAGATCAAGATGGTGATCTGCTGCTTCCACGTAGTCAATAAAATTGACGTTCACAGCTTCACCATGATGAACCCACCTAGTATATGTGACCGACATCCCATACAAGTGTAGATGATTTTGCACAGTTGACTGGGGTCTTGTAACTGAATTCATACAACTGCTACACGGGCAGAGCACATATGATTTCGGACCACCGTACTCGGCTCTGATAAAGTTCATGAAGTTTTCAACCCCCTCGACATATGCAACGGAGAATCTTCAAGCAGAAGTTATCCAAGTCATGTCCATCTGTTAGACATACAAATTAGTTCTTCTACTAGATATTACAGGAAAAACATATAGGCTTTTTTATGAAGTCTAGAAGAAAATACCTAGGTCGATGTCTAAAGCTATGGCAAGATATTTGGACGAGCAGATCTAAGTATCGAAATATATGTAAAGCTAATTCGGCAAACAGATTTGAGTGCTAAATTATGGCAGGCTGTTTCAGCAGTCAATGAGGCCGAGCACACAGCCATCGAACTATCGATGGCCATCGCAGCAACAAAGATCGAGTATAAAACGGTGTAGAGTTATTTCACCTAACAAATTGGCTACTAGACCATGGCAATCTACGTCACAATAAATATATGGCAGGATATTTTAGCAACTAATCGGCCTTGGCATGCCATCTCAGCTAAGCAGATTGAGTGCAGAACAGGGCAAGGAAGCTTCTTAAGCAGAGCATATTGACTGTAAACTACTTAGGCAAACAGTGAGATTAACAGCGTCTATTAGCTAACATTCAGCGCTACACCGACATGCACGGGGCCTCAGTCTAGAATGCGCGTACCGTGGGAAAAGCTGACCGCCGTGAGTCTCGACATGAACATCGCCAGCGGTGGCGGCGCTGACCGCCGTGCGCCTCCACAAGAACGTCGCCAGCGGTGGCGGCGCGGCTAGAGGACGGCAGTCTACGAGAGCGTACTGTGGGAGCGAGAGGATCGCCGTGCGTCCCCTCGACGAACGGCGGCGCCGACGTATCGGCGTGGCGGGGAGGGCGGCTTTGGCCGAGCGAATGGAGTGGAGGGCGACTGGGGGAGGGGGGTTTGGGGAATATTATTGGCTAGTTGGACGAAGGGCGGTTGAATCTAGGATTTTGGGGGAATTTTTGGGTGGGGGGAGGATTTTTGCGCAGTGGGCGGGGGGAGTTTGGCGCTTGGTCGGTTTCTCCAAGTGCAGTCCCACGTGTCAGTGAAGAGGCAAGCCGAAGCGCGTTTCGTTTGTGTGAGCCGTGTGCAGGACCGAACAAGTGTGGGGTGCAATGCGACCGCAACAGGGGCGTTGTGAGTGTACCGCCTTTTTTCCTTTTAAACTAGGTGCTTCTCCCCCTAAAAAAACTTGTTGCTTCGCGTGATCCATCGATACTACTACTAGTAATCCGGTAATCCCGACTAAAACCGCACGGCCGGGTCTTTTCCCGCGCGATATGCTGGGAGGTTGGCTTATTTGGGTTTTTTAGGACGAGTAATGCTACACCTACGTAGTCCCAGTTACATAATTAACATAATGTGAAACGTGTGGGCTTTTGATTGTAGATTGGGGGAGGGAGGGGCCCACCACCATGAAAACCAGGGGAGGAGAGAGAGAGAGGCAATTTACGTTAACCCTTTCGTAGGTTCCCGTAGATGTAGAAAGATGTGAAATGTGTGAATGTGCATTTGCAGATAAGGCCTTCCCTCGTTCATCCTTTTCTCCCACAAGATCTTGATCTTCCGTGCAACGCACGGGCATCTTGCTAGTACTCCTACAATATACTATATTATTGTGAAAGTTCATATACACCGGCCGAGATTAATGCAAACACGGCAGATTTTCATTGCATTTTAGGACAAAAAAATAAAAGAAACCCGACCCTAAACCTATTCTACGATGGCGACCGACGTCCTCCATCTGCGATCTCCATGTATGGGGCGGGGTTCAAGCCCCTGAAGTGAAGGTGCGGTCTCCGGCGAGGAAAAGTAGAACATGGGAGACGAACCGGCCAGTTGGCACACCATGCCCTGCCACCTCCCATGCCCTACTCATCCTCGGAGGACTCCCCGACCTCGGCGGTGCCGGACGTTGGACGGCGGCAAGTAGGACGCGTGGCTGATGGTGCTCCCGTCATCGGCCGCCAGCGTGGCCACCGCTTGTGCGGCGACTTGAGCGAGGGCGGCGATCTCGAGCTTCATCCCCGAAGACAAGCTCTCCCGCAGAGCGTTCGCGCTTGCGGTCATGGCGGATGTGGTGCCAGGTAGGAGGACGATGCACTATGGTGTGGAGGTTAGCTGGGCGTTGCCGCTTTAAGTAGCGCATTCCGGTGAGGCCAAGCATCCTGGTGCGTCATTAAGTCGCCGATGTTGGTTCCTCGGGCACCGAGCCTCTTAACGACGGCATACGGACGGACGGCATGAATGCGGGCAGCTGGCGCCGTCGCGCCGCGCGACGGCGCGAGGAACGAGGGTTTTTGGTGTGCCAGGGTAGTCAGTTGTAGTCGTGGCAACGTTGGAGATGTCCTTTGCTCACATGCGATCGACGATGTCATTGAAAAAGCAAGACAACCCGGCATGGTCTCAGGTCCTGAGGATGCAGTTGGCCGCGCTACACCACTCCGCGAATGCGTCCCGGCACCCCGTGCATCCTCGACGAGCCGGGTGTTGGGGTGTGTTTGGATTGTGGCCAAAGTGCACCTTACCAAAATTTTGGTCATGACCCAAAGATTGGTCTTTGTTTGGATGGTTGCCATTTTTTTGGCATGCCAATGAACTCTAGCCAACTCTAGTTCATTTTTCTAGCCGATGTCGGCCAAATCATGGGCAACCAAAACCTCAACCAAATTTTTGGCTACCCAATGCTTTGATGGGGCAACCTTGGGCACAAACCAAACATACTGTTGGTCGTGCCACAGCAATAACGCCACCATCGGCACACTGAAACCGACCATGTCTAGTGACGACGAGCGTGTCGCCCACCGCGGTCGACATGTCCAGAGGCGGTGCTGGAGCTGCGCCACGTTGTTGGCCCCCACGACCCACATGAACGGTTGCCGGTGGCGAGGAGGTCGTGGGCCAGCTCCTCCATTGGAGTAGTTTGCGCTAAGTCGTCCCGACAGGTGTGCCCCACATGTCGGTTTCCCTGTTTTCCCGGCCATATTCGAGCGTCAGTGCTTCGTGTTGCGCATTAGGCCTTTCACTATGTAGGCCAAGCGAGACAACTTATTGTTTATTTGAGCCGTTCAAGTATAATCATGTGGCGTTTGCTTATTTCTCATTCCTCTCCAACCCCCTTCTCCATCGATCATGTCTCCCTCCGGTCGAGTCCATCCTCCCGCATGCCTCATTTGAACATTCCGCAGAGTATCATTCGCATGTGGGCCTAGACCATGCTTGTTTTTCCAATGTTTATTTGTAATTTGTCCAACATGCATCCAAACAAACGGTTCGTTTAAAGTTTCACTTTGCCTCCACTACATGTCGCTTCGCGTCTTAGTTTTGACATCCCATTCGGTTCATGCCCCGACACATGATGACGAGATCGATTGATGTTTAGAGATCGATTGCGTGTCGTGCAAGGAGATAAAGGTTTGGTCTGTTTCTATGATAGAAATGACCCGCCGGGGGGTCTGTGGGGATCAGAGGGAGTATATTGTACGTTCATAAGCGAAACGAACGTATTAGATTCGTACGTACTCCTAGATTTGTACTCGAGATGGTTTCCAATTTGTTTTCAACCACGTGAATGTGCTTGTTCTCGCGCATGCTCTTCCTACTAGGATTTTGCCATGTATAGCTAGTCCAATAGTAACTCTTTTTAAGCTCCCTGTCCAATAGTACTAGTGGAGTACTGACAACATCTATACTAGAGTATGCAGTGCTCATAGTGGTACTCCCTCCTTCCATTTATATAGGGCCTATGTGGACGAGAGAGATGTGAAAAAGTAAGGGGAGTGAGCTCTCATGCAAGAGCCTAGCTATATATGCATTCCTAGTTAAATACGTACAATAAATATGAAGAAGGAGATGGAGAGGAGATGGAAAAAAGTACTAATACAATAGCCAACCTTATAATTTTTTGTGGGAAATAGCCAACCTTATAGCCCACACTACTGTATGAGTGCATATAATAGATGATGGCTATAGATGACATGGCAGTTCCTTATAGCCATCGACTGGCTTATTATTAACCATGCTCTAATGCGTTTTTCAAAACCGCATTTGACTATTGACAAGATTAATAGTACATGAGATGTATAATGTGAAAATTATATCATTGGAAGCTCCTTTCACATACGTATCCCTGCCATACCCTCCCTTTCGGTCACTTACTGGCGAACCCCATGCTTGCTAGGCCCCGCATGTCAGTTACTCAATGGGTTCGGCCACGTCAGGGGATCCTCATGCGTAGTATACTCCCTCTGTTTTTATGTACTCCGCATAAAATGATGCGGGCGAGGGAGGGGGAGGGACGTCGGTTTGCTCTCAACTGCGGTCCCACAAGCGAGCGAAAATGCAAGACGAAGCGCGTTCCATTCGGTGAGCGACGTGGAGGGTCCAGCGTGCCGGGCTGCAACGCGAACGCGACAAGAGCGATGTACAGTCAAAACCGATTAACCGGTCGTCACCGGAACCACTATTCACACCAGAACCTTCGCTGCTCGGCCTACGCCAGCCATTGCCCTAAAACCACACCTAATCTCCAGCCCCTTCCCCCACCTTTCGATCCCCTGGCCCGCATCAAGCGTCCCCTATTTTGCCGAAAAGCCATGGTGCGTCGCAAGATCACGTACTACAAGATGCTGACGCCGGAGCGCCGCGCAGAAATCGCGGCCGCGGTCGGTGCCAGAGACCTCCGTTCCCAAGCTCGCTTTGCGGCGGGCCAATCCCCGAGTTCTCTGGAGCCAAGCTACGAGGAGGGGGAAGCTGATCCAATGTTCATGGCGGAGGTCGCGGCGCAGAAGGCCCCCGATGGGTATGAGACGATGGACGTCGACTTCATGCCGGCGTCCGAGTCCCCCATGGTGCAGGCAGACCAGAGGTTCAACCTGGCGATACTAAAGGAGGACTGGGAGGTAGAGGCTCAACTCGACGCGGAGCGCGCGCATGCCGCTGCCATCGAGGCTCTCCTGCAGGCGGAACCGGATGTCGTGGATGTGAACCGGGCGGCGGAGGCTCAACTTGAGGCGGAGCGCGCGGATGCCGCTGCCATCGAGGCCCTCCTGCAGGCGGAACTGGACGTCCTGGACTTGAACCGGGCGGCAGAGGCTCAACTCGACGCGGAGCGCGCGGATGCCACTCTCATCGAGGCCCTCCTGCAGGCGTAACCGGACGTCCTGGACTTGAACCGGGCGGCGGAGGCTCGACTCGACGCGGAGCGCGCGGATGCCACTGCCATCGTGGCCCTCCTGCAGGCGGAACCGGACGTCCTCGACTTGAACCGGGCGGTGCTCTCGTCCGTGCAGAGCGCCCGCACGCTCTGCATGAACGAGTAGCTGGAGGCCGAGGACAACCACGGTGCGGCGACACACGTCGGCATCTACGGTTGGTTCGCGCCGGCAGCCAAAGACGACGAGGCCGTCTCGTTCCGCGAGCAGTGATAGTTTTTCTTTATGTTGTTGTTTTTATGGATCTTTTGCTATGTAAAAACAGATATTGTTATGCAAGTGGCCTTACTTGGGTCAATCTACCATTTCAGGCGGTTGGATGAATATCCTACATCTCCTAACCATTCTTCCTCACCTCTTCTTCTTCCCCAACAGACCACCGGACGGGCCGTATGGATACTCCCCAACATGCGGTTGGCTAAACATACTCTATGAACGAAAATTATGTGTCAGCAGTGGGATGGCTGAGTTTGGTTTGTTCACATGCGACAGCACGTGTCAGTGAGGGTGCATTCCCTTGGTTGGGTTTGCGGCGTGCAAGAGCGACTGTGCATGTGAGGATGCGGTGCGACCGCGGCGTGCAGGAGCGACCGTGTGAGGGTGCGGTGCGACCGCGACAGCCGTGCGCAAGTGTACCTCCTTTTCATTTTGAAAACTTTAGGCAATCTTGGCAAAAATGTGTGGCGAAGTATGGCAATGCAAGGCCTAGACCCAAACAGGATAAGTACGTAGTACTACGTACTAGGAGTACTAGTGTTAAAAAAGAAAGGCGGGGTTTTCCTTCGCGGGATTAATCGATACAAATCCTCGTTTCACGTGTCAATTAATGCATATTTTTTCTCCAAAGCCCAAAGAGCTAACCATCTCACTCCTCATCGCTTGATTAATGCAGCGCCATGCAAACCAACCTTCTCACTTCCGCATGCATGCAGGGGATATTAATGTCCCTGGTTGCTAGTACGAGGCAAACCCCATGAATTTTTCCTCGATTAGTGTTAGTGGCCTTTTGCAAATTGTAACTTTGATATACTGGCCTTGTGTACAAAAAAATGGAGGTAGTAACTATATTTGACTTCCTTCCCCATTGCGGTGACATCGACGATATCTTGAACGTTGTGGTTTGGCGAAGTGCGTTCGACGGAGAACACCATTGAGGGAGAGCACGGTAAGTCGTTCGCAAGTGCCGCCTGCAAGCCGAGAAAACCACCTTATTTGCATCCAGGAAGTCCGTTGAACCAAAGGACGCGTAAATACACTAGTACTACTTGTACACAATAGCGTCGTCCGTCCAGCTTAGTGCGGTGAGATGGTTTCTTCAAGAAGACGATGGAGAAGCGGAGTAAGAGAAGAGTGAAATGATGGTTGCTTCGTCCGTGCTTTGTGATTTGATGCGTCACTGCTTTGTGATTTGTGATAGAAGGGACAGGGGAGTAGACTCTGTCCTCTATACTGTACATGCGTCCAAGCACGGGAGAAAGAGGAGAGACGTTGCATTTTTCTATTCGTTCAATCAATCAATCAGGGAGCTTCGGTTCCATCCTTTTGGCTTTGGCAACACCGTCCACAATGGTTCCCATGATGCCAAAAGCTATTTTCACATTTGGCTACACATTGTGGATGCCCTTAACCGTACCACTTGGTTTTGCTCCTGTGTGCTATCTATACAAATCTCAATTATATTGATCTAAAAAATTATAGAATCATGATTAGTAAAAAGGAGGTGATTTTGCCACGCGGATGGCGGGGGAGATTTCTTATTTTTAGAGGACGTTGTCCTGGCGGTTTGCTAACATGCGGTCCCACGTGTCAGTGCTTTACCAAGCTGATCCGCTTCCCACATGAGGCAGAACAACGGCAGAAGCAACACGTGGTTAACTTGAAGAAGATGAGGGAGAAGCGGATTCAGCAACGAGTGAAATGATGGTTGCTTCGTCCCTCCAACTTCTTTTTTAGCATTATTACTTCGTCCCTCCAACTTAACTGCGGGAAAGGTGCAACTTTGTGATTTGACGCCTCATTGCTCATTACTATGCCGGCGCCATGACTGGGTGCTTCACCTCGGTTGCTCTGCACTGTATTCCGGTATGGCACATGGACCCGGTAGCTTGATGTCCCACATGTCAGCGAAAGGGACTAGAAGATTTATGAAAGCGAGCGCTCCACTCTTACGACGGAGGAGTACACGACACGACGGCCCAGTGAACTATCACTTGTACTGTATATAGTACTATAGTTTTGCTCTTTCGCACGATCCATCGATACAAACCCGATTAAACAGGAAAGGGCGGGACTTTTCCCACGCGGTATATGATACTGGCCATACATTTCAAAGGCAATTTTAATGTATGCAAACTGAATAATTAAGTAACAATATGATATCTAGTAAAACTAAAAACACATGTGATTTATTGTGTTAGAGTGTAGTAGTAGTAGTGTTGTATTGCATAGTTGTTAGATGTAACATGCGAGAACGTGTAGAGATGTAGTTTTGTAGGGACTACAGAGAGAAAAGCGTAATACGTTCACCGAACTTCAGAATAAGCTGATTATGGTCACTATATACATTTTGCGGCGATTATACGGTCACTTGCTCACGGTTCAGGATCGGATTGCACTCTGTTGACCGGCCAAATAGTCTGTGTGGCACCATGTTGACTAGTTAAATTGACCACGTTCCTTGTGGGTCCCACATGTCAGTTCGCATAGGGAAAAGGTCAGATAAACGCAAATTTACGCAGGCGCGACAAGACTCCACCCCGTGCGCGGGAATCACCTGGTTGTGTATGTGTCTGTCAGGGCCTGATGTGTGCGCATGCACGTGTAGGTTGAGCACTTGAGCGTGAGAGTGTGTGTTGGTCGTGTGGTGTACTAGTGTGTGCATGCATGCGTGTGTGTGTGTGCGTGTGAGTGTTGCGTGCATGCGCGGCTGCGTGTGTACGTGTGAGTGTTGCGTGCGTGGGTGCATGTGTTCGTGTGAGTGTTGTGTGCATGCAGTTTGTGTGCATGCGTGCGTGTGTGTATAATCACCAAACCAGCTCATGTGTGTTAAAATACACGGCTCAGCATACCAATATGAGGCCACCTTGTCCGCTGTGCCCGCGGTCATGACTTCGAACCACCGTCCAATATTTTTTTGTCGTTTGTTTTCATTTTACTAGCAAGATGCTCGTGCGTTGCACGTAACATCAAGATGCATTTGTATGACTAGTTTATCTTGTGAGAGAAAAGGATGAACGAGGGAAGGCCTTATTTGCAAATGTGGAGAGGTGTGTGGGTACCATTTTGCAAAATTGTCATAGTTTTTTTCCTATCCGTCAGATATATATCGGACGGCCTATATTGCAGGATGGCAGGCACACCATCATCACTAACTATGTTTTTTATAAGAGTGTATTTTATCCCTACTCTTATAAAAAGCATAGTCGGTGATGATCGTGTGCCTGCCGTCCTGCAATATAGGTCGTCCGATCTATATCTGACGGATAGGAAGGAAACTATGGCAATTTTGCAAAAAGATACCCACACCCCTCTCCACACTTGCAAATAAGGCCTTCCCTTGTTCATCCTTTTCTCCCACAAGATAAACTACTCATACAAATGCATCTTGATGTTCCGTGCAACGCATGGGCATCTTGCTAGTATTTTATAAGAGTGTAGATGTAGAGTAGATACAAGCCGACAGGTGGGCCTGATGGTAGTGAGATAATTGTTGGAAATATGCCCTAGAGGCAATAATAAAATGGTTATTAATATATTTCCTTGTTCATGATAATTGTCTATTGTTCATGCTACAATTGTGTTATCCGGAAATCGTAATACATGTGTGAATACATAGACCACAACATGTCCCTAGTGAGCCTCTATTTGACTAGCTCGTTGATCAACAGATAGTCATGGTTTCCTGACTATGGACATTGGATGTCATTGATAACGGGATCACATCATTAGGAGAATGACGTGATGGACAAGACCCAATCCTAAGCATAGCACAAGATCGTGTAGTTCGTTTGCTAGAGCTTTTCCAAATGTCAAGTATCATTTCCTTAGACCATGAGATTGTGCAACTCCCGGATACCTTAGGAGTGCTTTGGGTGTGCCAAACGTCACAACGTAACTGGCTGGCTATAAAGGTGCACTACGGGTATCTCCGAAAGTGTCTGTTGGGTTGGCACGAATCAAGACTGGGATTTGTCACTCCGTATGATGGAGAGGTATCTCTGGGCCCACTCGGTAATGCATCATCATAATGAGCTCAATGTGACCAAGTGTTTGGTCACGTGATCATGCATTACGGTACGAGTAAAGTGACTTGTCGGTAACGAGATTGAACAAGGTATTGGGATACCGACGATCGAATCTCGGGCAAGTAACGTACCGATTGACAAAGGGAATTATATACGGGATTGATTGAATTCTCGACATCGTGGTTCATCCGATGAGATCATCGTGGAACATGTGGGAGCCAACATGGGTATCCAGATCCCGCTGTTGGTTATTGACCGGAGAGTCGTCTCGGTCATGTCTGCATGTCTCCCGAACCTGTAGGGTCTACACACTTAAGGTTCGGTGACGCTAGGGTTGTAGAGATATTAGTATGCGGATATCCGAAAGTTGTTCGGAGTCCCGGATGAGATCCCAGATGTCACGAGGAGTTCCGGAATGGTCCGGTGGTGAAGAATTATATATAGGAAGTCCAGTTTCGGCCACCGGGAAAGTTTCGGGGGTCACCGGTATTGTACCGGGACCACCGGAAGGGTCCCGGGGGTCCACCGGGTGGGGCCACCTATCCCGGAGGGCCCCATGGGCTGAAGTGGGGAAGGGAACCAGCCCCTGCTGGGCTGGTGCGCCCCTCTTGGGCCTCCCCTGCGCCTAGGGTTCGAAACCCTAGGGGTGGGGGGCGCCCCACTTGACTTGGGGGGCAAGTCCCCCCCCTTGGCCGCCGCCCCCCCTTGAGATGGATCTCTGGGGGCCGGTGCCCCCCTGGACCCCTATATAAAGAAGGGGGGAGGGAGGGCAGCCGCACCCAAGCCCCTGGCGCCTCCCTCTCCCTCCCGTGACACCTCTCCCTCTCGCTGAGCTTGGCGAAGCCCTACCGAGATCCCCGCTGCTTCCACCACCACGCCGTCGTGCTGCTGGATCTCCATCAACCTCTCCTTCCCCCTTGCTGGATCAAGAAGGAGGAGACGTCTCTCCCAACCGTACGTGTGTTGAACGCGGAGGTACCGTCCGTTCGGCGCTCGGTCATCGGTGATTTGGATCACGACGAGTACGACTCCATCAACCCCGTTTACTTGAACGCTTCCGCTCGCGATCTACAAGGGTATGTAGATGCACTCCTTCCCTCTCATTGCTAGTAAACTCCATAGATTGATCTTGGTGATGCATAGAAAATTTTAAATTTCTGCTACGATCCCCAACAGTGGCATCATGAACTAGGTCTATGCGTAGTTTCTATGCACAAGTAGAACACAAACTTGTTGTGGGCGTAGATGTTGTCAACTTTCTTGCCACTACTAGTCTTATCTTGTTTTGGCGGCATCGTGGGATGAAGCGGCCCGGACCGACCTTACACGTACGCTTACGTGAGACAGGTTCCACCGACTGACAAGCACTAGTTGCATAAGGTGGCTAGCGGGTGTCTGTCTCTCCCACTTCAGTCGAATCAGATTCGATGAAAAGGGTCCTTATGAAGGGTAAATAGAAGTTGGCATATCACGTTGTGGTTTTACGTAGGTAAGAAACGTTCTTGCTAGAAACCTATAGAAGCCACGTAAAACATGCAACAACAATTAGAGGACTTCGAACTTGTTTTTGCAGCATATGCCTTGTGATGTGATATGGCCAAAAGGATGTGATGAATGAAATATATGTGATGTATGAGATTGATCATGTTCTTGTAATAGGAATCACGACTTGCATGTCGATGAGTATGACAACCGGCAGGAGCCATAGGAGTTGTCTTTATTTTTTGTATGACCTGCGTGTCATTGAATAACGCCATGTAAATTACTTTACTTTATTGCTAAACACGTTAGCCATAGAAGTAGAAGTAATCGTTGGCGTGACAACTTCATGAAGACACGATGATGGAGATCATGATGATGGAGATCATGGTGTCATGCCGGTGACGAGGATGATCATGGCGCCCCGAAGATGGAGATCAAAGGAGCAAAATGATATTGGCCATATCATGTCACTATTTGATTGCATGTGATGTTTATCATGTTTTACATCTTATTTGCTTAGAACGACGGTAGCTTAAATAAGATGATCCCTCGCAATAATTTCAAGAAAGTGTTCCCCCTAACTGTGCACCGTTGCGAAGGTTCGTTGTTTCGAAGCACCACGTGATGATCGGGTGTGATAGATTCTAACGTTCGAATACAACGGGTGTAAGCCAGATTTACACACGCAATACAGTTAGGTTGACTTGACGAGCCTAGCATGTACAGACATGGCCTCGGAACACGGAAGACCGAAAGGTCGAGCATGAGTCGTATAGAAGATACGATCAACATGAAGATGTTCACCGATGTTGACTAGTCCATCTCACATGATGATCGGACACGGCCTAGTTAACTCGGATCATGTTTCACTTAGATGACTAGAGGGATGTCTATCTGAGTGGGAGTTCATTGAATAATTTGATTAGATGAACTTAATTATCATGAACTTAGTCTAAAATATTTACAATATGTCTTGTAGATCAAATGGCCCACGCTAATGTTGCCCTCAACTTCAACGCGTTCCTAGAGAAAACCCAGCTGAAAGATGATGGCAGCAACTATACGGACTGGGTCCGGAACCTGAGGATCATCCTCATAGCTGCCAAGAAAGATTATGTCCTAGAAGCACCGCTAGGTGCGGCATGCTTTACAGCTTAGAACCGGGGCTCCAAAAGCGTTTTGAACAACACGGAGCATATGAGATGTTCGAAGAGCTGAAAATGGTTTTCCAAGCTCATGCCCGGGTCGAGAGATATGAAGTCTCCGACAAGTTCTTCAGTTGTAAGATGGAGGAAAATAGTTCTGTCAGTGAGCACATACTCAAAATGTCTGGGTTACACAACCGCTTGACTCAGCTGGGAGTTAATCTCCCGGATGACGCGGTCATTGACAGAATCCTTCAGTCGCTTCCACCGAGCTACAAGAGCTTTGTGATGAACTTCAATATGCAGGGGATGGAAAAGACCATTCCTGAGGTACATTGAATGCTGAAATCAGCGGAGGTGGAGATCAAAAAGGAACATCAAGTGTTGATGGTGAATAAAACCACTAAGTTCAAGAAAGGCAAGGGTAAGAAGAACTTCAAGAAGGACGGCAAGGGAGTTGCCGCGCCCGGTAAGCCAGTTGCCGGGAAGAAGCCAAAGAATGGACCCAAGCCTGAGACTGAGTGCTTTTATTGCAAGGGAAGTGGTCACTGGAAGCGGAACTGCCCCAAGTACTTGGCGGACAAGAAGGCCGGCAACACCAAAGGTATATGTGATATACATGTTATTGATGTGTACCTTACCAGCACTCGTAGTAGCTCCTGGGTATTTGATACCGGTGCGGTTGCTCATATTTGTAACTCAAAGTAGGAGCTGCGGAATAAACAGAGACTGGCAAAGGACGAGGTGACGATGCGCGTCGGGAATGGTTCCAAGGTCGATGTGATCGCCGTCGGCACGCTACCTCTACATTTACCTACGGGATTAGTTTTAAACCTCAATAATTGTTATTTAGTGCCAGCTTTGAGCATGAACATTGTATCAGGATCTCGTTTAATTCGAGATGGCTACTCATTTAAATCCGAGAATAATGGTTGTTCCATTTATATGAGAGATATGTTTTATGGTCATGCCCCGCTGGTTAATGGTTTATTCTTAATGAATCTCGAACGTAGTGTTACACATATTCATAGTGTGAATACCAAAAGATGTAAGGTTGATAATGATAGTCCCACATACTTGTGGCACTGCCGTCTTGGTCACATTGGTGTCAAACGCATGAAGAAGCTCCATGCAGATGGACTTTTGGAGTCTCTTGATTACGAATCATTTGACACGTGCGAACCATGCCTCTTGGGTAAGATGACCAAGACTCCGTTCTCCGGAACAATGGAGCGAGCAACCAACTTATTGGAAATCATATACTAATGTGTGCGGTCCAATGAGTGTTGAGGCTCGCGGTGGCTATCGTTATGTTCTCACTCTCACTGATGACTTGAGTACATATGGGTATGTCTACCTGATGAAACACAAGTCTGAGACCTTTGAAAAGTTCAAGGAATTTCAGAGTGAGGTTGAGAATCAACGTGACAGGAAAATAAAGTTCTTACGATCAGATCGTGGAGGGGAATATTTGAGTCACGAATTTGGCACACACTTAAGGAAATGTGGAATAGTTTCACAACTCACGCCGCCTGGAACACCTCGGCGAAATGGTGTGTCCGAACGTCGTAATCGCACTCTATTGGATATGGTATGATCTATGATGTCTCTTACCGATCTACCGCTCTCATTTTGGGGCTATGCTTTAGAGACTGCCGCATTCACTTTAAATAGGGCTCCGTCGAAATCCGTTGAGACAACACCGTATGAATTATGGTTTGGCAAGAAACCTAAGCTGTCGTTTCTAAAAGTTTGGGGATGCGATGCTTATGTCAAGAAACTTCAACCTGAAAAGCTCGAACCCAAGTCGGAAAAATGCGTCTTCATAGGATATCCTAAGGAAACCATTGGGTATACCTTCTACCTCAGATCCAAAGGCAAGATCTTTGTTGCCAAGAACGGGTCCTTTCTGGAGAAAGAGTTTCTCTCGAAAGAAGTAAGTGGGAGGAAAGTGGAACTTGATGAAGTACTACCTCTTGAACCGGAAAGTAGCGCAGCTCAGGAAGATGTTCCTGTGGTGCCTGCACTGACTAGAGAGGAAGCTAATTATGATGATCAAGATACTTCGGATCAAGTTACTACTGAACTTTGTAGGTCCACGAGGACACATTCCACACCAGAGTGGTATGGCAACCCTGTCCTGGAAATCATGTTGTTAGACAACGGTGAACTTTCGAACTATGAAGAAGCAATGGCGGGCCCAGATTCCAACAAATGGCTTGAAGACATGCAATCCGAGATAGGATCCATGTATGAAAACAAAGTGTGGACTTTGACAGACTTGCCCGATGATCGGCGAGCGATAGAAAACAAATGGATCTTTAAGAAGAAGACGGACGCGGATGGTAATGTTACCATCTATAAAGCTCGACTTGTCGCTAAGGGTTATCGACAAGTTCAAGGGGTTGACTACGATGAGACTTTCTCACCCGTAGCGAAGCTGAAGTCCGTCCGAATCATGTTAGCAATTGCCGCATACTATGATTATGAGATATGGCAAATGGACGTCAAAACGGCATTCCTTAACGGCTTTCTTAAGGAAGAATTGTATATGATGCAGCCGGAAGGTTTTGTCGATCCTAAGAATGCTAACAAGGTATGCAAGCTCCAACGCTCCATCTATGGGTTGGTGCAAGCATCTCAGAGTTGGAACATTCGATTTGATGAGATGATCAAAGCGTTTGGGTTTACACAGACTTATGGAGAAGCCTGTGTTTACAAGAAAGTGAGTGGGAGCTCTGTAGCATTTCTCATATTATATGTGGATGACATACTGTTGATGGGAAATGATATAGAATTCTTGGGAAGCATAAAGGCCTACTTGAACAAGTGTTTTTCAATGAAGGACCTTGGAGAAGCTTCTTATATATTAGGCATCAAGATCTATAGAGATAGATCAAGACGCCTCATTGGTCTTTCACAAAGTATGTACCTTGACAAGATATTGAAGAAGTTCAATATGGATCAGTCCAAGAAGGGGTTCTTGCCTGTATTGCAAGGTGTGCAATTGAGCACGGCTCAATGCCCGACCACGGCAGAAGATAGAGAAAAGATGAGTGTCGTCCCCTATGCCTCGGCCATAGGGTCTATTATGTATGCCATGCTGTGTACCAGACCTGATGTAAACCTTGCCGTAAGTTTGGTAGGAAGGTACCAAAGTAATCCCGGCATGGAACACTGGACAGCGGTCAAGAATATCCTGAAGTACCTGAAGAGGACTAAGGATATGTTTCTCGTTTATGGAGGTGACGAAGAGCTCGTCGTAAAGGGTTACGTCGATGCTAGCTTCGACACAGATCTGGATGACTCTAAGTCACAAACCGGATACGTGTATATTTTGAATGGTGGGGCAGTAAGCTGGCGCAGTTGCAAGCAAAGCGTTGTGGCGGGATCTACATGTGAAGCGGAATACATGACGGCCTCAGAGGCAGCACAAGAAGCAATCTGGGTGAAGGAGTTCATTACCGACCTAGGAGTTATTCCCAATGCGTCGGGCCCGATGACTCTCTTCTGTGACAACACTGGAGCTATTGCCCTTGCCAAGGAGCCCAGGTTTCACAGGAAGACCAGGCATATCAAGCGTCGCTTCAACTCCATTCGTGAAAGTGTTCAAAATGGAGACATAGATATTTGTAAAGTACATACGGACCTGAATGTAGCAGATCCATTGACTAAACCTCTCCCTAGAGCAAAACATGATCAACACCAAAACTCTATGGGTGTTCGATTCATCACAATGTAACTAGATTATTGACTCTAGTGCAAGTGGGAGACTGTTGGAAATATGCCCTAGAGGCAATATTAAAATGGTTATTATTATATTTCCTTGTTCATGATAATTGTCTATTGTTCATGCTATAATTGTGTTATCCGGAAATCGTAATACATGTGTGGATACATAGACCACAACATGTCCCTAGTGAGCCTCTAGTTGACTAGCTCAACAGATAGTCATGGTTTCCTGACTATGGACATTGGATGTCATTGATAACGGGATCACATCATTAGGAGAATGATGTGATGGACAAGACCCAATCCTAAGCATAGCACAAGATCGTGTAGTTCGTTTGCTAGAGCTTTTCCAAATGTCAAGTATCATTTCCTTAGACCATGAGATTGTGCAACTCCCGGATACCTTAGGAGTGCTTTGGGTGTGCCAAACGTCACAACGTAACTGGGTGGCTATAAAGGAGCACTACGGGTATCTCCGAAAGTGTCTGTTGGGTTGGCACGAATCGAGACTGGGATTTGTCACTCCGTATGATGGAGAGGTATCTCTGGGCCCACTCGGTAATGCATCATCATAATGAGCTCAATGTGACCAAGTGTTTGGTCACGGGATCATGCATTACGGTACGAGTAAAGTGACTTGCCGGTAACGAGATTGAACAAGGTATTGGGATACCGACGATCGAATCTCGGGCAAGTAACGTACCGATTGACAAAGGGAATTGTATACGGGATTGATTGAATCCTTGACAATGTGGTTCATCCGATGAGATCATCATGGAACATGTGGGAGCCAACATGGGTATCCAGATCCAGCTGTTGGTTATTGACCGGAGAGTCGTCTCGGTCATGTCTGCATGTCTCCCGAACCCGTAGGGTCTACACACTTAAGGTTCGGTGACGCTAGGGTTGTAGAGATATTAGTATGAGGAAATCCGAAAGTTGTTCGGAGTCCCGGATGAGATCCCGGACGTCACGAGGAGTTCCGGAATGGTCCGAAGGTGAAGAATTATATATAGGAAGTCCAGTTTCGGCCACCGGGAAAGTTTCGGGGGTCACCGGTATTGTACCGGGACCAACGGAAGGGTCCCGGGGGTCCACCGGGTGGGGCCACCTATCCCGGAGGGCCCCATGGGCTGAAGTGGGGAAGGGAACCAGCCCCTGGTGGGCTGGTGCGCCCCCCTTGGGCCTCCCCTGCGCCTAGGGTTGGAAACCCTAGGGGTGGGGGGGCGCCCCACTTGACTTGGGGGGCAAGTCCCCCCCCTTGGCCGCCGCCCCCCCTTGAGATGGATCTCTGGCGGCCGCCGCCCCCCTGGACCCCTATATAAAGAGGAGGGGAGGGAGGGCAGCAGCACCCAAGCCCCTGGCGCCTCTCTCTCCCTCCCGTGACACCTCTCCCTCTCGCTGAGCTTGGCGAAGCCCTGCCGAGATCCCCGCTGCTTCCACCACCATGCCGTCGTGCTGCTGGATCTCCAGAACCTCTCCTTCCCCCTTGCTGGATCAAGAAGGAGGAGACGTCTCTCCCAACCGTACATGTGTTGAACACGGAGGTGTCGTCCGTTCGGCGCTCGGTCATCGGTGATTTGGATCACGACGAGTACGACTCCATCAACCCCGTTCACTTGAACGCTTCCGCTCGCGATCTACAAGGGTATGTAGATGCACTCCTTCCCTCTCGTTGCTAGTAAACTCCATAGATTGATCTTGGTGATGCGTAGAAAATTTTAAATTTCTGCTACGATCCCCAACAATAATGTGATGCAACACTAGAGGTGCCACATGGAGCGTTTAACTGGTCAACTAGTCGTGTCTTGAGCAAATACAGAGTTGTACGGTGAGCCCGTGACTGTATAATAACCACAAAAAGTAAATGGTGACCGTAATGAGTGGATTCTGAAGTCCAATGTATGTACGTATCGTGCTTTCGCTTCAAATACAATGATCATCACTGTATATATCGCGAGAGGGAGATGAAACATGCGTGAATGTGCTCGGGGCTTACTTTTAGAGGACCTGGAGATAGTTTGTGTGCGTGCGTGAAAGGGGCGTAGAGGGGGGTATGCGATGGAGAGAGAGATGCTCTTTGTTTCTCTTTATTATGACTAACTTTATATATAGTATAAAAATATAGAAATTCACGGTGCGGAATAAATATCATTGTGGGCACCATGCAATGCAAGCGTTCATACTCCTCCATATAACTTTGTAATGTTGTATATATGTAGAAATTCTAAAATATTTTTTTGGCCACACTTTATTCAAAAGGAATGTTGTATGAGAAATAAATGTGAAGAGAGGGCTTTTTGATCAATGGGGTGCGTGATGTAACATGTGTGAATATGTAGTTGATGCATTTTGCAGGGCCTAGAGAGGTATGTGTGTGTATTACGTATTCGAGAGAGGCATGGATAGAGGGGCCGGCGGGGGGCGTGGGAGAGATAGCATGAGAAATAAGAGTGGTCTAGAGAGAGAGACGAATATGATGTCACGGTGAGAGATTCCCTTGAGTTTGTATATGCAAGGGGGGAGTGGATAGAGGCACCAAGAGAATATTTCTTTTGTGTGTGGTGTCTGTGTTGGTATGTGTGGGTGTGAGAAGATAACGAGGCGTGGGGGCAGAGGGTGTGTCACCGCGTGAGGTCCGGTGGGTCGAGGTGAGGCCCTTCATTCGGTTCCGTCCTGCGCCACATTGGTCGGCCCGTGACGCATTTAGGGAGACCCATGGATGACTAGTCGTACAAGACAAAGATAGCATAATTGTGAAGGACTCTATGTCCACTGACAAAGCCGGCTAGGATTTGTAACCCTAGGTTCTCGGACTAAGGTAACCCCTTTATCTCTGATATTACTATTCATCCAACCTAACTTTAAGGGGCATCGTACAGAATGCTCTGCTAGAATCATACTCGTCGATTAGGAAGAGAGGTGTGAGACAATGCGTGAGAGACAGGCCTAAAGATAATGTGCGTACAGGAGACACATAGGCAGGTCTATGTATATAGAAAGGGTTGATGGGGATTGTGTGTGTGTATGCTTGCGAGAGGAAGAGTGCTTGTGATAAAGGTTAGTGAAAACAGTCGTAAATGGTTACGAGAGGGAGGGAGGGTTATATCGAGAGCATGTGTGCGAGAAAGACACCTCGGGAGAGTGTGTGTGAGCATGTGTGAGAGACCACCGATGGAGAGTGAAACTACACGTACAAGACTGCTATACACATTGATTAAAGATATAAATTGTATCCAAATATTAGGATGGGATCATGATATTTGCAATTCGCGTAAGGAACGGTCATTGATCAATCAGACATCTAGATTCTATCGAATTTGAGCATGTGTATGTTATTATTCGACACAATTGATCCACATAGTTAGTATTTTGAACTCCAGACAATGCATCGCTTTAGCAATCGAATATAAACGTGAGTATAGTTCATGTTGTGTGTGTAAAGCACATTACACATACGAAAGTTACACAATGAACTTTATAAATAGCTACCTATAAACTAGCATACATTTGAATTCAACTTAAGGTGGTTTGAAAAAATCGAATTCAACATGAAGTCCATTCAATTATTTGAATTTGATATCACGGCATTTGTAAATCATACCTAAATTATGGGGGCACCAATCTTTGCTCTGATTGTGTACATAATAGCATATGTAGTCGTGTACAAAATAGATTCAAATTTAGCTCCTCCATTCCAAAATAATCGTAGTTATAGGATTTTCAAGTGTCAAAATTTCATAAAGAAGCAGATAATTTAATGAGGTTTTTAAACATACAAGGTCAAATTTAACATTGTCTATTTAGGCCAATCCTCAAAGTTCAAGAGTACTCTAAACGTGAATGCTTTTGTTTCAAAATTTCGAACGAAGCGCCAAAAGAGCCTCTACTCGCCCGAAACCGTGTGAGACCAATGTTTGGTAGTACAAGGAAATTACTTTTCTAATAACTCCGTCCCGTGAAACCTACCGGCCCGACGTCCAAAGGTCTAAACCGGGGTAGGTTTGTAGCTTCATCTAGACACCACGCAACCGGCTCCGAAAAACATTCATACACAATGGTCACCTATGCACACATGCACGCGGCCGAAATCGCTCCCGTCCACTATTTGGGACACCTGGGATTACCATCCTACCCCCGACCCGCAGCAGGTCTGAAATTTAAGAGGGGGGCAAAGTTTGTACTTTCCCCAAATTTCAAACAAGCGCGTCCCATCTTTTGTTCAAAAAAGCCAAAAACAAGCGCGTCCCAGACCGAAACATGGTTCTCCCCCCTCCCCCCCCCCCCCCCGCCCACCTGTCCGATTCCCCATTCACACCCCGTGGGCGCAAAAACTACCTCTCCACCAGCCGCGAAACCGCGGCGTCCTCCGTCCACCACCCCATTCCACCCATCAACCGCCGCCCTCCTCCATCACGCCGGAGCCGATACCCTGACGTCGTCGTCCACCGCATCCTCAACCACAATGCCCTCCACGGCTAGTAGTTGAAGCCGAGGCCGAGCCGTCCGTACCCGAGCCAGTTCAACCACGTCGTCCTGTGCCTCACCGCTGCCGCTCCAACTTCACCACCCTCCACCGCACCGGAGCTGTTCCTGCTACGCCGTCCTTCGCCGCCTCGGATCTGCTTCCCCTCCACCGACATACGGCCACAGCAACATAGTCAACAATTTGGCCATGGGTTCGTCCAAGCCTGCACCCTCTAGAACATAGGTTTCCCCGGGAAGAAGAATATCGGCGCGACATGTGGAGGCGACCACACCGGCAACCGAAAATGGTACTCCTCTTCCTTTATTCGTGCAAATCTTACGTGTCTGCTTGCACGGTATTCATCCCAGAGAAGACACTAGTTGACCGGTTCTTGATACTAGATGTTCCTAGTAACTCGCGATGCACAAGGTTTCTCCTCATATGCTATTTCACCTTAGCTAGAGTTCCATCGCCCCTCTGAATTTCAATTCCTGGTCAGTTGATTCCCAATTAACGGAAGCATTCCCTGGCGTAACAGGCGCTAGTCCGCCTATTACGCCGAGGAAGCAGTGCCTCGGTGTTTATCTTAGGGGCGTGTGGGGCCTAGAGCTACTGGCGCCCGATCTGGAGGTCGGCCGGGATTAAAGGGATGGCCTAGGGGCGCTGCCAAGCACGGCGGTGGTGTGAGGTCGAGGGGAGGGCGGGGCGGCGGAGGCAGGGGTCTGGGCCGGTTGTCGCTGGCGGTTCGAGAAAGATCGTCAACGGTGACTGGCGGGAGGTAGACGAAGGCCATCTGCCCGTTCCTTATAGATCGGACGGTTCATTAAAAAAATCGAATGACCTATTTATTTTCAGTCGACTGTTATCTTGATATGACCACATGTGGTGGTGTGCTGGAGGAGTACCTGCATTTCCTATGCTCGTATATTACAAAATCATACGGAGTAGAATCTAATTTTGTTTGCCATGCAATGTTGTAGAGCTATCATATGTCTCCGGTCATTTATTTTTCAGCCACCTGCTATCTGCTACTTTTACAGTGCACTAGTTCTGCACACACTTCACCCATACTCTCACTATTGTGTTTTTATGCAAGGGTATTTCAGACTCTGCTGCTATGAGAGAAGCAAAAAAGAAAAGAGAGAAGTCGCTCCAGGGTCGTACGCAGATAGGCCAGACACGTTTCAGCCTTATAATAGGTGCAGTGTCAGCAGATGGAGACGGTAAATGTAGCTCTGGAGTTGATGACCTCGCTCGCAATGAACCACCATCCCAGGTGCTTGCTTTAACTTCGCGGTGTCATATGTGGTTGCATGTTCCATATGGTGTCTAACTTGTATTCGAAAGGCCGAAGTCGGTCTTTATTAAGATAAGGAAAGATATTTTTTACATGAACCACCATCTCGTGAGCACCAGAAGACAAATAGCTAGTCAGGGCACTGGCCGAGCCAGTGATAAGCCCAGCAAAGAGAGGCATCACCTGGAAGCCAACTAAAAAGCCGCGATGGTGGCGAAGCAGCCCGCCTCCCACCAGGCTCTCAGGTCCTAGATGATCATGCTCACCACTCCAGCTAGATGTCTAGCTTGTATTGCTTCCAATTTGGTAAATTGCATCTGCTTAGCTTACACATTATATCTTTGAATATGACATGCCTTTCTGTTTTTGGTACATACTAGTACATCTGTGTATTAACCATGTTCTTACATCAAACTAATGTTCTTGTGTATCCCTCATCAATCACTTATGATGAGGCAGTCAGGCAAGTGGATTACTCCTCATTTAAAGAATGCAGAGTCGGCCTCCCGACATGATTCTCAAGAAAAAACAAGGCTAGATGAAGATAGTGAGTGTAGCTCTGTAGTTGATTACCGCATTTCCCCTACACTAGCATCGCAGGTGCTTGCTCTAACTTGGCAGCGTGGTATGTGGTTGCATGTTGCATATGGTGTCTAGATTATAATTCTTCCAATCTGGTTAAACTGCATGTGCTATTCTGCTTAGCTTATACATTATACCTGTTAATGTGACATGCCTTCCTGTATTTAGTACATAGTACATCTGTCTATTAAGCATGTCCTTACATAAAACTATTGTTTTTTTGTATCCCGCGTCAATCAATATGACGAGATACCTTTAGTATATGCAGTGCGATATTAGTTGCATCTTTCATATGATTTATAGCATGCGCTGCTTCTAATTTGTTGAAATTCCATTTATGATGGGACGCTTTTAACTTGGCAGAGTCATATTGGTTGCATCTTTCATGTGGTGTCTAGCTTGCATTGCTTCTTATTTGTTGGAATGGTTTCTGCTTAGTTTACACAAACAGTTGTGAACATGCCATGTCGTCCTGTTTTTCGTACATATTCCATCCTGGTATCATGTGTTTGCCTTACTTCAAAGTAATTATTGTCAGTATCATGCATGAATGAGTTCTGAAGAGAGAATTTTATTGCTTTTTCTTGTCGGTTTTACTTGACAATTCAAAATCAATAAAGCGGAAGGAAGTTAGCAAGGCAGCGGATAAAGGAGCTCCTTCCAAACGGAGGGCCTCTATAGTTTCTACTCCTCCATCCCCCCAAGATGATTTCCAAGACAACACATGCATAGACACTCAACATAGCTGTGTTTATGATGAGCACGTCTCCCCTAGTGCACCATCACCGGTGCTCCCTCTAACTTGGCAATGTTATATGTGGTTGCATGTTATGTGTGATGTCTAGCTTGTATTTCTTCTAATTTTGTTGAATTCCATCTGCTTACTTTACACATTATACTTGAATAAGACATGTGTTCCTGTTTCTAGAACATATAATATCTGTCTATCACACCATGTTCTTACATCAAATTACTACTGTTGTGTAACCTGCAACAATCACTTATCATAAGACACGTTTGACTTCAGAGTGTGATATAGGTTACATCTCGCATTCTTTTCTAGCTTGTACTACTAATTTGTTGAAATGGCACTTATGACGAGAAAGTTTTAACTTGGTAGAGTCATATTCGTTGCATCTTTCATATGGTGTCTAGCTTTCATTGCTTCTAATTTGTTGAAATGCCTTCTCCTTAGTTTACACATCATAAGCTGTGAATATGCAATGGCACTAATGACGCGAGACCTTTAACTTGATAGTGTGATGTTGTTTGCATCTTGCATATGATTTATTTCTTGTACTGCTTCACATTTGTTTAAACGGTATTTATGATGAGACACTGTTAACTTGGCAGAGCGATATTTGTAGCATCTTTCATATGGTGTCTACCTTCCATTGCATTACTTCTAATTTAGTGAAATGTCTTCTGCTTAGTTTACACATCATAGTTCTGGTTATCTCATGCCATCATGTTTTTCTTACATATTACATCCTCCTATCATGTGGTTGTCTAACATCAAAGTTCAGTTCATCTGTATCACGCATCAATTTGTTCTGAAGAGCTAAATTGTTATTCATTTTCCTTGTCGACTTGACTTAACATGGCACAGAGAAAGAGGAAGCAAGATAGAACGATAGGGAAAGGGAAGTGGAAGAATCCTGCAGATTCTACTGGTACTGATGGTGCAATAGAAGGTCAAAGTCCAGCGGAAAATTGTACTGACAGGGTATCCCGTGCTAAATAAGCTACAGAACAAGCCAAACAGAAACAAATAGCTGCCACCAAACAAGCAGAGACAACCCTAGTTGTTGCAACACCTTCCACAGTACCACCAGCTGCATGATTTACTCGTTGGTCAACTCAGCTAGCAGCACGTTCCCAAGCTCCCTTGCCACCTGACACTACTTCCGAAGCACTCTTGACACAAGATGAGTTGGCAAGATCAGATGAACTTTGTGAGCTTCAACAGCAAGAAGGTAGTTGCTGGAGTCAAGTTACAGTTGCATGCTTCTTTATATGTAGTCTCACAGTTTGATGTACACTAACACTTCCTATGTTTGTTGTTGGACTAGTACCTAGGCGCAAGAGGAAACAAACATCAGGGATAATGCTTGATAGGTTAACTAAATCTAGAGGAGGAAGAATGGAGATCCGTTTTGAGGCAGGTTTAAAAAGGCCACGTGATGCTACAGAGTCAGCCAAGTTAGTATCAGAGGCAGCGGTTGCTGTTAGGTGTCATGTACGTATCCTCCCAACATGGATTCAGTACAGGAATGACAAAGATGAAACCCAGTTCAACACCTTCCTCGGCCATTTATCTGTAAGTATGGTTATGTATGGAAACTAGTAATATCGTCTTGCTCTGTCCAATACTTTCTAGGTTGCTGATAATGAGACTCCCATAATTTTCAACAGATGAGGTTCAAGTTGGATAGCCAAGATGATGCAACTAGACAAACTTGCACCCATGTTTTCAAGTCTGCTCTGCGACAGTATCGGTATAACTTGAGGAAAACTCACTTTGAAGGCAAGGCTAACAGTGAACTTGCCCAAACATCTCCAGTGGAAAATATATCTGATGAAGACTGGAGAGGCCTCGTTAAAACACTGGTTCGATCCGAAGTATTAGGTACATTATATATATGTGATCAGATCACATGTTGAAGTCCTATTTACGCATGTGCCACACAAGTCTATCTTCTTGTAGGTGAACTGTTCAAAGAACAAGGCCAGCCGTACGAAAGTGAAATTCCAACAGACGACAGGATCTCGTAGCTATATTGCACACTGCGAGGCTCTTGTAATTAGCTGTTGTTTCACTCTTTTCGTTGTACCATATTATCAGATCTATATTGAGTTGTTCCAAATGGAGAGGAAAGCCCGTAAGGACCAAAAAGTACCTGAACCAAATGCTGTGGAAATCTTCAAGGACCGTCACACCAGCAAGAAGAAGGGCATGACTACACCAGCCAAAGCCGCTGTTGTAAGTCCTTAATCCTCATGCCTTTTAACTACTACTTACTTTGACTTGTGCCTTGAACTGCATGGTTTGCAGCCAATGTCTATTACTCTTTTCAATTTTATACACAATTGTCTTAGTGTATCATTGCACCTTACAAGGTTTAAAAGAGAGGAGTGATGTTCCTTTAATCTTGACCTGTAATCTAGTTCTGTGCCGGAATTGCCCAAGAACGTTACAATTGCGTGTTTGTCTGTTCTCAGTTGTTTTGTGATATGAATGATGTCATACTATGCTTACCATATTATAAACTTCGTCTCTTTATCCTTAGCCCTCAATACAATGTGAAGAAATAGACAATACATTAGCGATGGTACATGGTCATATGTTTGGAACCTGGTTTTGTATGTACTTTGCAATAAAATAGAACTATTATTTTACATGGGTTCACCATAATAAGTTCTGTATATAGACCAAAGCTATTTTGTTTGGTTTTGCTGCCTCCTTAATATCTTCTGTTCTGGTACTACTAATGTAAAACCTCAACTTTTCAGCGAGCTATGGAAAAACTGGTGGAACTGCCACCTTCTGAAGGTGGCAAGGAAACTATAACCGCAATGTCAGCTCTTGCTGCAGTGGGTCAGTACCTGTCCACTAATAGTGCCAAAAGCACGTTCCTATGTAATACTGGCTTGGTTGTTAAGGCAATCTCGTCCAAACTGCCTCATGATCAAGATATGCAAGCTCAAAACAATGTTGTATCTGCGCTCCAGACACAAGTCCATTCCCTAACAGAGACCCTTTTTGAAACAAGGAGAGACATTGTTCGATGTTGTCAAGATATGCATGGTTTTGAAACCAGACTATCAAACATTTGCTATGTTGTTCAAGAGCCTAGGAGAACTGAAGGCGAAGGTTATGGTGCTCCATCGGACAATACAGCATGAAAACGTAACAGTCAGGTCAAATGAACTGAGCTTCTGAACATTTGGTGGTGCATTTATCTGCTAGACTGTGAACTTTTATGCCAACCTTCCTTTTGTATAGTGTAGGGTGTTCCCTGTATTTGCACTGGTGGCGAACTTTGATGCCCAGTGGATGTAATATGTGTAATAGCCGTTATAGCCTAGCGTAAGTTGCTTGCTTATTTATTTCCTTATTGTCTTGTTTATTTGTTTTCTTGTAGTCAGTGCAGTTCTTCCGCGGTTTGCTAGTGGCCGCAATAACCTATTTTTTAAAACTAGGCCACATTAACCATGGGCTACATATTTACTGTAGTTAACATGGGCCTCCTACGGGTCGTAGAAACAATGGACCTTCTAAGGGCCGTAGAAACAACGGGCCTTCTACGGGGCATAGAAACAATGGGCCTTATACGGGCCGTAGACACAATTGGCCTTCTACGGGCCGTATCATCAATGGGCCTTCTACGGGCCGTATGATCGGTTGGCCAAACATGGGCCAATAACAGACCACATTATGGCCGTAAATGGGCTAGAGTTGAAATCGTCCGTTCATGGGCCGACCGTAATGGGCCATCGTTAATCGGCCATATTTGATGACGCTATGAAAACAGCCCAACGTATTAACGGGTCATACACGAGCCGGCTGTAACCACGGGCTGAATTTGGCCCACAAGCAGAAAATGGCGGTAACGGGCCGTAAGTAAACGAATGCTGGAAATGAGCCCAAGAATAAATGGGCCCTGAGAAAGCCGAAAGATAACATGGGCTGGAAACGGCCCAACTGAATAATGGGCCGTTAATGGGTATAAAGTGATACACTGTTCATTACGAGCCAGTTTTACCACGGGCCGTTAATGGGTATAAAGTGATACACTGTTCATTACGGGCCAGTTTTACCACGGGCCGTTAATGGGCCGAAGTTACTAAGGGCCTCATATGGGCTGAAAGACGTCATGGGCCATACATGGGCCGGAAGTTAAAACGGGCTAGAATTATATTGGACGGCCCAGGTGACGCTACTAGGCCTAATTCGGATAGGACGTAAACGGGCCCTAGGTTAGCGGGCTGTAAATGGGCTATATGCGAACAGGCCGTTAACAGGCTTGCCTTGGGCCGGCCCGCCACCTTTTGACCAAGTCAAACGGGCCGGCCTTTTCACAGGAATGGGCCTCTGTTGGGCCGTGCCACGTGTTGATGTATCATAGGCGCTTTGGGTCCAATGAGTAGATGACATCTGTCCCAACGGTGAGCCGACACATGTTTCCTCCAGCCAATGATGATTTTACACGTGGAAAATCCCCATTGGTCGGGGCTGTTAACGGGTTATCGGATCCAAAACCGGACCCGATAGCTTAATGGCGTTCCATTACGGTGGATGCCACGTGTCGGTCACCCTTGACGAAAGCACTTCTGTGACACGCGATTTATCGTCATGGAAGTGGACACTTCCGTGATGATAATTTTGGTAATGTCATGGAACACTTCTACGACGGCACAGGTATGACTATCTTGATTCTGTCATAAATTTGTCATGGATGTACATGCATGACAAAAAACGTGACCTACTGTGACAAACACGTATCATCATGGAAGTGTATTTTTTTGTAGTGCTCCTGTTATTTTCTGGCGACGGCATCCTCACACCGCAGCCGAACCAGTCAACCCTCTTACTCCCCTCCGTCTGGGCATCCACTGCCATGTGTTCCCCGGCTCTGCATCGTTCCCTTCCTAGACTCGCCGCCATCCGCAGCCTTGGTGCTCTTGGTGCGGCGTGGTCAACGTGGTCAACAAATGACAGCCATCGAAAGACGACAGTACATGGTGACGCTGACAGCTGGACCCACCAGCTACATCTTCGAAAGCAAGGAAGTGCCTCCTTATTACGCGCAAAAAATATGATTCCTCCCCCCTGACAGTTGGGACCCACCAGCTATATCTTCGCACGCTAAGAAGTGCCTCCTTATCCTCCGTGACAGCTATATCGTCGAAGCATACGTAGCATTATCTGTCTGGTCGCAAACGTGTACGTAGTGTTGTCGTAGTATAGTCTGGCCCCTACGTAGCAGTCCACATAGTCCCATCTAAATTGAGTACACGTACGTACAACCATGCTGCAAAAAATATGGGCACATACATACATATAGCCGGGGTCTCGAACTCGTACTCAAGCATACATGCAGCCAGGGCTCATGTACATGGATAGGCAACGGATGGCAGCAACGGCCTCCTGTTCATCGATAGCTAGCCGGCTGGGTTGGAACGAAGGAAACAGCGTTGTGTTCACCGGGAGCCAATCGACTGGGTCGGAATGCGTCATGTTCATCGGGAGTGAAGCCACTGGGTCAGAACATGTGTTGTTCATCAGGAGCCAACCGGCTTGGACAGAATAGCCGAAACGGGGTCTGGCGTACCACAAAACAAATGGCCTTTTATTCGACCGCCTACAGTCGAAACGAGGTCCTATTGATCGGGAGGGGTCCGGCGTACCGCAAAACGGAGGAAACGGACTTCCGTTCGAGCGCCTACGGTCGAAATGGGGTCCTGTTGATCGGGAGGGGTCTGGCGTACCGCAAAACAGAGGAAACAGACTTCTCTTCGACTGCCTACTGTCAAAACGGGGTCTTGTTCATCATGAGGGGTGTGGCGTACTGCAAAACGATACTCCATGGGCTACTATTCATCCAGCCTCCACGGGGTACTGTTCATCCACCGTCGTCCTCCAGGCTCCACCGGCTAATATTCATAGAGTCTCCACGGGGTAATGTTCATCCACCCCCAACCGGCTGGGGTGTAGCGGCCTCCTCGGGGTCCTGTTCATCCAGCGGCAACTGCCTACTACCACGGGGTCCTGTTCATCCAACCCCCACCGGGAACTGTTCATCCAGAGCTAACCAACCGGCTCGACTCGCCACGTCTCGACTCGTTTTACGTACTAGCCGCAAGGTAGAAATGGTCACTGTTCATCGAGAGCCAACCCAACACCGTCTGGCTACGTCTCTCACGGGCAAGATTTAAAATATCGGATATCGGGTTCGTATCGGTTTGGCTTTGACATATCGGATGTCGTATGACGGGTGATATATCGGAGAAAACATGTCTAGCTTTTTTTTCATTATTCTTGTTCAAAACAATTATGTTTAGTAAAAGAAAATGTATGATGTCAATGATTTAAGATAACACTTTTAGATTCCTAGTTTATTAACTTGTTGATTAAGAAATTATTAATGAAATATTCACAAAATCCTTACTCTATGATTAGAAACAGTACAACATATGTGCATTTGTACAAAACATTTTGCATGACTTTGATAATATATAGTCAGGTTGTAAATGCATAACCTTATTTTATTGCTTTCTAATCAAGAATTGTTGTGATCTATGTATACTTCTATATCGGTGGACATATCGGGCAAGATGTCGGTCATATCGGTCGATATTTCAGTCCCTATCGGATGATATGTTGGAAAATGATATTTACCAAATCATATGTTAAGTTTATATCGGTAGGGCCCCAAAAGTGATATATCGGTCGTATCAGCCTAGATTTAAAAGCTTGCTCGCGGGGGCTCGATCGGCTTCAGTAAGCAGCAGCAGCGATCGATCACTCGGGTTCAGTTAGCAGCAGCAGCAGTGAAAGAATCACGATCGGGTTCAGTCAGCAGTGAATGAATCGCTCGGGTTCAGTTAACAGCCAAGGGATCGATCGCTCGATCGGGTTCAGTAACGTAGCTAGTGCGATCGCTCGGGTTCAGTTAGCCAACGCCCTTGCACACACGCGCGTATGAGAGAAACATGCAAACGACAGTGCATCGCTCGGCACCGACCACCCACCGTAACCGGGAACTCCCCGATATTTTCCTCGCCCTCGTTTCTACCATGATTTTTAACATCATGGACGGCCCAAAGAATGTCATGCAGGTGCGTCTCCGGCCCGCCCAGGACAAAAAGCCCAATTTTTTCAGGATTTTTTGTCATAGAAGTAGGAGCCCACCACATCTATGATGATACATGTTTTTGTCACGATTATCGTCATAGAAGTGTCATAAGCATGACAGGGAAAAAATTTGTTTCGCCCATAATGTCACGGATGTGTCTATTTTTTGTAGTGATGCCATGTGTTGGTTACCCTTGTCGAAAGCACTTCCATGACGTGTCATTTATCATCATGGAAGTGGACATTTTTGTGATGATAATTTGAGTATTGTCATGGAACACTTCTACGACAGCACATGTATGACTATCTTGATTTTGTCATAAAATTGTCATGGATGTACATGCATGATAGAAAACGTGACCTACTGTGACAAACACGTATCATCATGGAACTATTTTTTTGTAGTGTATGACGTTGGAAGAACGATCATATTGAATGGCCCCAATACTTGTCTGTTAAACTTTGTGATTATATCGTCTGAAATCATCTGTTATAAGACGGAGTGTTATCATGTGTTTTAGTTCCTCAGACCATGAGAGTATCTCGGTCACTTCGTACCAAACGATGGGCATTGGGGTTGCTCAAACTTCATCTGTAACAAGGTGATCATAATGACAACTTGTAGGTTCACCGGCAAGTTTGACAAGTGACCAGATAGCTCGAGACTGGGATTTGCTGCTCTGATGATGGAGAGATATTCTTAGGGGCCCTCTCGGTGTGACATCATCCATCATCGTCTAGCCAAACACATGTGACTGCATCACGGGGATGCCAGAACACATCAACGAGAAAGAAGAACAAAACCGGCAACGGGAGCAATAGTATAGTGAGCATGGTGATGACAAAGGAGGATACTGATGCACACCGGGTTTTGTAAAGTATCACGAAGCAAAGGGAACATCACAAGATAACCAAAGGTTCACTCGAATATCATTCATGTAATCATAGGGACCGATATGGATGTCCACGGTTCTGCTATCGGTCATTGAACAAAGGTATTCTGGTTCATGTCTATGATTTACCGAACCTATGGGGTCACAAGCTTAAGGTAATCATGATCTACTAAGTGTTAGTAGTGCCAGAGTGATGAGAATATATTTGTAAAATTGTTTCATTAATATCTGGAATAGTTCCGAGAGGTTTTGGAAGTGTTTCGGGGTCACCAGAAGGGCTTCGGTGAATATCGAGTAATACGGGGTATTATCTATTAATAATATATAGATGGAAAATGTTTTTGGGGATGTTAATTTATATATATAATGCTCTGAAAATGTTTAGAACAAATATATATTTAATTTAATATCAATGGGCCTAATAAGGCCAAGAGATGGAAGGCAACTTGGGCCACAAGGGCCCAAGTTGGACGGCGCCCCCGCGTTCCTTGACGCGGGGGGGGGGAGGGTTGGACAAGGGGAGGTATGCTAATTCCCTCTCCCTAGGCCAGAGCCCCAAGGGGGACTTTCCCTCTTTGGTGGTTGCCCTCTCTTCCTCCTCCAACCTATATATACTAGAGGATTTCCACCCTATGAGACACAAGTTTTGCAGCCTCCTCTAGTTGATCTAGTTCTTGTTGGTCCTAGTTGATCAATTAGATCTAGCCCTAGCCACCTCTAATACTCATAATTATAAGCTCCGTATGGTTCTAATCACCACCCTCTAATTCTCCGGCGATCATTAGCTCTGGACGGTGAAGCACTGCCGGATCGTGAAGACCGTACGCTTGCAACAAAGTAGAGAGGCCATAATTTCGGTCTTCCATTCGAGGGCGGTTCACAGGATCGTCATCGATGTTCGAGAGACTCCAAGTATGATCTACACCAACTCGTCTACTTCCGCTGCACTCCGGAGTGGGTAACGATGGTTGATCCAAACCTGTGATGCATCTTCATATTGTTCCTGGGTGTTCATATGGCGTTTTTTTTGTTTTCTACTATGTTTCCAAACAAATCATATTAATAAAACCAAAAATACCATGATGCAATTTATTTACTTTAATTTTGTTTTACAATTTATCAATGTGCCTATAAAAGATGTGATCCTTGCAAGTAGCGAGTTCAAGGGGATTGACAACCCTCTTGCCCGCGTGATGTCTGCTAGACTACGTTGGTATTTCCCCAAAGAGGAAGGCATGATGCAAGCATAGCGACGGTAGGTATTTCCCTCAGTGATGAGACCAAGGTTATCGAACTAGTAGGAGAACCAAGCAACACTACATAAACAGCACCTGCACACAAATAACAAATGCTCGCAACCCGACGTGTTAAAGGGGTCGTCAATCCCTTTCGGGTAACGGCGCCAGAAATTGGCAAACGGACATGAGAGAGTTGTAATAATTTGATAGATCAAATGCCAAATAAAATAAAGTGCAGCAAGGTATTTTTGTATTTTTAGTTTAATAGATCTGAAAATAAAAGCAAATAAAATAGATCGCAAAGGCAAATATATTAAAGAAGAGACCCAGGGGCCGTAGATTTCTCTAGTGGCTTCTCTCTAGAAAAATAGCACACGGTGGGTAAACAAATTACTCTTGGGCAATTGATAGAACTTCAAATAATCATGACGATATCCAGGCAATGATCATTATATAGGCATCACGTCCAAGATTAGTAGACCGACACCAGCCTGCATCTACTACTATTACTTCACACATCGACCGCTCTCTAGCATGCATCTAGTGTATTAAATTCATGAAGAAACGGAGTAATGCAATAAGAACGATGACATGATGTAGACAAGATCTATTTATGTAGAAATAGACCCCTTCTTGTTATCTTTAATAGCAACGATACAAACGTGTCGGTTCCCCTTCTGTCACTGGGATCAAGCACCGTAAGATCGAACCCATCACAAAGCACATCTTTCCATTGCAAGATAAATAGATCAAGTTGGCCAAACAAAATCCAAATACTAGAGAAGAAATACGAGGCTATAAGCAATCATGCATATAAGAGATCAAAGAAGACTCAAATAACTTTCATGGATAACAAGATAGATCTGATCATAAACTCAAAGTTCATCTGATCCCAACAAACACACCGCAAAGAGAGTTAAATCATATGGATCTCCAGGAGACCATTGTATTGAGAATCAAACGAGAGAGAGGAAGCCATCTAGCTACTAACTACAGACATGTAGGTCTACAAGAGAGTACTCACGCATCGTCGAAGAGGCACCAATGGGCATGATGAACCCCTCCGTGATGGTGTCTAGATTGGATCTGGTGGTTCTGGACTCTGCGGCGGCTGGAATTGATTTTCGTCGCCTCTCCTAGGGTTTCTGGAATATTGGGGTATTTATAGAGCAAAGAGTCAGTTCGGGAGGCACCCGAGGTGGGCACAACCCACTAGGGCGCGCCTGGACCTCCAAGCGCGCCCTGGTGGGTTGTGCTCCCCTCGGAGCACCCCTAGGTGCTTCTCCGGCCCACTGGATGTCTTCTGGTCCAAAAAAATCCACAAAATGTTTCGCTGTGTTTGGACTCCGTTTGGTATTGATTTCCTGCGATGTAAAAAACATGCAGAAAACAGCAACTGGCACTTGGCACTATGTCAATAGGTTAGTACCAATAAATGATATAAAATGACTATAAACTGATTATAAAACATCCAAGTATGATAATATAACAGCATGGAACAATAAAAAAATTATAGATATGTTGGAGACACGTATCAGCATCCCCAAGCTTAATTCATGCTCGTCGTCGAGAAGGTAAATGATAAAAACAGAATTTTTGATGTGGAATGCTGCCTAACATGTCATCTCATATTCTTCTCTTTATAGCATGGACATTTGGACTTTTATATTGTTCAAAGCAATAGTGTAGTTTGGACATGAGACTTAAATACTCAAGCATATCAACAAGCAACCATGTCTTTCAAAATATCAACGCTAAAATAAGTTATCCCTAGCCTATCATGCTCAATCATTGATCCATTCATGAAACGCACTCGCATATTAGCTACACCCAATGCTCAAGTATGATCATAGTGCCCCCTAGTTGGTGCTTTATAAGAGAAGATGGAGACTCAAATTAAAAAAATTGCATAAAGTAACAGAAAGGCCCTTCGCAGAGGGAAGTAGGGATTTGTAGAGGTGCTAGAGCTCAAAGCGAAAACTGGGAGATAAAAACATTTTGAGAGGCATACTTTTCCCACAAACGAAAATGACTTAGAGCTCCCAACACTTTCCATGCTAGATATATCATAGGCGGTTCCCAAACAAAAAATAAATTTTATTCCTTTTTGAACCATACTTTCACTTTCCATGGCTAACCGTATCCACGGGAGCCCTCCATACCAACACTTTCCAAGGAATTTATTATTTTACAACATAAAGTAAATTCATTTTTCATTTCGGGACTGGGCATCCCTAATACCTTTTCCTTACTCTCGTGCAATGACAAGTGAATAAACACTCATCATGAGAATAACACATCTAGCATGGAAAATATTAGCCTCCCCTCACCGCCTTGCGAGCGGTACGAGCACACAAAAGAGAAATTTATTTTGAAAATTAGAGTTGGCATATACAAATTTGCTTCGAATGGCAAAATAATACCGCATATAGGTAGGTATAGTGGACTCATATGGCAAAACTGGTTTAAAGGATTTTGGATGCACAAGTAGTGATCATACTTAGTGCAAAATGAAGGCTAGCAAAAGATTGAGAAGCGACCAACCAAGAAACGAATAATCTCAAAAGCGAGCATTGAACATAATTAACATTGAATAATGCACCACAAGTAGGATGTAATACATTGCATGACTATTGACTTTCGTGCTTGCATAGGGAATCACAAACCTTAACACCAATATTCTTACTAAAGCATAATTACTCATCAACATGACTCACATATCACATCATCATATCTCAAAACTATTACAAAGAATCAAGTTTATTTTTTCCAATTATCTTCATGAAAGTTTTTATTATATCCTCCTTGGATATCTATCACTTTGGAACTAGTTTCATATGTTGCTTTTAATTAAGCTCAAACAAATATAAGTGGAGATCATGAGCATAATATTTCTTTCTCTCAAATTAATTTAAGTGAAGAAAGAGAGAATTTCTTGAAAATTTTACCAACTCTCAAATAAATCTAAGTGAAGCAAGAGAGCATTTCTTCAAAAATACTAAAGTGCACCATGCTCAAAAGGATATAAGTGAAGTACTAGAGCAATTCCATAGCTCATAAAGATTTAAGTGAAGCAAAGAGAGCAATTCTAACAAGTCATGGCATAATTTTGGCTCTCTCAAATAGGTTTGTCAAGCAAGGAATCGAGACTTAAAACACAAAGCAAAACAAGCAGAGACTCATATCATACAAGACGCTTCAAGCAAAACTCATAGTATGTGACGAACAAAAATATAGCTTCGAGTAAAATACCGATAGTCGTTAGAAGAAAGAGGGGATGCCACTCGGGGCATCCCCAAGCTTAGGTGCTTGCTTCTCTTTGGATGATAGCTTGGGATGCCATGGGCATCCCCAAGCTTAGGCTCCTCTTACTCCTTATTCCATCATCCATCGTAACATCACCCAAAACGTAAAAACTTCAATCACACAAAACTCAACAAAACCTTCATGAGATCCGTTAGTATAAGAAAATAAATCACTACCATAAGTAATGTTGCAACCCATTCATATTTTATTATTGCATTATATCTATTGTATTCCAACTTTTCTATGGCAAAACTCTTCAAAGAAAACCATAGAATCATCAAAACAAGCACACAACGCAAAGAAAACAGAATCTGTCAAAAACAGAACAGTCTATAGTAATCTGGATATTTCGAATACTTCTGAAACTCCAAAAATCCTGAGAAATTAGGACGGCCTCAGCAATTTGTATATCAATCTACTGTAAAAAAAATCAGAATTTTTTGTCGCTTCTGTGATTTTTAAAAATTGTAACTCTGGACGCAAAAGTTCCTATTTTTCAGCAAGATCAAACAACTATCACCCAAGAAGATGCTAAAGGCTTTACTTGCCACAAACACTAATTAATACACAAAAAACACAATCATATAACAGTAGCATAATTGTGCAAACACTCAAGAACAGAAAGCAAAAAGCAAAAAATAAATTTTATTCATTGGGTTGCCTCCCAATAAGCGTTATTGTTTCACACCCCTAGCTAGGCATAGAGCACGGATCTAAGTTTTGTCATCCTTGTCCAACTCTTCAATCAAACACTTAGAATTCTTCAAAGATTTAGCATAAATATTTTCAATGACAATACTCCTAGGAACAAATTTAAAGAATTAATTCTTGCCTAAGGGATCTCTTATAACTTCAACAAAATCTGGGTGGATACTAATCATCTTAAGATCTTCTTTACTGTTATTACTAGAAGTAGCACCCTTGTTCTTAGTAACTTGACTAATCTTGCCAATCTTTACGGGAGTTTTTTCAATAGTTTATCAATCCGAGATGGGCTTTCTTCAATTCTTTCATGAATTACGGTCCCCTTTTCTTTTAACAACTTAAAAACTTCTCCCGCTTTTGACCCAATATTAGTAGCAAAATTGTATCATTTTGTCCAAGTTTTCAATATGCTCTTCAGTAAGCATTTTTGATGACCCACAAGTATAGGGGATCAATTGTAGCTCTTTTAGATAAGTAAGAGTGTCGAACCCAACGAGGAGAAGAAGGAAATGACAAGTAGTTTTCAGTAAGGTAGTGTCTGCAAGTGCTGAAATTGTAAGTAGCGGAGTAGTTTGATAGCAAGATAATTTGTAACGAGCAACTAACGATAGTAGTAACAAAAGTGCACCAAGGTAGCCCAATCCTTTTGAGGCAAAGGACAGTCCAAAACGGTCTCTTATGATAAGCAAAGCATTCTTGAGGGTACACGGGAATTTCATCTAGTCACTTTCACCATGTTGGTTCGATTTGTGTTCGCTACATTGATAATTTGATATGCGGGTGGACCGGTGCTTAGGTGTTGTTCTTACTTGAACAAACCTCCTACTTATGATTAACCCTCCCGCAAGCATCCGCAACTATGAGAAAAGTATTAAGAATAAATTCTAACCATAGCATTAAACTTTGGGATCCAATCGGTCCCTTACGGAATAGCGCATAAACTGGGGTTTAAGTTTCTGTCACTCTCGCAACCCACCATCTAATTGCTACTCCAAAATGCATTTCCTTAGGCCCAAATACGGTGAAGTGTCATGTAGTCGACGTTCACATGACAGCACTAAGGGAATCACAACATACATACTATCAAAATATCAAACACATATCAAGTTCACATGATTACTTGCAACATGATTTCTCCCATGACCTCAAGAACAAAAGTGACTACTCACAAATAATAAACATGCTCATGATCAGAGGAGTATTAAATATCATATTGGATCTGAACATAGAATCTTCCACCAAATAAACCATATAGTAATCAACTACAAGATGTAATCAACACTACTAGTCACCCACAAGCACCAATCTATAGTTCCGGTAACAAGATTGAACACAAGAGATGAACTAGGGTTTGAGATGAGATGGTGCTGTTGAACATGGTCATGGAGATTGCCCTCCCCAAGATGGGACAGTTGTTGGTGATTATGATGACGATGATTTCCCCCTCCGGGAGGGAAGTTCCCTCGGCGGAATCGCTCCGCCGGAGGGCAAAAGTGCTCCTGCCCAAGTTCCGCCTCGAGGCAGCGGCGCTTCGTCCTGAAAGTCCTCCTCTATTTTTCTAGGTCAAAATGACTTATATACCAGAAGATGGGCACCGGAGGTGGGCCGAGGAGGCCACAACCCCCCAGGGCGCGCCAGGGGGGCCTGGCGCGCCCAGGTGGGTTGTGCCCACCTGGTGGCCCCCCTCTGGTGGTTATTTGTTCCGGTAATTCTTATTTATTCCATAAAAAATCCCCGTGAAGTTTCAGCTTGTTTGGAGTTGTGCAGAATAGGTAGCCTGATGTAGCTTTTTCAGGTCCAGATTTCCAGCTGCCGGAATTCTCCCTCTTGGTGTGTACCTAGCAAATTATGAGAGAAAAGGTATTAGAATTACTCCAAAAAGCATTATTGTGGATAAAAACATTATAATAACAGTAAGAAAACATGATGCAAAATGGACGTATCAACTCCCCCAAGCTTAGACATTGCTTGTCCTCAAGCGAAAATAGGAATCGAAAAACATGTCCACATGCTTTGAGAGAGAGGCGTCGATAAAAACAAGATACGAACATAGAGGCATCATGTTGATTATTATAACAGCAACAAAATTAAACATAGGACTTTTATCATAGAACTTTTATCATATACTTCTCATGAATAGTAATAGTTCATCACACAGTCGAAGTATAGAGCAAAAACTCTATTAGAACGCAAAAAACTATGTTCTATGTCAACTTTGCAACTGGAATTCATCATCTTTTCAGGAAGTGTCACGTATCGGAGCCTTTATGCAAGTCCACATACTCAACCATCATATAGTCTTCTATGATTGCTAACACTCACCTCATACCCATGAGCAAAACATTTCAACCGGACACATAGAAAGATAGGGGCTTATAGTTTCGCCTCCCAACATACTCACCTCAAGGGTGATGTCAACAATAATAACTCATGCTATCTATATTCAACTGGACATATGTGCCTAGATCTTTCCTCACCACATGATGCTTGCCAAAGGAGAAAAATAAAAGGAATAGAAGGAAAACTTTGACTCTTTGCATAAAAGTAAATACATAAAAGTAAAAGATAGGCCCTTCGCAGAGGGAAGCAGAGGTTGACATGCGCTTATTCGTTTGTATGCTCAATCCCTTAGTGCAAAAGAATGTCACGTTGTATTTCCCCTTAAGATGACAACCTTTATTATGCAGTCTGTCACTTTTATTCTTTGTCATCCAAGTTCGTACAACGCTCAATCTTCTCTTACACTAAATGATCTCACACTTTTAGAAGCAATTCTTATTGCCTTTTTGCACCGATGACAACTTACTTGAGGGATCTTGCTCAATCCCTAGGTAGGTATGGTGGACAGTTGAAAGTAAGATTTGGGTTTAAGGGTTTTTGGATGCACAAGTAGTATCTCTACTTAATGTGGAATTTTTGGCTAGCAAGGATAGGGGGTAAGCACCAAGTGTTGAAGGATCTATGACAATATGACTTCTATGTGAATATAAACAAACATAAACTATTAAGTTGTCTTCCTTGTCCAACGTCAACAATTTTGGCATATAATATTTTAATGAGGGATCACAATCACAAAAGATTTCTAGGATAGTATATTTATATGTGAATCTTCTCTTCCCTTATTAATTCTTTCATGAGTTGCATCATTGACTAATGTTATGTTTGTCAACCTCTAATAAAATTTCCTACTTATACTTTTCCTTATATGGTGCCATCACCTACAATAGGATTAGTATATAATCTTATTGATTTATTTCATTTCTCCTTTTTTATTTCCTTTCTCTTTTCTTTCTTTATTTCTTCTCTTTTATTAGCAACATGAAAGTAAAGAAAGCAAAAACTCAAACTAAACTTAATTATATAACTTGCGCACGATTACAAGGATAGATCACTAAGCAAACTCTCAAAGAAGGAAGGATCAAACTAAACTTTTATTCATCTAATGCAAAAGATCGAACTAAAATAAGTAAAAGTAATAAGATAGTGGGATGATACGATACCGGGGCACCTCCCCCAAGCTTGGCGGAAGCCAAGGGGAGTGCCCATACCCGATACTCAGTTCTCCTTTGGTGGTGAAGAAGATGGTGGTGATGAAGGAGAGATCTTGTCCTCGGATTTCCATGGCAGTGGTCCACCATCATAAGAGGAGGAGTGAGTCTCACGGGTCCTGCAACTAGCAGCCAAACTCATACCTTTGAACCTCGCCTCATATTCAAAGACTTGGTTTTGGAGGTCATAGATCTGGCTTTGGAGGAAGTTGATTTGCTCGTTGAGGGTGAAGACGCTATCCTTCATGGGCCTTCCATCCACCTTGAGATCACGGGAGATGTCCGCGATCATGAGGTGATTAGCATTGAACCCACGCTCCACTATCCCCTTGCACCGGAAGACTTCCTGCTCCATGGCTTCAAGCCTAGCCTCCATGGTTCCCGTGCCCTTGGGACCTTGCTCATCGCGGATGTACATCACCCCCTCATGCATCTGGATGGTTTGAGGGTGCTGCACCACCTCCCGCAGATAAGGGTTGATGACGTTCTTGAAGAACTTGTCCTTGGAGGAGCTTGAAGAGGCCATGATAGATGGGATCTGACAGAAAACGGCAGGGAAAAAGAGAACAGAGGATTTCTCCACGATACGGTGACCAACAGGTTTGGGAATTATATATAGATTTTTTATCTTGGCAGACAGGCATACGGAAGAAAAACGGAGTACGGAAGGTGTCCCAGGTGGGCACAACCCACCTGGGCGTGCCAACCTGGTGCGCCCTGGTGTATTTGCCTACCAGGGTACGCTTCCTGGAAGTTTCTTTATTCCTAAAATTCTTAAATATTCCAAAACTGACAAAAATATTTTTGCGTATTTTTTGGAGTTCGTTTACTTACCGTATCACGTACCTCCTTATTTTCACGATTCTGAAGTGTTACGGAAGGACTCTTTTATGTGCTCTTCCGGTGTCAAAGTTTGGATAATGTTACTTTCAACATTAATAGGCATACCTGAGATGTAATGCTTTATTCGTTGCCCATTGACAACCTTCGGGTTAGTACCTTCGGAATTATTTATTTTGATGGATCTAGACCGGTAAACCTCCTCGATGACATATGGGCCTTCCCATTTTGAGAGGAGTTTTCCTGCAAAGAATCTAAAACGAGAGTTATATAGAAGAACATATTCTCCAACTTTAAACTCACGCTTTTGAATTCTTTTGTCATGCCACCTTTTAACTTTTTCTTTAAATAATTTTGCATTTTCATAAGCGTGGGTTCTCCATTCATCTAGAGAGCTAATATCAAATAACCACTTTTCACCAGCAAGTTTGAAATCATAGTTGAGCTCTTTAACTGCCCAATATGCTTTATGTTCCAACTCAAGAGGCAGATGACAAGCTTTTCCACAAACCATTTTATATGGAGACATACCCATAGGATTTTTATATGTTGTTCTATAAGCCCAAAGTGCATCATCTAATTTCTTAGACCAATTCTTCCTGGACCTATTAACAGTCTTTTGCAAAATTAATTTTATTTCTCTATTGCTAAGTTCAACTTGACCACTAGACTGAGGATGATAGGGTGATGCAATTCTATGGTTAACATCATACTTGGCAAGCATCTTATGGAAAGCACCATGAATAAAGTGTGAACCACCATCAGTCATAAATATCTAGGGACTCCAAACCTTGGGAAAATAACTTCCTTAAGCATTTTAATAGAGGTGTTGTGATCAGCACTACTAGTTGGAATAGCTTCTACCCACTTAGTAACATAATCAACAGCAACTAGAATATGTGTATACCCATTAGAGGAAGGAAAAGGTCCCATGTAATCAAATCCCCAAACATCAAATGGTTCAATGGCAAGAGAATAATTCATAGGCATTTCTTGACGCTTGCTAATATTACCTATTCTTTGACATTCATCATAAGATGAGACAAACTTAAGGGCATCCTTGAAGAGAGTAGGCCAATAAAATCCAGACTGCAATACCTTGTGAGCAGTTCTATCTCTAGCATGATGCCCTCCATAAGCCTTGGAGTGACATTTCCATAGGATATGTCCCTGTTCATGCTCTGGTAAACAACATCTAATAATACCATCTACTCCTTTATAAAGATGTGGGTCATCCCAAAAGTAATGTCTTAAATCATAGAAGAATTTTTTCTTTTGTTGGTATGTAAAGCTAGGTGGTAAATATTTAGCAACAATGTAATTAGCATAATCAGCATACGAAGGACTACTATGAGAAACATTTATTGCAGCTAACTGCTCATCAGGAAAACTATCATCAATAGGTAGTGGGTCATCAAGCACATTTTCAAGCCTAGACAAGTTATCAGCTACTGGGTTCTCAGCTCCTTTTCTATCAATGATATGTAAATCAAATTCTTGCAACAAGAGAACCCATCGTATAAGTCGTTCTTTTCCATAAGGTATTTAATAGCAGCATGGTCTGTGTGAATAGTTACTTTTGAATCAACAATATAAGGTCTAAATTTATCACAAGCAAACACCACTGCTAAAAATTCTTTTTCAGTAGTAGCATAATTTCCTTGAGCACTGTCTAGAGTTTTACTGGCATAATGAATAACATTCAATTTCTTATCAACTCTTTGTCCTAGCAACACCAACAGCATAATCAGTAGCATCACACATAATTTAAAAAGGCAAGTTCCAATCAGGTGGTTGAACAATAGGTGCAGAAATTAAGGCTTTTTGAGTGTTTCAAAGTCTTCTAAACAATCATCATCAAAAACAAAAGGAATATCCTTCTACAAGAGACTAGTAAGAGGCCTAGAAATTATAGAAAAGTCTTTGATAAATCTCCTATAGAAACCAGCATGGCCTGGGAAACTACGAATACCTTTTATATCTTTAGGACATGGCATTTTCTCAATTGCATCAACATTAGCTTGGTCCACTTCAAATACCTCTTTCAGAAATTTTATGACCCGAGACAATGCCTTCATTAACCATAAAGTGGCACTTCTCCCAATTCAAGACAAGATTTGTTTGTTCACATCTCTGTAAAACTCGCTCAAGATTGCTTAAACAATCATCAAAAGACTTCCCATAAACAGAAAAGTCATCCATGGAAACCTCAACAATCTTTTCACAAAAGTCAGAGAATATAGCAGTAATACATCTTTGAAAGGTAGCAGGTGCATTACATAAACCAAAAGGCATACGTCTATAAGCATAGGTTCCAAAGGGACAAGTAAAAGTGGTCTTTTCTTGATCAGATTGAGAAACAGGTATTTGTGAAAAGCTAGAATATCCATCAAGGAAGCAAAAGTGTGTGTGCTTAGATAATCTTTCAAGCATTTGATCAATAAAAGGTAAAGGGTAATGATGTTTTCTAGTTGCTTTATTTAATTTTTTGAAATCAATTACCATTCTATAGCCTGTAACAATTCTTTGTGGAATAAGTTCATTCTTATCATTAGGAACAACAGTCATACCTCCTTTCTTAGGAACACAATGAACAGGACTTACCCATCTACTATGAGCTATGGGATAGATTATACCTGCTTCCAGAAGTTTTAAGATTTCCGTTCTTACCACTTCCTTCATTTTTGGATTTAACCGACGTTGGTGATCAACAGCGGGTTTAGCATCAGGTTCCATATTAATTTTGTTCTGACATAGAATGGCACATATCCAATAGCAGCCCGGTGCTCCTTTAGAACTTTCAATAATCTCTCTTCTTCATGTTCTGAAAGTTTAGCACTAGTAATAATAGGATATATCTTCTTTTCATCAAGATAAGCATATTTCAAAGTGTCTGGAAATTTTTTTAATTCAAACACAGGATCACCTTTAGGTGGAGGAGTACCTCCTAGAGTTTCAATAGGCAAATTGTGTTTAAGCAGATTCAAAGAAAATTTTATCTATTTCATTTCTTTCATGCATATGTAAATCATTTTCATGGTCTAGCAAATATTGTTCTAAAGGATCAGTAGGTGGAACAGCAATAGAAGCAAGACCAATTAATTCATCCTTACTAGGCAATTCTTTTTCATGAAGATTTCTACTAAACTTGGAAAAATTAAACTCATGAGACTCATCAACAAATCTAACACCAACAGTTTGTTTCTTACAATCTATCTTAGCATTAACTGTATTCAAGAAAGGTCTACCAAAATAATGGGACAAAAGTCATCTTGTGGGGAACCAAGAACAAGAAAATCAGTAGGGTATTTTATTTTCCCACACAAGACTTCAACATCTCTAACAATCCCAAATGGTGATATGGTGTCTCTATTAGCAAGTTTAATAGTAACATCTTTGTCTTCTAACTCTGCAGGTGTTATGTCTTTCATAATTTCTTGATATAAAGTGTAAGGAATAGCACTCACACTAGCACCCATGTCACATAAACCATGATAACAGTGATCTCCTATTTTAACTAAGATGACAGGCATGCCAACAATAGGTCTATGTTTATCCTTTTTATCAGGTTGGGCAATTCTAGCAGCTTCTTCACAGAAGTAAATAACATGCCCATCTATATCTTCTTCTAAGAGATCTTTAACCATAGCAATGCTAGGTTCTACTTTGATTTGTTCATCAGGTTTAGGTGTTCTAATATAGCTTTTGTTAACCACAGTTGAAACTTTAGCATGTTCCTTTATCCTAATAGGGTAAGGTGGTTTCTCAATATAGGCAGAAGGAACAACTGGATCAACATTATAAAGTATAGTTTCTTCTTTAACTGGTACCAGTTCTTTAGTTTCTTCTTTAATAGGTGGATGATATTTAAACCACTTCTCTTTAGGGAGTTCAACATGAGTAGCAAATGATTCACAAAAGGAGGCTACTATCTCGGAGTCAAGTCCATATTTAGTGCTAAACTTTTCAAAAGCATCGGTATCCATAAAAGAATTAACACAATCATATTTAATTTTAATACCTGAATCTTTACCTTCGTCGAGTTCCCAATCTTCAGAGTTGCGTTTAATTCTTTCCAAAAGATCCCACCGGAATTCAATAGTCTTCTTCATGAAAGAACTAGCACAAGAAGTATTAAGCATGGTTTGATCATCACGAGAAAGCCGATCATAAAAATTCTGGAAAATAATTTCTCTTGAGAACTCATGATTGGCGCATGAATATAACATTGACTTAAGCCTCCCCAAGCTAGAGCAATACTTTCTCCTTCACGAGGCCAAAAATTATATATATAATTCCGATCACGATGAACTAGATGCATAGGATAATTTTTTTTTATGGAACTCGGATTTCAAACGATTCCAATTCCATGATCCAATATCATCGCATAGCCTATACCATGCCAATGCTTTTCCCTTCAAAGATAAAGGGAAAACCTTTTTCATAACTTCATATCCGGGTAAACCTGCAAGCTTAAACAATCCACAAATTTGTTCCAGATATATCAAGTGCATATCAGGATGCTCCGTTTCATCTCCTGCATAAGGATTAGCTAGCAGTTGTTCTATCATACCCGAAGGAATTTCATATTCAAAATTTTCAGTAGGTACAGTAGGTTGAGGGGTAATTAATTATGGTTCCGGACGAGGTGAACATACCCCGAACAAACCCCTCAAAGGATTGTTTTCCATAGTAACAAGTGACAATAAATTTCAGCACACTATATAAATGTTTCCTTACCAATTCCACTTACCAAAGGCGCTTCACTCCCCGGCAACGGCGCCAGAAAATAGCCTTGATGACCCACAAGTATAGGGGATCAATTGTAGCTATTTTCTATAAGTAAGAGTGTCGAACCCAATGAGGAGCAGAAGGAAATGACAAGTAGTTTTCAGTAAGGTAGTGTCTGCAAGTGCTGAAATTGTAAGTAGCGGAGTAGTTTGATAGGAAGATAATTTGTAACGAGCAAGTAACGATGGTAGTAACAAAAGTGCACCAAGGTAGCCCAATCATTTTGAGGCAAAGGACGGGCCAAAACGGTCTCTTATGATAAGCAAAGCGTTCTTGAGGGTACACGGGAATTTCATCTAGTCACTTTCACCATGTTGGTTCGATTTGTGTTCGCTACTTTGATAATTTGATATGTGGGTGGACCAGTGCTTAGGTGTTGTTCTTACTTGAACAAACCTCCGACTTATGATTAACCCTCCCGCAAGCATCCGCAACTACGAGAAAAGTATTAAGAATAAATTCTAACCATAGCATTAAACTTTGGGATCCAATCGGTCCCTTACGGAATAGCGCATAAACTGGGGTTTAAGTTTCTGTCACTCTCGCAACCCACCATCTAATTGCTACTCCACAATGCATTCCCTTAGGGCCAAATATGGTGAAGTGTCATGTTGTGACGCCCCCGATTCAATCGTACACTAATCATGCACGCAAATGTGTACGATCAAGATCAGGGACTCACGGGAAGATATCACAACACAACTCTACAACATAAATAAGTCATACGAGCATCATAATACAACCCAGGGGCCTCGAGGGCTCGAATACAAGTGCTCGATCATAGACGAGTCAGCGGAAGCGACAATATCTGAGTACAGACATAAGTTAAACAAGTTTGCTTTAAGAAGGCTAGCACAAAAGTAGCAACGATCGAAGAGGCAAGGCCTCCTGCCTGGGACCTCCTAACTACTCCTCGAAGCCGAACTCCATGTAGAATCATCCTCGGGATCTCTAGCTCCTGGACTCCAGCATCTGGTTGCGAAAACCAGGTATAGAAAGGGGAAAAGAGGGAGAAAAGCAACCGTGAGTACTCATCCAAAGTACTCGCAAGCAAGGAGCTACACTACATATGCATGGGTATATGTGTAAAGGTCCATATCGGTGGACTGAGCTGCAGAATGCCAGAATAAGAGGGGGATAGCTAATCCTGTCGAAGACTACGCTTCTGGCCACCTCCATCTTGCAGCATGTAGAAGAGAGTAGATGGTAAGTTCACCAAGTAGCATCGCATAGCATAATCCTACCCGGCGATCCCCTCCTCGTCGCCCTGTTAGAGAGCGATCACCGAGTTATATCTGGCACTTGGAAGGGTGTGTTTTGTTAAGTATCCAGTTCTAGTTGTCATAAGGACAAGGTACAACTCCGGGTCGTCCTTTTACCGAGGGACACGGCTATTCGAATAGATAAACTTCCCTGCAGGGGTGCACCACATAACCCAACACGCTCGATCCCATTTGGCCGGACACACTTTCCTGGGTCATGCCCGGCCTCGGAAGATCAACACGTCGCAGCCCCACCTAGGCACAATAGAGAGGTCAGCACGCCGGTCTAAATCCTATGGCGCAGGGGTCTGGGCCCATTGCCCATTGCACACCTGCACGTTGCGAACGCGGCCGGAAGCAGACCTAGCCTAGCAGGCGTCCCAGTCCAATCCGGCGCGCGCCACTCAGTCGCTGACGTCAAGAAGGCTTCGGTTGATACCACGACGTCGAGTGCCCATAACTGTTCCCGCGTAGTTGGTTAGTGCGTATAGACCAAATGGACCGACTCAGATCAAATACCAAGATCTCGTTAAGCGTGTTAAGTATCCACGAACGTCGGCCGGGGCCAGGCCCACCTCTCTCCTAGGTGGTCTCAACCTGCCCTGTCGCTCCGCCACAAAGTAACAGTCGGGGGCCATCAGGAACCCAGGCCCACCTCTACCGGGATGGAGCCACCTGTCCTTTCAGCCCCCTCATCAGAATCACTTGCGGGTACTCAACGAGCCGACCCGACTTTAGTCACCACATGTGTCATGTATATAAAGTATATAGTATATACCCGTGATCACCTCCCGAAGTGATCACGGCCCAGTAGTATAGCATGGCAGACGGACAAGAGTGTAGGGCCACTGATGGAACACTAGCATCCTATACTAAGCAGTAGGGTAGCAGGTAAGAGTAACAACTGTAGCAACAATGACAGGCTATGCAACAAAATAGGATTAACCGAAATCAGTAACATGCTACACTACTCTAATGCAAGGAATATAGAGAAGAATAGGCGATACCTGGTGATCAAGGGGGGCTTGCTTGATCGCTCTGGCAAGAAGGAGGGGTCGTCAACACCATAGTCGTACTGGGTAGCGGCGGCGTCGGTCTCGGTGTCTAATGAGAGAAGAGGGGGAAGAAACAATAAATATAATGCAAACATAAGCATGACGATGGAAGACATGTCAATGCGCGGGGCTAGGTGTGCCCTAACGCGGTAGGAGGTGGTACCGGCGAAGGGGGGAAACATCCGGGAAGTATTCCCGGTGTTTCGCATTTTCGGACAGATGAACCGGAGGGGGAAAGTTGTGTGTTTGCTATGCTAGGGATGTGTGGCGGACGAACGGGCTGCGTATCCAGATTCGTCTCATCGTTCTGAGCAACTTTCATGTACAAAGTTTTCCCATCCGAGCTATGGTTCATTTTATATTAATTTAAAAAGGATTTTATCTTTTTATATAATTAACAGAATTAATTTAATTAGAAAAAGGTAATTATGACGTTAGCATGATGTCAGCAGCAACGTTGACCGTTGACCTGGTCAACCTGATAGGTGGGTCCCACGTGTTAGGGACTGCTTAGCTAATTATCAGTAGTTAATTAGGTTAACTAGTTATTAGGTTAATTAATCTTAATTAGTTAATTTAAACAGAATTAATTATGTTAATTAATTAATTGATATTTTATTTATTTATTATTATTTTTAATTCCTTTTATTAAAACGTTCTGGGCATTGGGCCCCATATGTCATTGGGCCAGGGGGGCACTGGCCCAGTGGTAAGTGGCCCTGGCCATAGAGGGCACGGGCGCGCGGGCGCTAGCCCGACTGGGCACTGGCCCAGGCCAGCCACGGCGAGCCTTGCATTCAGCGCCGGCGAGGCACGGCCGGCCGGAGTGGCGCAGGGCGGCGGAGGGAGTGGAGCAGGCGCAGGGGAGCAGAACTCCGGGCGCGGCCACGGGAGGTCGCAGGCGCGACGGGCGCGGCCACGGGAGGTCGCGGGCGTGGTCTCGAAGCGAGGCAGGGCGCGTCCGCGAGCAGAGCGAAGTGGGACGGCGGATGGCAAGGGCGGCAAGTGAGCGGGGCTCGCGTGCGACGGGCGCCGGAGCGGGTGAGCTACGGGCGCGGGGGAAAGAGAGAAGGAGAGGAGGGGCTCACGATGGCCGTAGGGGATGGGCAGTGGGCTCGGGGAGGAGGACGATGAAGGGGCGGCGTCCGGGTTGCCGGCGATGAGTGCGGCGAGACGACGGGGTCGATGGCGCGGCGCAGGAACAGCGGCCCCGGCACGGGACGAGGAGGAGGCCGAGGCACGCGGGGCGATGGCGGCGTCGGGGTCGTGCCCCGATCCAGTTATGGATCGGGAAGGGGCGAGGACGGGGAGGCGAGCGACGGGGTCGAGGAGGTGGTCCGGCATGGGGGGAGTCCGAGCGGCGGCGTCGGTGGTGGAGCACGGCGGCGATGGGAGGCGCGGGATCGAGGCGATGAGCGCTGGGGCGCTCCCGATCCAGAAGGGGATCAGGGGAGGGAGAGGGAACCGTGCGGGGGGAAGTGGGGTGAGGGGTTGCTAGGGTTCGGTGCCCCCAGGGGGTCATAGGCCAGGGGAGGGAGTGGGCCGGCCTGGCAGGCCACTGGCTGGGCCGAGGCCCAACTAGCCTGGGGGTTTTCTTTTTATTTCTGTTTTATTTTCCCTTTTGTCTTTTCTGTTTGCTTTTATTTCTCTAACACTTTATAGTTTTACAAAAATAAAACCCACACCTAAAATGGAGTTACAATTCCAACTACTGTCTTAAAAAGTTTTACCCCTGAACAAAATAGTTTAATATTTTATAAAATTCAAAAGGCATTTATTTAATTGTTTTAGCTACTGTTTTATTCAGTTTAGTTTACTTAAACATTTTATAAAAGTGTGGTTTCTCGACAATAATTACCTATGCATTATTTGGCACCAACCGAACATTTTAGTTTTAATATTTGAAAACTTTTATTGTTTGTTTGATTTTGAATTTGAATTTGAATCGGTTTCGAACTAACGCGAGAGTAGCAACAATAATCGAAGTGACGTGGCATCATTAGCAGAGAATTACTGTAGCTTAATTATCCGGGTGTCACACATGTAGTCGACGTTCACATGACACCACTAAGGGAATCACAACATACATACTATCAAAATATCGAACACATATCAAGTTCACATGATTACTTGCAACATGATTTCTCATGTGACCTCAAGAACAAAAGTTACTACTCACAAATGATAATCATGCTCAAGATCAGAGGGGTACTAAATAGCATATTGGATCTAAACATATAATCTTCCACCAAATAAACCATATAGTAATCAACTACAAGATGTAATCAACACTACTAGTCACCCACAAGCACCAATCTATAGTTCCGGTAACAAGATTGAACACAAGAGATGAACTAGGGTTTGAGATGAGATGGTGCTGTTGGTGATGATGATGACGATGATTTCCCCCTCCGGGAGGGAAGTCCCCCCGGCGGAATCGCTCCGCCGGAGGGCAAAAGTGCTCCTGCCCAAGTTCCGCCTCGAGGCGGCGGCGCTTCGGCCCAAAAGTCCTCCTCTTATTTTTTTTCTAGGTCAAAATGACTTATATACCAGAAGATGGGCACCGGAGGTGGGCTGAGGAGGCCACAACCCCCCAGGGCGCGCCAGGGGGGCCTGGCGCGCCCAGGTGGGTTGTGCCCACTGAAGGAAATATGCCCTAGACGCAATAATAAAGTTATTATTTATTTAATCGTATCATGATAAATGTTTATTATTCATGCTAGAATTGTATTAACCGGAAACATAATACATGTGTGAATACATAGACAAACATAGTGTCACTAGTATGCCTCTACTTGACTAGCTCGTTGCTCAAAGATGGTTGAGTTTCCTAGCCATAGACATGAGTTGTCATTTGATTAACGGGATCACATCATTAGGAGAATGATGCGATTGACTTGACCCATTCCATTAGCTTAGCACTTGATCATTTAGTTTACTGCTATTGCTTTCTTCACGACTTATACATATTCCTATGACTATGATATTATGCAATTCCCGATTACCGGAGGAACACTTTGTGTGCTACCAAACGTCATAACGTAACTGGGTGATTATAAAGGTGCTCTACAGGTGTCTCCGATGGTACTTGTTGAGTTGGCATAGATCGAGATTAGGATTTGTCACTCCGAATGTCGGAGAGGTATCTCTGGGCCCTCTCGGTAATGCACATCACTATAAGCCTTGCAAGCAATGTGACTAATGAGTTAGTTGCGGGATGATGCATTACGGAAGGAGTAAAGAGACTTGCCGGTAACGAGATTGAGCTAGGTATTGATATACCGACGATCGAATCTCGGGCAAGTAACATACCGATGACAAAGGGAATAACGTATGTTGTTATGAGGTTTGACCAATAAAGATCTTCGTAGAATAAGTAGGAACCAATATGAGCATCCAGGTTCCACTATTGGTTATTGACGGGAGATGTGTCTCGGTCATGTCTACATAGTTCTCGAACCCATAGGGTCCGCACGCTTAAAGTTCTGTGACGATCGGTATTATGAGTATATATGTTTTGATGTACCAAAGGTAGTTCGGAGTCCCGGATATGATCACGGACATGACGAGGAGTCTCGAAATGGTCAAGACGTAAAGATTGATATATTGGATGACTATGTTCGGATACCGGAAGTGTTTCGGGCATATACCGGAGTACCGGGGGATTACTGGAACCCCCCGGGGAGTATATTGGGTCTAATGGGCCTTAGTGGAGAAGAGGAAGGGAGGTCAGGGTAGGTCGCGCGCCCCCTCCCCCTCTAGTCCGAATTGGACAAGGAGGGGGGTGGCACCCCCCTTTCCTTCCCCTCTCTCTCCTCCTTCCCCCTTCTCCTACTCCTACTAGGAAAAGAGGAGTCCTACTCCCAGTGGGAGTAGGACTCCCCCCTTGGCGCGCCATCCTCCTTGGTCGGCCGCCTCCCCCTAGATCATTTATATACAAGGTCAGGGGGTACCATAGAACACAGAAGTTGATCATTGATCTCTCCCAGCCATTGTCGGTGTTCTGGGAAGGGGGGGTCCCCAGACTTGACTGCCTGCGGCCCACGGCGTGCCTCTGCTGGTGGGCCCGTACGGCCCATCTTCACCAACAAGCATTCAAGACCCTCACGAGGGGCCAAGCCTCGCGAGGCAGGCGGCACAAGACCTCCTCAGGAGCGGCCTCACCATGTTGGCTCGCGAGGGGCGGAGAGATCAAGGCAAGGCAAAACTCGCGAGGTTCTCGTGACATGAGCCATGACGACTTAGACCAGGCGGGCGCCAGCGCGCACACAGTCCTTGTTTCCTCTTTGGTGCTAAGGAGGCAAGCGCAGGGGTGGAGTACCGAGGCGTCAAGCAAAGTTTTCCATATCAGTGCAACGAGACCAAGACCAGCAGGACGGCAAGACGGAGGTCACCGTGGAGCCCAAGGCGGCGTCACCACCAGAGCCTTTGGCAGGCGAAGACTACTTTTGTCAGGATAGCTTGTACTAGTTGTCTCCCTTCAAACTGGCCGTTGTGGAATCCCTTCCCGCTCAATATTTGGGGAGAGGACCAAGACCTATATAAATAGGACTAGCCACCACAATAGGAGGCAACTTAGCCTGAACGAACGGAGAGAGAATCCTCACCCGCACACCGAGCACAAGAACACCTCAACCTCAGGAGGTTGTTCTTCCCCTTGTTCATCCTCAGCCCAAGAGGCAATCCACCACCACCATGCTGGAGTAGGGTATTACACCACAATGGTGGCCCGGAGCAGTATAAATCTTGTGTTCTTTGTGTTGCGAGTTCGTCGAGTAATCCTTGAGATCTTAGCAAAGCTAGGACGTAGATCGGTAGGGGGAGAACTTCGCGCGCACCCCAGAGTTTGAACCTTAAGGGTTTTCCTGGAACCCGAGATCCGACATTTGGCGCGCCAGGTAGGGGTGCGCCGGAGCCTCTTCCCCATCAGCTGATCCACTGACGCTCCGCGCTTCCGATGTCCGGCGACCCGATGGCTGACGCCGACCGCTGGGCAGCCTGGCCCGCTCGGACGGTGCCGCCTGTCCAGGGAGACCTCAACCCCGCGCTCCAGGCGGCACGGGCGCCACCTAACGCTGCTGGGCGCGGGCGGCGCGGCCAGGCGCCGTCCACCCTTACTCCACGACAAGCGTGAGCCGCTGCAAGGGCCGCAAGCCACGCCGTGGCAACGGCGCCACACACCCGGCGGGAGCGGCCGAACATGCGGGCTGCACTCACAGTGGCATGGGAGTTGCTGCGGTGCCGACTGATGGAGAGCGGCCGAGACGCGCTGCTGGAACACGTCGCCGAGCTACTAGACGCAACGGCCACGGGAGCGCCACCCTTCTGCTATCAGGTCACGCCTCAGGCGGCGGCTGGGTCCCACGGCGGGCCTCGCCGCGCCTGCGTGCTCCCGGGCCTGCCCGGGGGCCTCGTCGACATCAACATGATCCACGGTGGAGGGCACCCTGTCGCCCCCGCGCCACCCCAGATGGGTGCGGGCACGAGCGTTGCCGCATACGGCCCCATCGGAGCACTGCCCTGCCATTCTCAGGACGGCATGACAGGCCGGGCGACATGGAGCGTGGGGCACTTTGGCGAGGTCTTCGGGGCAGCAGCCTCGGAGGCCTACGTGCCCCGCATGATGGACCAGGAGTACACGTCGGAGGACGACCTCGGCTCGTTCCTCGGGCCAGGTTGGGAGGAGGAGGCGTTAGGAGCTGAAGCCTTCCAGGAGCCGCCAGAGAGCCCCACCAACCGCACCGTCGACAACAAATACAGGGTACCACTAATTCCTTAGGGGCAAGCTTACGCTAACCATGAGTCACAGGTGAACCAGGTCACAGCACCAGGCGATGGTTCCGGCACGGCGATGTCCGCCCCATCAGGAGAGGCTCACTGGGGGCTGCACGGGAGGAGCCAGGAGCAAGGCCCCTCCCCGCATCGCGTGGAGCAAGGCGTTACCCGGAGGTAGGCCCTCTGCCGGGGAGGCGCCGGCGAGCCCTACCCCGGCAGAGGACTCATGGTTGCCGAGGGCGCTGCTGGCGTCCCCTTTGCCCCTTTGGTGGCGTCCTGATTTCCGGTCGCCCCCAGCGGTGGCCGAGGGAGGCGCAAGGCGGGGCCCTCGTCTGGCGATATGAAGTAAGGCTCACGCCTATGAAGATCACCGCCCATGACACTCTAACGTAATAACGAGTGGGGCTGTACACGCCCCGGAGTCTCAGGACTGCCGCCCTCGGGCCTCGGGGGCTCCCTCCCACGTCCTAGTGGCAGCACTTAGCTCTGAGCTGGTGAGAAGACTCGAAGACAAGAAGACTAGACTAGGTGCTGGACGCGGTCGTTTGCTTTGGATCCCTTTTCTGTAGCCTTGCCTTCTGGATTTGGATTTAATTCGAAGTTGAATTTTCATTGATGCGCGCGGGGGGTGCCTTTTCTCATTCAAGCGATTTCTTGCTTTCTGGTTCTTGCCTTATTCCGAAGCTCGCACTCGCTGCCTCCCCCTTGCGGGCCCCTCGCGAGCGGGGCTGGGCGCGGCACACGCACCGCGCGCACCGATCGGCACTTGATCCTCGCGAGGCCTTCTCGGGCGAGTTAGCAGACCCTTCAGGAGCTCCACGGGAACTCACGACCTCACGATCCGGTTCGGGGCTTGCCTCGGCTAAGGTAAGCCGCAACAACAAAACTTGCCACCAGACTCATGGATCCACAAAGGCGCACACTCAGTTTGGCATTGAAGAATAAAAACTGCTATTTGTTTACATGAGGGGCTCCCCCTCCCAAAATGCTCTTACAATCTTTAGGGGCCACGCCCGAGTTCTTGCATACAGGGTAAAATCGCAGGGGAACATGGAGTCAGCCGGATATGCCGCTCGCCGCGACCCCCAGGTCATCTTCAGACGCGCCGCTGGCGTCACTGTCGCCGTCACTGGCGTTGCCTCCACCTTCGCCGGCCCCGGCATCGCCGTCGTCAACCACCTCACCTTCGTCAGCCGTGACTACCACCACGTCATCTTCAGAGGCGAAGGCCCTAACCAGCGCATCCACGTTGTCCTCCACCCACTGTGCGAGGTCGCCCCGAATGGCCGCGGGTATGGGGGCAATGGCGGCGTCGAAGTCGAAGTCGGGGAAGGTGTTCTGAAGATGGCTGAAGACGTGGGAGAACATGCGCCCGAGCAGGCCACGGCTCCTCTCTTCCATGAGCTGGCGGGCTCTATCAGATCGAGCTTCCAGGCACGTCACCACGTCTGAGAAGAAGCGAAGGTGGCTGGCGTAGTCGTCTGTATGGGGATGAGGGGCATTCTCGTCGCAGATATGGCCCAGCGCGGTGTTGGCCCTGTTCTTGAGACTCTGGAGCATGGGGGCGTGCTCGCGCTCCAGTGTCTGCCGCTGAAGCACTTCCTCCCTATTCTGCTGCGCGATGGCCTCGGCGTCGGCAACCCGCTTCTGAAAAGAGAGCAGCTCGGCGCGGGCGGAGACCAGATCCGCCTGCGCCGTAACCAGGGCGGCTGCCGTGGCCTCCTCGCGCCTCTCTACCTCAGCTAGCCTGGGCCTAAGGGCAGCGGCCCTACCAGCAGCCTCCATCTTCGCAAGCTGCACTTTCAGGTCATGCCTACCCTCAAGACCCACGCAAACCTCGGGCACCCGGCGATCAACCTCCTCCTGAGCCTTGGCCTCGCATGCACCAACGGCATCTTCCGCTTGGGCAACTTGATGCTCCCTCGTCTCCAACCGCTCAAGCTCGAGGCTACGCTCCACGGCATCTAGTGCCAACACCTCCTCGCGCCTCCGGACCTCTTCTTCTTCGGCGGGCGTCCCCCGCAGTGATGCAAGGGCGGCTTTGCACGCCTCCACCTGCTGCTCCAGGGATGCACTCCAGGCCTGGAGCTCCCATGCGCGCTTCTCCGCAGCTTCGCGAGGGCGGTCACCCTCGCGAGCCTCCTCCAAAGCTCGGGAGCAAGCCTCACGAGAGACCTCAAGAGACGCCTTGGCCTTCGCATTGTCAAGATCGCGCTGATGGCGGCCAAGGTTGATAGCCACCTTCAGCTTACGTCGTTCCTCCGCCAGCCAAAGACACTCAGCCTTGAGGCACGCATCGACGTCCGCGAGTTCACCGCCGAGCTGGTTCATCGCGCCCAACGCCTCCTGGAAGAGCTCATGGCAAACGACGCTCCGTTCGTGCTCAAACTCAAGTGCACGGCCCATCTCGTCCTCCACCACGGGGGCTGTGGGTGAGGCCTGAAGCGGTGCGCCCCCTCTCGGCAGGGGGCTGGGGGCTGGCGCTGCCCCAGGCGCCGGCCAGGCCTCGCGGGGGGCCCGAACTAGACGGGGCCCGCTGCTTGAAGAGGAGCCAAAGACCGAAGCCAACCAGCCACCATCCATGACCAGAGAAGGAGTCCTGGGCACGCCCGCCAAGCTCCAAGCGAGGCTGCAAAGGAGGGGCGACGAGGCCGCGGGCTCAAGGCGCCATGGAGGCGAGCGCGCCTCCCCAACCGACCCCGCACCAGGAGCGGCGTGCGGGCTCGGGGTGCTCAAGGCCAGCGGGGGAGTCGAAGAGGGAGGAGAGTGCTTCTCGAAAGACTCAGCGGCTGTGGCGGAAGGGACCCTGAAGAACCAACGTTGGGAAGGAAGGCAGCACTTAAAAAGCCATAGAGATACAGCACTTACTCGTCAATGGCGATGTACTTCCTCTGCTTCAACGGCCTGAAGATGCCACCGCTGCCGCTCGGGGACCTCTTCCTCTTTCGGAGCTCCTCGAAGTCCACGCAGAGCCGACCAAACTGTTGGACATGGCGGCCAGCACGAGGTGCAACAGGAGAAGCGCTTAACGGGACAGCCTCAGGGGCGCCGAGCTGAGGAGAATTGCTGGGCGCCACCTCACGGCGACCTGCCGAGGTCTCAAGAGCTTCGGCCTCAGGAGTCGCGCGTTGCGTCGCCCCCGCAACTGCCGCCCCAGGACAAGAATCACAGACTCCTGAGGACGACGCCTCGGGAGCCCCAGGCGGCATCAGCACCTCGGTGCTGGGGTCACCGGCCCCGGATGGTGCTCGCCCCCCTGCTTCCACACTCGGGGTGAGCTCGGCACCCACAGCGAAGAGGGGAACCACATTGATGGGGTTCTCGCGGGGCCCCACCAGGCCGTCTGGGCGCAGCCCCCACTCGTCAAAGGAAGGCATGTGCTCCGCGAATTCCTCCTTGTTCGAGCAGCGATACAACAAGCAACTCTTCCCAGGCATGTCGTCTGGCAACGGAACGCCCGCCAAGACCTCAAGCACCATCTGCCGCGTCTCAGGAGGGAGCCCGGACTCCTGAAGCCTCATATGGTCCTTGCTGTTGAGCAAGGCCCACATCGGTCGAGAATGGCGCTGGAGTGGAGCGACCCGGCGCCTGACTAACTCCTTCACCACCATAGGCGCAGTCACACCAAGGTCTTTCAGCTTCTTCAGCCTGAGCCAGACGGGGACAAGACAAGGGCTCACGAGCTTCTCATGGCCCCGGCCGGAGTTGGGGACGGCAGGCGACGACGGAGGCGAGAGCAGGGGGCTGAGCACCCCTACATCCACATACACCCAACGCGTCTGAAATCTGCCCGCGAGCGGCGGGAGGTCAAAATCAATCCCCAAGCCGGCTGTCTCGGCCACGGCATGGAAGCTCACGCACCCCGAGCTCTGTCGGGGATCCACCAGATGCAACAAGAAGAAGTGGCGAAGAAGGTCCACGGAAGGGCAATGCCCACCATGGCCTCGCAAACGAAGGCGAAGACAGCGAGAAGAGTCACGGATTGGGGGTCGAGATGCGGCATGTGGATCTGGTAATGTTCAAGCACCATGTTGGAGAAGGCGGAGAAAGGAGGGACCAGGCCGGCCCACAGAGCATCAATGAAGATTGGGACCTCGGTGGTAGCCCGGTCAATGCGAGCACGAGAAGCGGCCCAAGCCACCGTCTTTCCCCACTCATTGAAGTTGGAGGCGAGCATGGGACGCACCTTGCCCATGGCCTCATCGTTGA